>NC_057869.1:14696229-15002062 GCF_019740435.1 Gambusia affinis
CCCTCATAAACCTTTACAAACAATTCAAAGGGGATGTAATTATATATTCAAACAGTAGCTGTCAGAAATTAGTCCTGTTTTCCTTAACACATATCATTTTAGCACAATCCTGTTCATGAGATGCAGTCATTAATGGAGCACACGTTGGTTAGAAATCTGAGTTTTCCTGTTGGTGCAACTGGAGTTAACAATCAACATTTCAGCAATCAAACTGAATAAATTGTGTCATAGTTACTCTGTAAGAATTAATGATAAATGCAGACGATACGTTATTCAAACCTGCCATATTTGACAACACAAGTCTTTTTCAAACCTGATTATTTTCTGTTTGCATTACATAAAATAACACACTTTAAAAGCCTTTTCAGCTATGCAATCTTCTGTAGTAAGTTAAATTGCTTCAGACATAATTACATTGAAAACGTAATTACATTGAAAATCAGCTTATAGAACAAAAAAACATCCAACTTCACATCATACAGGCTGGAGTAAGAAACATGGTCACAGCAATAATTTAGAACATTTGCTCCTCTATGAAAGGTCCACATTAAATCTGATTGAACTGATTTTAGATCCAAAAAGAAACATACTTAACATTTTAGTTTCCAATAATCAGATCCTGACTATTGTTTCAGGTGTAAAAGCCGTCAAAAAAAGAAAAAATGGCAAAGTGAAGACCTTCATAAATTATGTTGCTGAAGAGCTGCATTATGTTCAAATTAAAACTTGGGCCAGCAGCTTGTCTCTAACTCTGCTCAACACAGAAACTGGACTCGGTTCTGCCAGAAGGAAAGAAGAAAGTCACAGTCAGCTAGAGGTTCAGAAAAAAAGGGGCTAAAATAGTGTAAACGTGTGAATACGCTTACATGTCTTGGCCTTTGTGAATCATGTGGTTGTTGTACTCCAAAACAGGAGGAAGGGTCTCCTCCTCTTCCTCAGGAAGCTGCAAAATTATATTGGTTAGAGACGTAAATTAAAGGGAAAGAGCACCATCTAGTGGTGGAAAAGGTGATCTTACCTCCCAGTAAGCCTCATCGTCGAAGCAGTGATCATCAGCAGGGTCACCCCAGATAGGAAACTTCAGGATGAACCCTTTAAAAAAATAAAATAATTACCTCTGGCGTCCTTTGATGACAGTAGATTTCACATCTCCATGTACATGTATACTCATTTCATAAAGAAATATTAGCATGTTAGTAACTGCTAACATGCTAATATTACTAACATTACTATTACTAACATTACTAATATTACTAATGTTACTAACATGCTAAGTCAGTCAGTCTGACTCAGATTTAACGTTTTATATATATATATATATATATATATATATATATATATATATATATATATATATATATAGATATATATATATATATATATATATATATATATATATAACACTCTGAAAATGCATTGCCAAAATAAGCACTGAAGTCAGCTGCATCACACTTCTTTTAAACTCACCAACAATGGCTCCCCCAACCAGTCCAAAGGCAATCGACACACATGTCCCAGCAGCTTGATATCCTCCCTGCGTTCCCATTCCTCGGTTTGCATATTTGCCCTCCTTATCAAATACATTTATCAGCCTAGGCGGAAGTAAAAATGTAGATAGAGATGTATATCAGATTTTGATGGATGGTTAACACATTTTTACATCAGTTGCTAATCTAATAGTCTGATGAAGTAAGGAGATTTTGCCAGTCGCACTATCCGTCTGGAGAACCAAGGTCTGGGGTGTGTCAAAAGGAAAAAAACATATATTTTCTCCCTTTTCTGCATCTTTCTAGTGATTATTTCAATATAAGTACCAAATCAGTGATCTGACCGATGAGCGATTAGTTGTGCACCTCTTTTGGCTGACTGCACTGAAAGCGGAAACTGAAATGCTTAGGATTTGGCCTATAAGTGGTCTTTGATTTGTGCAAAATGGCCCCAAATTGAGTCAAATATCAGAATGTAAATCTAGAAATGAATAAATCAAAACAAAAATGTTTACAGCAATTACATTTCTTGATATTTTTGTTATTATTGCCTCATTTGAGAAAGCAGGAGGGGCTAGTACAGAGAACCACCACTGCCACAGCTAAAGTTTTCTGGTCAGGGTTGAATGAGGTTTGAGTTATGACTGTGTTCATTCGGCTCACCCTTCTTTACCGTAGACTTCCTCATTAGCTGTTGCAGCAACGATAGCACCGATGAAGCCGCCAAGCATTCCTGGGACGGCATGCAGATTGTGAACACCACATGTGTCCTGGAGCTTTAGGGTTTTCTCCAAAAAGGGCTGTGAACAAAATTAAAGTTGTTTTTAGAAGTACTTTCTCAATCTGTCCATTTCATATTGAAAGTGTAGATGTGCCTAAAATAACTCATCTTAGTAACTTGGTACTTTCCTGCCATGCTGCCAACTTCCTGTTTAAAACACATTCTTGTCTTTTTTTCACCTCTACGTCTGCAGATGACCACAGTGAAAACATGCAGACTTACTGAGACAAAGACGTAGCCGAAGGTGGAGATGATGCCCATGCAGAAGCCCACAATGAGCGAGCCGTAAGGAGTGATCATAAACTCTGCTGCCGTTCCCATGGCTACAGCACCTGCCAGAGTGGCATTCTGGATATGAACCTGTTGCACAAGGCGGGCAGAGGACATGTTATTCACGACCAACATGAGAAACATGCCTGATTATTGCATTATTAAGAGATTCTGCTTTAGCAAATGTACCATATCCAATTTTCCTCTTTTGTGGAACATGCTGGACAAGGCAACAGCAGTGAGAACGGAGGAGGCGAGGGTGATGTAGGTGTTTATGAACGCTCTGTGCTGTCCGTCGCCGTGGTCTGCGATGGCTGAGTTGAAACTGGGCCAGTACATCCACAGAAACAATGTACCTGCAATCAGATTAATAATTTATCTAAAGATCTGTGAGAGAAGAGTTCCACGTTTTAAGCCAAAGTAAAGCTCTAGTTACCAATCATTGCGAACAGATCCGAGTGGTAGTTGGGCCCGTGGAGCTGTTTACTTTGATGTAAGTTTGGTCGATAGAGCACCCAGGAGATGGCCAGTCCGTAATACCCTCCAAAGCAGTGGATGACCATAGATCCTCCAGCATCTCTGCACTGTAACGTTAGCGACACGTCAGGAAAAACTCTCTCTAAAGGGAATGAAATCTGGTCTGATTGGCCAATCAGACTCACGTGAAGCAGATCAAGGATGATGTATTCCTCCACAGCAAACAAAGTGACACCAAACAAGGTGACAACCATGAGCTGGACGGGGCTCACTTTACCCAGCAGGGCACCGAAGGCGATCAGAGAGCCGGCGCAGCAGAAGTCTGCATTGATGATGCTGTTTGGAAGAAGGCGAGTTCAAGCTCAACTGGAAATATGTCTTCATTTTTCACAGATCACATCAGCTGACAGGTGAAAGAATGCAGTTTCACTTTAGTTACATAATAAACTCCACAGAGAGAAGTACTTACTTCTCAACGCCAATGTAGATTTTTCCAGTCTCCGGATCAAGGGAGTGGAACCAGCCCTGCATGAGAAGAGCCCACTGCAGGCCGAACGAGGCGATCAGGAAGTTGAAGCCCACGCCGCCGTAGCTGTAGCGTTTCAGAAACGTCATGAGGAAACCAAATCCAACAAAGATCATCACATGGACGTCCTGGAAGCCTGCAGGTGTAGAAACGTACGACGGGGTTGTTATGTAACAGCCTATTCTGAACAAGACGACGCAGTTTCTCAAAAAATTTAAAAACAACAATATCTGTACAACTCCAAATCCAATCTGCATGATTAAAAAGCGAGGTCAGTTTCATTCATGATTTTTTCCTATATGTGCAATAATATTTTATGAGAGAACTTGCAGAAGACTTTTGTTGCAGAATACAGTTTTGTTCAACTGCGTCCAGGCCACCCAGATAATAGATATGACAAAAACAGATAGATAATCTTTAATTAAATATTTTCCCATAAATTAGTTCTTAGTTTCTGGTCTTTTCTTTGGCTCTGTGGAAAAGTACCTAAATTTTCCCTGACAGAGAAGGAAACTGACAAAAGCACATTTTGCATTCAGACAATTTTTCTCAAACATCCATCACACCTGCACTAAAATCTCTGGCAACCTTTTCATACTTACTGGGATATCTGAAGTAGAAGTCATTGTCAATGTCGGTGAGGTTATTTTTATGCTTGTACTCCACCCAGTGTGAGTCTGATTCCTTGTCATAGCGGATGAAAACCCCAAACAGAACGATCATAGCAATCTGCCAGACAAAGCAGACGGCTGGCAGACTCACACGGATGTATGTGTTCTTCTGTGGACCCAGTCTCTCGCAACAGTTTCCCATGATGATGATGATGGTGCTGACCCTCTTCTGGTACTGGTCCTGTCAGTCCGGTGCCCCGTCTGTGTCTGGCAATAGCATGTCATCATTTTTATAAAGCGATTTGTGTTGGGGGCGGGATCTCGTCCACCACCCAGAAGCAAGGTGTGGACTCATTATACCTGCTGAGAACAAAGCCACGCCTCATCTGATGTTTGTAGACTCATAATATCACTTCTGGAAAAGGCTACAGGAAGTGGAAAGCGCAACACAGCACAGACAGAAATGTAATATTAAAAAGAAAAATGTTTGCATGTCCTCATTTTATGTTATTTCTCTAAATGTTTGAAAGAAGGTTGCACTGTTTGTTTGATTATTGGAAAAGGTTTTTGAGTTTCACCTTTTTGAGAACAGGTTAAACTTTTACCTGGTAACTGGTAACACGGAGATATCAGAGACACATAAATCTCTGACATATTAGTAACTTATAGTTAATGTTTTAGGGACTGTAAATATTTAAAGGAATTAGAGGTTAACTGTAATCTGTGAAATGTCTTTGCTCCAGTATCAGATATACAACTGACAGCACTACACAGGGAAAAGTAACATATAACAATAGGCAAAATGCAAAGCAAATGTATAAATAAACAATATACAACAGGATGAATATTGTTGACAATTGAGCATCATAAAATTAGACACAGTAACAGAATCTCCTACGATCTTTTCTGGCTAATTCCTGGTAAAGGAGAGCAAACCTGAAGAAACTGGGTGCAGAAGGTCAGTGACTTAAAGAATACTGCTGGTACGTTTATTAATTTGGAAATGTTTGGATGAGAGTTACTGCAAATCAGATAATGTGTGCAGTTTTTAAAGGATCTTGGATGAAGAAGTGAAGAAGGCCTGTATAAAAACTTTTCAAACTGACATCACTACAAAGTAATTCTGGGAGAAAGTGAAGTTTAACAGAAAATCAAGTTTAAATTTCAGAATGTCATTTTCTACATGTTAAGCATGAAAAGGACATTTTTATGCTTAAACCAGAATTCAAATTTCTGGTTTGAGTTCCAGAAATGAAAAAAACTCTTTCACTGGGATTCAAAATGTACACTTAATCATAAAGCAAAATATTGTGGATTAAATGAGAAGATGAAAGAAAAAACACTTCAATGTCTGAAATATATGCTCAAAATGTAAAATAGAGTTCCTCAATAAGCTCAAGCTGAAGTGAAGATTTTTTTCACATTTTAAAGTAAAATCTGAAATGTAATTTTTAACTACTTTTAATTAGATTTAAAATAATGACAATCTACATGTCAAAATGTCATATTTAGAATAACAAAACGTATTTTCTTCTTCATTATATTCATATTTTACCAGTTTAACGTGTCACTGCGAGCAGTTTTGACCATTTTCTTTGCAGTAGAGTGTGAGGAACGTCTTTGCCCACATTCAAAGTCACATGCTCACCACCTTTAAAAACGTTTTGTGTGCTTCATATCTCACTGATCACCTGACCAAAGATAAATTACAGTTAAAGAGTTCATCATATTTCAGGTATGGCTCCCTGAGTGACACCTAGAACATTCCACTCGATATCTGTTTTCTCATTTAAACATATTCACCTCACACTTATGTAACACTGGCTAGTCAGAGATTTCATGATAAATTCCCAGGATGCTCTAAGGATCTATGAATGATAAAGATGGCAACGTTCGATTAAACAATAGTAATAATATTATTTTTGAGTGCTGGAGTTTTTTATTGCTGTGTTTTCATTTGACGTGTTCAGTTTCTAAAATTTGTTTGCAAGAATATCTAGAAAACAAAACATAAATATGTTTTCTTGTAGGTAACTGAATTGAAAGTATAGACACAAAGTGTATGTTAAGTAATTTATCTTCTTGTGTTCTTAGAAATATGTGCTGAATGCTAAATTAATGCAAATTTGTAAGCAAGATTTTGTATTCCAAGTTAAAAAGTATCAGATCTCTTCCACATTTTGTCTTGCTCCTTTTTTGTACACTGACATTTTTCAGATAATCGAACCAATTTTAGCATCAAAAGTTTCTGAATTATGATTTCCTTTATTCAGTGAAAAAACCTATAAATTCAACCTGATGTCATGTGAAAATTAAATATGTAGGAGTGTAAATATGACCACTTGGCGGAAACAAAAATTGGCGAAATGGATGCATGACAACCGACAAAGACTCACTCATCACTGTGGAGGGGTTTGTTAATTCATCCCTATTTAAGGATTTTCAAGTATAAATATTGGAATCAAATTAAAGTCCAGACTTTGACTAGGCCACTGCAAACCTTCTCATTTTTAGCCATCTAATCGGACTTGCTAATATGTTTTGCATCATTCTCCCAACTGGGTTAGAACTTAAGTTCACAAACTGGTAGTCAGATGTTCTCTTTTGGGATTTATTTATTATTTAGCTGAATTCATGTTTCCACCATCAAGTTTGACTTCTGGTATTAATTTAAGCTTTTAACCATTTTCAAACCAGTAGATCTCTTTGTTTCTCATCTGGTCTTAAAATCATTTAAATCAAAGTATAGAGTGTTGATGTTCTTACTTTTCTGCTGCCTACTTCATGTTGTCAGACAGTTTCTTCTAAGTTGATTATCTGGACTGTATTTTCCATTTTTATCATGCTTGTTTTCCACTATATTTACAATGTTGTTTAGTATTTCAATTAGCCAATATGACCAGGTCAAAATTAAATCCACTTTGTCAAAGTTGACAAAAGCATAAATGCTGCATAAGTAGTAAAGAGATAATATGCATCTGTTAAAAGGCTCTTTGTTGGGTCTATTTTAGTTCCCAACCTGCAAGGAATCAACCAAAAACACAAATTGCTTTTCTGCAGAAAAGGGAAGCTGAGCCAGACGCGGAGAACCGCCGTCAAACACTGTCTGTGGTTAACTCCGTCTGCTCTCAGTCCCCAACTGCCTTTTATTATGATTACAAAGAAGGAGGTTGGCTTTTTCACACAATGAATTAAAAGACCTTTACTACAGGATGATCCGGAACCTTCTGTGGACATGCCCTTACAAGGACACAAGGCTGACCATTACCAATCAGTTTCACAGGAAGCTAATAAAACAATCAGCCAATGACCACAGCAGCTGAGGACACAGGAATGTGTAAATGTTTCTAGCCTCCAGGCAAACATCCTAAAAACAGTTAATGATGTACCACAAAAGAAAGACGTCAAACAAGCAACACACAAAATAATAATATGAAAACATTACCTTAAACTCATAAGTAAATGAACCTAGATCAGTTTTTCTAACACTCTTCTAAGGAACACTTTACTCCTTTTGGTTGATGAAAAACATGTTTACAGACACAGAGAGTCCTCAGTCAGGAGACAAAGTGCCATGAAAATGAGGAATGTCACTGAGTCACAAGGTCACATTTAAACATCTTTATACAGAAGCATTCAGGCTGCTGAAAATCCCTCAAGCAAAAATAAATCTTGCTGTTATTCAGTACTTTGTAAACATTTGGGTCATGCTAGAAATGCGGCTGTCATAAGTTTAGAGAAATTATCAAATGTTTTATTATAATTATATGATTTTATTATGTTTCCATGCAAAGTGTAGACATATAGAAAGTCTCCACACTAAAATAATTTATTATTATAATTTGTCAGTTTGTTTTGGACGTAGTTGGATAACGTCCAAAACGTTATCCAATGTTGTTGGATAACTATTTCTAAACTCCCTAAGCAATCATCAGCCTTGGTCAGTTTTCCTTTTCAGCTACAAAAAATTCAGGATTTGTTGAGTTTATGGTCTTTAGAAGGTAAAGAAGGAAAAGTTAGTCTGTTTTAATGCATCTAATATTTATTTACTTCCCCTTATTTAACAGTGAAACCAGCTAGCCTTTAATAGGGTGAGAAAAACTGGTGTAAGTTAAAAATTACAGAATTAATTCAAACAGAAAAGGTATGAAAGCATAAGAACAGAAAATGTGTTGAGCAATACTTAAAATCAATTCAATTCAGTGTATTTACATAGACTCCATTCACAACAAATTTACAAAAATATTCAATTTAATCACACAAATATACCAATTAATCATCTTTATTGAAAAGTACGCTCAATCAATTATTTGTAGTTTAAAAATGTTTGTCTAAGGAAACCCAGCAGAGTGACTTTGTTTTATTGACGCGACAAAAACTATCAACGTAAAAAAGTTCACGCAAAAACTCTTAAAACACACCATCAATCTCGTCAACCACTCCTTTAAAAGCTTAATTAAATAAAGAATAAACAAAGGATTCTGTTTTCATAAATGAGTCCTTTACCTAAGCCCCAGCTAGAATAAAATACAAGTAGAATAGTGAATGTAAAATACAAGTCTTTGTATCTAGAAAAGTCAAAATAATTAATAAATCACCTAAACAAATCAGGGAACCGTGATGTATGTTAAGATTCCCCCAATGACCCTTTGATACTGGAAATGCAGAATTAGAGCCTAAAGATGTTTTATTGCATCTGCTGTGTCAGTTTAGTCCTGATTAATAATCATATTGAAAGAGTGTGCAGCTGGATTTAGCTCAAAGCCCACAGGACGCTGTTTCAACAAGAGTTGAGGTGCAACAGTAGCGTTTGTTTACAAACTGCAGACTGCACCAGCAAAGACGACTGCATTTTGTCACCTTTATAGTGAGTGAGAGCTCTGTTACAACACAATGTTCACTTTACATTTTTCATCCATTGCTGCTGAGGGTGGGACAATTTTTGAACAGGGAGCGCTTAGATTTCCTTGAGTCAAAAACAAGCAATAAAACGATCAACGCGTGTAAGTATATTCTTTAATATACGTGGATTTATTCATAAAGTATGAGTACATCCAGATTTGAAGTCAGAGTTTGCTGATAAGAGCCAAACCAGACCTGCTTTGTTCCTACAGCAGCTTAATTAAAGTTTACTTTAACTTTACATTATCGTCAATCTTCTTAAACTTGCTTCGTGATTCAAGAACCACCAGGACCAATTTATGGGGAGGCAAATATTCTACAAAACTTGGATTATTCAAAGCTAACAAGTGCACTGGATGCTGATGATTAATCTACAGAGCCCCACTTCAAAATGTTAAAAACAATCTTTTCACCTTTTTGATATTTGTTGTTGTAAATGGGTATTAGATGTAAAATGTACACCTGGCATTATTATGAACTAAACCTCAACTGTGCTAAAACTGCTATAGCAGAATAAACCCCGGTTATTTTCACATACAATGTCTTATAAAGTAAAGGGAAAAAAATAGATAAATAAAAGCGTTTGGCAAAACATTTTTTTTCTAACTAAAGCTCATAAGATAGTCCACAGACGACAGAGGACTGTGGAAAGGTGGAAACATCTGCTTGTAAGCTAAGTGATAAACACTAAGACATGATAAAATATTGCCCTGAATAGATGAAACATGTGACAGAGGAGCAGTGTGGAGGTTTCAGATCTAATCAGAAGAAAGTATCTAAGTTATGCTTCGTCACATGCCGTGGCGCATAGCACTGGAATGAACGCAGCAAAGATACAAAGAGCGGCTGTCAGTCTCGGGTAAGTGAGCCATACCACAGTGGCCTTCAGTTATTTAAACAAAAATAAAACTTTGAAGATTGTTCTGTTGTTTGGTTAGCATTGTCTGGTAGCGTGGCTGATTAAATGGAGATGAATGCACATCCAAACAAAAATCGGATGTGTGCTTAATTATGTTGTGGGTTTCCCCCTGTACTGCCACAGTAGTCAAATTGAGCACACTTTGATTTAACTCGTCAACCTGCAGAAAGTGACTAATGTTGGAGGAATTTCTCTGCAGGTACAGAAACCACACAAAGACAGATGTCATGAAGATATCATAGCGTCAGCCGATCGGTCGGCTTGCTCTTGGTGACGGAAATCTGCCCCCCTGCAGGCGATGCTCCTTTCTGATAATTTTCAGCATGAAGAGCAGAGGGCGCCTTGTCGGCCAGCATCTTTGCTCCTCACATGTTGCCTCATGCGACAGCATGCAGAGATCTTTCTGCAGGATCTCCGTCACATGACGCAGGTAGACGCACAGTAATGACTGTGACCGAGAGCAGCCTCCATTCTCAGACGGAGCAACATCAGTTGTTGCACTTGCAGTTCCTTCTTCTTTTTCTTTTGCTTGTTTCATTTAGTAGATCAGAGAAAATCCCGTGTTTATTTCTCTATTAAAATGCACACTGACGTTGAAAATACAGGTATCATGAGGTGAAGCAGGTTATTTTATCCTCAGCATTGTTTAAATAATGTTCCTCTGTCTGGTATGATATATGTGTTTATTTTAGAATGTGGTTTATTAAAAAAAAAAAAAAAAAAAAAGCTCATATAATCCACCTTATTTGTTTTGCTAAATGTAAACAAAATTTTAGAAACAATTTTTTAAACATGATGATTCTCATGTTGAAATATATACCGGTATATATATAATCATCCAAACAACGAATGTGATCATTTCTCTTCCTCCTGTAGTTTGCTTATGACAAACGCTAAAATATGTCAAAGAAAACGTTATCCTGAAATGAAAAATATTGAATTAAAAGCAGTCTCATTCTGAAATTAAAATATATTTGTACTTACAAAATGCTTAGAGAAATAGAATATGAAAACAGATGAGAAAAAAACACATTACTGTTTTTAGAGTTTTCCCTAAATTGTTTTCCAATTGTCGTTCATTGGAAAAACATTGGATCTTAATTAAATATTTATTTTCCAATTAATCTCTAAAAGTTCAAAACAATAAAAATTCCCACTTTTGGAATTCATTGGAGAATGACGTGTGTAGTAAAACAAATACTCTGAGATTATTTAAACTTGAACATCTAGTGAGTAAATGTTAATTTATCGTCTCCAGACAGATTTACTATTTGACAAAAGAGTCTCCAAAAACAACTCCCTGCTGTTGTCTCATACAGACACTTTAACAGTGTTGAAATCAAATGAGACAATCTTAATTTGGTCAAATTGTTGGATCTGTTGTGCACTTAGAATCGCAGTTCAAAACCAGATGTGCCTGTAATTCTGGACGTTGACAAATGATTTGTCTGATTAACTAATCTATCACACAAGCTGTCAAAAGAGCAGGGAGGAATCTTCTCATCTTGCAAGAACTTTGTTCTGTTCATGTTTTGTTTCCTTGGAGGCAAATAAATCACAACTCTTTCATCAGACGAACTAAACGTTACACAAAACAAGCTCAACCAGTAAGGTTTCAATTACAAAACAGCTGCAGGGGGGATGGAAAGTCTTGACTGATGAGGGACACACCTTCCTCTTTGCACGAACAGCATGGAGCTTTATTTAGTCTAGAGCACAAGTGTCAAACTCCAGTCCACAAGGGCCGGCGTCCGGCAGTTTTTAGATGTGCCACAGGTACAAAACACTGGAATGAAATGGTTTAATTGCCTCCTCCTTGTGCAGATCAGTTCTCCAGAGCCTTGCTAATGACCTAATTATTCTATTCAGGTGTGGTGCAGCAGAGGCACATCTAAAAGTTGCAGGACAGCGGCCCTCGAGGACTGGAGTTTGAGACCCCTGGTCTAGAGGATGCCAAAGCACCTCAGACTACATTCAGTCATTCACACACTCATGGTGGAGTTACATTGCAGCCACAGCTCCTCTGTGGCTGACTGACAGAAATGAAAACGGCTCCACTGGACCCGCTGGTCACCAGGAGGCAAAGCGGATGAAGGTGACTGGACAACTCCGACCTCCTCAGCTGCTGTCGCCCCATCATTCTCATACATAACTGTTTGGGAATTTCTAGCCGTGATATTCAATTTCTAGTAAAAATAGCAACAGATATTCATATTATACTTGAATGCCTGGAAGTTTTTTTCTCTCTTATTCATCCATCCATCCATTTTCTTACACCCTTATCCCTAGAGGGTCAGGAGGGTTGCTGGTTCCTCTCCAGCTACATTCTGGGCAAGAGGTGGGTTCACCCTGGACAGGTCGCCAGTCTGTCGCAGGGCAACACAGAGACACACAAGACACACAACCATTCACACACACACTCACACCTCGGGAGAATTTAGAGACCAATTAACGGTCATGTTTTTGGACTGTGGGAGGAAGCCGGAGAACCCGGAGAGAACCCACTATGCACAGGGAGAACATGCAAACTCCATGCAGAAAGACCCCGGGCCGGGAATCGAACCCAGGACCTTCTTGCTGCAAGGCAACAGCTCTACCAACTGTGCAGCCCTCTTTCTTTTATCTACAGGTTTGAATTAGGTTTGAAGCACAAAGTCTCAAAGCGTGCTCTCACTGCAAAGAGGATTATCCACACTGAAATGTCTAATACACATTAAATAAACGTCAAGAAAAGAAACTGCACAAAATTTCATGATTATTTAACTTGATCTAATCTGTGCAGCTGATACAAAGGACCAGACAAAGGTGTTTTCTTAGGTCTCTGGTGACAGTATGTAACCTCTGAGTGACTTCACACACTCAGAGTAGAGTAGTCATCAGTAGACATGTGTTTGTCATTCAGGAATGTCACCTGCTCACTCTCTAAAAATGCAGCTGTTAGCAAAGGTTTTCCTCTCCTATCACATAACACATTTGAACAATGCTTTGGGTAATAGTTTCAGTTTTGGCAGGGGGAGAAAAGGCAAAACTATTCATTGGTTTTTTTTCATCAATAAACACCAGGAAACAATCTGTCCATTCATCTGAGGTAACACTTTTATGCATACAAGGTCTGCAGGGATCTGGTGCCTATTTCCAGAAATGAAGGGGTGAGATGCAGGACTACACTGTGGACAAGTCACAACAGCAACACAGACAAGACAGCAATTATGGGACTCCCACTTAGTCATGAAGTCTCCTCATTTTACTATGTCACCAGGTGATTCTGAATGCATCCTTGCACTGAACAAGTGTGTGGAACAAATCAATGTGTGGATGTTACCACAATGTTCTCCAGCTGAACAAAAACAGAACTGAAGTTATTATCTTTGGACATAAACAGGAACGAAGCAGAGTCAACACAACATATATTACAGATAGAAACTGGAGATCAGGCATGAAATCTGGGTGTAGTGACCTAAACATTGAGAGTCACTTAAAGACAGTTACAAAGTCAGCCTTCTATCACCTGAAGAGCATCTCGAGGATTTTGTCTCAGTGAGATCTAGAGAAACTTGGTCCATTTATCTTCAGTCGCAGTGATTACTGCAACAGTGTTTTCACAGGTTTGCCTAAAACAATCAACCTTCCAGCTGCAGCTGATCCAGAATGCTGCTGCTCGCATTCTGACTAAAACCAGAAAGTTAGAGCACATCTCCCAAGTTCAAAAGTCCCTACACTGGCTCCATGTAGCTCAGAGAATAAACTTTAAAATACTTATTTTAGTTTATAAATCACTGAATGGCTTAGCAACAAAATAAATAAATAAACTGCTGTTGCTGCATCAACTCTCCAGACCACTCAGGTCTTCTGGTTCTGGTCAAAATTTTTCATAAACACTTTCTTAAACCTTGCAGAAAGCCTTCATATAAAAATGAAAACAACGTAGGGTGTGTTAACATTGTGGCTTAACCACGGGATGCTACTCAAGTTCACACGTTGTGAAGCAGGTATAGTGTGTTTGGGAAAATGTAACTATTGTGATTCATTCCAGCGAGAGTCGATGCACTGAATACTGCTACTTTTTAAAAGTTATTTTGATACAACAGCACATGCAGCAGAATAAATCATCTCTTTCAAACTGGTTATAGATGTGAATGAAGTAGCAACATTTCACCACTTGTTAGAAAATGCAGCTGTCTCTATTTCTGTTGTAGCTGCACTTCACGTGACTCCTGCTTCAAAAGTGTCAGCAGCAGCTCACTGACATTATCTGCTTTTACACTGCTGACCTCTCAGCTTTTATAAGATGATTTATATTTATCTCAAAGTTAAACAACATAGCTGCAGATTTTGACCCTGAAAAATGATTGAAATTTGATTTATTTTAAACAGATTCATACCCAATTTCTCCTTGAATTAAATATTAATTCAAATATTTTTTTTTTTTTAAAGTACTTTTTGTTTTTCCGTCTGTCATTTGTACACAAATGGAAACTGGAAAAAATAGTAAAAATTGTTTGAGTGGATACAGATCAAAATATATTTAAGTGTAGAGTGGCTCCTACACATCATAGTGCAAGCTTGTATTTTCTGCAGCATGTTTCTTTACTGAAGGACAGTTTCGTGTCAGATTCTCTCCTAGTGCTGCAGCCAAACTCCAGTTCCTCTCATTATATGAATTTTCTCACTGAATTCAGAAATGAACACTCTCTTTCAAACAATTTTCACTTCTCCTGGCATATTGCAGCCGCTGTTGATACTGGCAGAATATTTTGAACATGTTTCTAAGGAAATTCTTCTCTCAGCTAAAACTAATTACTGTTCATCTTTTAGGGAAAAAAACAAGAAAGGTAATGAAAACATTTCCATGTACTAAAAACAATTTTCCCTGACAGCTGTTTATTTAAATAGTTTGACAAACCTTTTGAGTCATTTTGCATTTTTTTTCTTTAATCAGAACAGAAAACTGAATGAAAGTGATTCACTTTGCGTTCATACCTGGAACTAGTTCACTAAGCTCTTCTTCAATGGGATATTTTTAAAGGAGTTAAGCAAATTATGATTTAAGATCATTTATGCATGCATCACTTTTTATGCTGCTCACTTTTTACCAGCCACAGTTGTGTTTTACATTAAGTAAAACCTAAATTAAAACAATTCAGTGATTACTAAATGAAGTGAGAGCTGTGTAGATCTGTTTAAAGTGAGATTCCAGTTATCATTGGTTTCTGAGCTTATCTCTCCAGCTGCAGGCTTCTGCACCAGCACCAGGCCATCTCTCTTGTTAAAAGCAAACTCCCATCCCTTCTTTATTTGGGAAAGTTGCAAAGCGTTGCACAATTTTTGAGAGGCGGGACTGGAGCAGGGACTATAACTCACCTAGCTTCATGGCTCTCTCTCTCTCTCTCTGCATGATCCAAGGAAGTTGGATCGGCTCCAGATGAGTATGTTGAAACAGGTTTGGACACACCCTCCGCTTACACCTCATGACTTATTTGCGCTTTGAATTACGACTTTGAATGGACTGAATCTAGAAAGATTACTATGTCTGGAGTTTATCAATCTCTGTTGTGGGAACAGTTTTAATTAAGTTTACAGACTCACCATGGGAATATTTTGGGAGTGTTTTTTTTGTTACTTTTTTATGTCTTTTCTCTGTAATCCTTCAATGAATTACCTCAGTCAATTTTAAAAACAATACCTGAGTCACTTTTTTTAAACAAAAGCAGCCTTTGTATTGTAGTTTGTTATGTTCTCTAGGGTTCCTGAAGCTTGAAGAAAGTCTGCTGTATTTATTCCAAAGTTAGTTTTATGTATGTTTAAATTAATCATCCAATTATGTCCAAGTTTCATCCATATGTTGAAAAAAAATTGCAGCCTGGCAGCCCCAAAGCATGATGTCCCCACCACCATGCTTTACAGTTCTGTTACTTAGTCTTAAAATCCATTCTTACTGCAATCCCTCCAAACACAATTTCTTCTCACTGAGGCCAAATCACTAAATTTATGGAAGTTTGATGATTAAATTTTATTTCATTTGCAGTTTCCATGGTGAGTCCTGGGTTATTATCTAACATCTGGAGGTAAGAGTTTAGGTCAGCTGGCTTAAACAAGAACACAAAGAGTGTTTTCAGTAGGTTAATGATTTAAAAATGCATTTAAAAAAAAGATTTTTAAATGGATAAAGCAGAATTGCTTTTAGCTTCTCGAATGGCATCAGCTTCAAACCTTTTGAAATATAAAGTTTATTCTAAAAACCAGATCCACACTAGGAAACCAGCAAACTTAAATGAACTGTTATAGCAACAGTGCTGAAATTTATATCACAAACTTGATGATGGCAATAAAAAACTTTCAAAAGGACATTTACACAAACATAAGAGAGGATCAAAAGTGTATGTATTATATAAGACCCTGTGTGTACAAACGTTTGTTTCTGAAATTCAGCGTTTTTATGTGATTCCTTTAACCCTGAAAAGACTGAAAGTCTTAAAAGCAACAAAAAAGCAAAAATGTATTTGATGCTGCATGAAAATGTGTCACCAGGTCCGTAGATTTGTTGTATTTTCCAAAGTGCCTCCTGCTCTCACAGCAGAGCCCCACAGGGCCATGGGAGCTGCTGTTTTTATTCAGCTGAAAATATTCAGTCTCATCCTTTAGGCGGTTAACGATAGCTAGTTTTGATTAGACTCTTGCATTTCTTTTACAGCATTTAGAAAAAAGCTATACAAAAGCCCCTCTTCTCCTCAGAGCAGCTTTGCTGGACAGCACAACTGGAGAACACACACTCTCTTTCTCTTTCTCTCTCTCTCTCTCTCTCTGTCTGAAAAGAAGTTTTCTTGTGTTGAAGGCGACTTTGGAAAAGTCGAAATAAGAGAAAAAACGCCCCCAGGAGGCCGACCAACACACTTCCCGCCTCTAAAAGTAATTCTCCATGTAGTTTTCACACCAAGAAAAGCAAAAAAAAAATTATTAAAAAGCCAGTAAGATCCATTGATTTTCTTTTTTTATTTGAGTACTTTTTCAGTGTTCAGCTCTTCACCAGAAGGAAACTAAATATATAAAACAAGTGACAACAACAGGCTACTAATAAAAGGACAGAAAAAACCCTATGACAGAGAAGTGTGTCATGTGATTTTGTTGTGTATAGCATTGAGCTCAGTCCGAATTTTCTTGAACGTTGGTCTGTTTTTGGGGTCATACTGCCAGCAGTTGCTCATGACCCTGGAGATCTCCACGGGGCAGCCGTGAGGAGCTGGCATCCGGTATCCTGCAACAAGATTCACCATCAGCTCTCCGCAGGATTCCCTGAACTCCAGCGTTTATCCAAGAGACGTGTTTACCTTTCTCCACCTCGTCACGTGTCTGCTGGTTATTCATGCTGGTGTAGGGCGTCATCCCCATGGAGAACGTCTCCCACAGTAAGATCCCGAAGCTCCACACATCACTCTGAGTGGTATAGCGACCTGAGAGAGACAGCAGAGGGCAGCATTCGCAAAGGAAAAGGTGTTGTGTTCTTTTGACGGTTTGCAGTTTGCAAAGTGCAATAAGGGTGAAATCATTTTTGGCCTACCATAGTTCAGGGCCTCTGGAGCGGTCCATTTGACGGGGATCTGCCTCAGACCCCCCTCTGCAGAGTAGACCCCGTCATCTCGCTCGCGGGACATCCCAAAGTCGCTTATCTTCACCAGTTTGTGTTCTGCAACAAGGCAATTTCTGGCTGCGAGGTCCCTAACAAAAGAAACAGATGCATTAGGGGAGAAAAACAGACAGAAAAATCATGTTCTGCAGAAGAAACGGGAAGGAGAGAACAGACGATGGTGAAAAGGAAAGAGAAAACGTGTCTCTGGTGTTTTATGTGGGTTCGTTTTGACATTCTGTGATGCAGGCTGAGCAGCCATTCTTCCAGAAACCTGCTCTGATCTGTTCCCGCTGTGTGAACTGTTCTCAGCCAGATATCACAATCGCCGTCTCCTCCTCCTCTCCACAACTCCCACAGCTTCATGATGCCTCAATTCCTCAGCCCACATCGACTGTTTAACTCTCCATGAATTTTCTTGTTTTCAGAAATTTTCAATTGCATTGATCTCTACTTTTACGTTTTCGTTGAAACGAGCTACAAGGACATTTCAAGTCTGAATAAAGAACCTGTTAAATCTGTGTGCAGTCAAACTAGAGATAATGAGACTTTTCTCAATTAGCTCACAAATGAGAAGAAACATATTCTGCTAACAGAATAAAATAACTTCTTTCCTGGAATGAAGATGCAGAGCTGCTCCTATCATAACTTCACTGTGAAAAACCATTTCTCTGCATGAAGTTTGATTACGTTTCAATGGGGCACCGCGTGTGCACATAGGGGAAATTCTGCATGTGTTTGTTCATATTTATATAAAATAAAGCAAACAGTTCTGAAAGAACGGAGCTGTTTGCAATAAAAATAAAATAAAATGTTCCGAAAGGCATTAAGAATTGTGATGCTGGAAAGAAAAATAAATGTGTGGAAAAACATATCCAACCTTGGATGTTACAGAAGGTATAAAGCTTCCTCTCCTCCACGAAGCTATGTTAGATTGCCTTGCAAATAATGTTTCTAATTTAATGAACTGTCTACATTTTTTAAATGCTTTTTAAAGTTTGTCACTGTGAAGAACACAGACTCTTCAACTGCAGAGATAATCAAAATTATAAAAAATATAAACTCTCAGAAAACAAATATAATTTTTAATTCAGCAAATAAAATTAACAACATACCTGCAAAACAAGGCTGCTCGTTTTGAAGTCTGATACAATTATAAGTTACTACGGACTCCTGTAATGTCATGCATATTTAATTTTTATCTCCAAATGAGTAAAATAGAAGCATCATTCCTGCCTTTTTCAATCTGCAGCATCACATTGGTTTAGCAGCATTAGTGAGACCTGATTGTGCCAGATGTTGTTCTTAAAGCTCTGAAGAAAACTTAATCAGGTCAGGACTTGGAGTTCCCTGAAAATTATAGAGAAAAATTACATTCTAATTTTCTTCTCCTCCTTTGATCACTTCAGCTTCTGCTCTATTTTTGGGTGAAAAGTTGGTGCAAATTGTTCCCATCTGCTGGATCTGGTCGACACGTTGGCTCTGGCATCTATTAGGCTCAATCTGCCTCCTGAATCAAGTGCATTAATGAAACAGTGAGAGCAAAATAATAGCAAAAACTATTATGAAAATTAGTGACATATTGAGTTGACTGTATTTAAACATTTGCAGGTTTGTTTTTTATAAATTTTGTTGACATATTGTGTTTAAAGTCGTCTCTTCCAGTTTGAATAATTCAAGTTTTACTTTTTAACATCTTGACTGTTGACATTAAGTTTCCGTAAACTATTCTGTTCATTTCCAGTTTAATCTGATCTCATTAAATTACGCTTACGGCAATATGTCACAGAGGAGTTTTCTCACGTTTTATTTGAGGAAATTCCTTTATTCCTGTTTTTAAAACTGTCATGACAACAAATGAGGAAGTGTTGTGAGGAAAGTTAACAGATTGATGACGTCTGTGTGCTAATTTAAGGGTTTATATTTCAGTCCACATCAAAGGAGCTTGAGCTGCTTTTCTTCTCCGAAATATTTCCAACACTCAACGTTAGCTTGAGGGTAAAGGTTGAAAATGATCAAATAATGAACTTTTATTTCTCTCATATTCTGCTTTTGGTGTTTCTGTGCTCAAGTTGGGAAACCTGGATCTACAGTGAGAGAAATCCTGTTGCATCATGGGTTGAAAGGCCCCTCATAGAGAGCAGGAAGCCTTTCTGAAACGCCAGATTTGCAAATGCATTCTGCAACAAAGACCTTCACTTCTGTAGACATGGTGTGTAATCTGAAAAAATAAAAATTAAAGTGTTTGGGCAGCATTATCTTTGTTACATTTGGAGGAAAGAAAAACTTGCAAGGCTTAAAACATCATCCAAAGTGTTAAGTGTAGGGTTGGCAGCACCATGTTATGGGAGTGTTTTACTGCAGGAGGGACTGGTGCACTTTAGAAAAGATGGCTATATGAAGAAAGAACATTAAATGGAAAAAGTGAAGCAACATTTCAGAATATCAGCCACAAAGTTAGTGTTTAAGAACACGTGGGTCTTCTAAATGAATAATGACTTTAACCATAGGCAAAATCTTGTTAGAATCTGTCTTAAGGAAACAAAATCAGTGTTTTGGAGTGGATGTCCTGATCTCAGTGCTGTGGAAATCTAAAGAGTTCAACTTTTTTTCTTGTGAGTCCCCAGAATATTTTCCTAAAAGTTCTGGGAATCATTAAGATGTTTTCTGGAAAATCTGAGACGAGCCATAATCATCTTGTGGCTTTTGTTTTGAAACTCTGTCATGGAGCCATTTTTGCTTCTTTCCTTGGGTGAAGACATGAACTCTGACCTTGAGTTAGGTTAGGCCTCACTTGCCTTAATTTAGGCAAGTGAGGCCTAACCTTCAGTTCTTTGGATGCTGTTTTGGGATCTTTTGGGATCTCTTGGATGAGTCGTCGCTGTGCTCTTAATTTCTGTTGGCCAGCCGATCCTGGAAAGTTCACCACTGTTCCTTTGTTTTTCCATTTGTGGATAATGGCTCTCACTGTGGTTCAGCAGAGTCCAAAAGCTTTAGAAATTACTTAACTATTTCCAGACTGATGGTTCTCAATTACTTTCTTTACTTGCTCCTAATCTTTCGGTGATCTAGGCGTGATGTTCAGGTTTTGAGAGTATTTTGATGTACTTCACTTTGTCCATCAGTCTTCACTGAGAGCAGTGGAGCAGGTGTGGCTAGAGAGTGATAAACAACCACCACTTCTCATACAAAACCATGTAGGTTTGGATCATCCTTTCCCTAACATTAAACACCTTCATTTAAAAACTGCATTTTGTGTTTACTTGTGTTGTTTTTGATGTTCTGAAACACTCAAAGTGCAGAAGAAAACAAATGGAATCACAAAAGGAACAAACATTTTTTTTTCCAGCACTGCGTAGCTGGAGTACAGGAGGCCCTCGCTCTGGATCAACCCACTCTGACCTTCCCTGCGGCAAGCGGCTCCGACTCATTTCCTCTGCAGTGGCTGAGTTTCTCTGAGTGTGACAGCTTTGCTGTTCGAGCTCAACTATCCATTCCTAACGTTCCGGTTTGTATCAGCTCAAAAACGGTCGCTCTTGCGCATTATAGATCCACAGAAGGAATCAGCTGAGCAAAAAGGAAAAAAAAAAAAACACACTGGAGGGATGATGGCTTGAGCAGAGTCCGTATGAAATCCCTGGTTCAAACACGTCTGTGTGTCTGCTGTCAGATGAAAGCTGCATGTCGCAGTGGGAAGCCACCGCTGTGAAGCACTGAGAGAGGTCAAGGATGGTTTCAGGGTGCTGGGCTGCAGGAAAACTGTCTGATCTCTGTAAAATCAATGGAACATGCAATAAACATGGATAACGCTCCATCCTAAAGTTTCTCACTAAGCCTTCAGCAGCTTTAACCCACACACTCAGACTGAGCAAGAACCAGTTGGCAGAGAAGAAAAGGACGAATGATGACCTCAAGATGACCGGTTAAAAGATTCACTTCACAGGAGGTGGCCTCAAAGAAGGAAAGATTGCAGCAGGTCTCAGTGAACGTGGCCAAAATCCATTCTAGTAAAAGGTCACAGAGGTCACATGAATGCCTCCATGATGTGATGCTGTTAAAATTTAAGTTTTCTATTATTCTGAATCAATAAATTCAGAAATCTTTGCTTTTGCCTCCAGTTCAATTAGCGCTCCAAAACTCTTTTACATGGGTACAGTTTTTGCTGTTTGAATGCATATTAGTTGTTGCGGTAGTTTAAACATTCCTTAAACTTTGTGAGTCATGTGAAATATTAATTTTACCTTTCATTTATTGTCAGTGGAATGACATTTCCTTTTGGCTAAATGAAGATCTTGCCTTAAATTATTCATCATCCGTCCTGTTTTTGTAAGAAAACTAAACTAAATCACAGCCTTGCTTTAAAAGTTTCACAAGTTTTTCCTAGTTGGAAAGATGTGCAAAAATAAAACTCTCTGTACAAAGACACAAGAAGGATCTTTGGTGATTTATTTTACCAGTAAAACACATCGCCACCAACCTGTGGATGCACTTTTTACTCTCCAGGTACTCCATTCCTGCTGCTACATTTTCAGTCATTTTGACCAACATCTTAGGAGTCAAACTGTGACCCTCGATCCGCAGGAAGGTGAGGAAATCCCCACCTAGAAAAGTTTAAAACAGAGCGTGAATGATGCAGCTGAGTGGATGGAGCTGAAGATGTAGAGATGGTGTTCACCTGAAACGAGCTCCATGATGATGTAGATGGGCTGTTTCTGTGTGCAGACTCCGATCAGTTTTACGATGTTCGGATGGTTGTACTGCTTCAAGATCCTGTAGGACATGCGAGCATCTCAGAGACTTTGCTGCTGATTGATCTGTGTGTGTGTGTGTGTGCGTGTGCGTGTGTGTGTGTGTGTGCTTGGAGACACACTGACCTGGCCTCCATCAGGAACTTGCTCTTATGTTCTGGAGCCAGATTCTCTTTGCAGGACTTCACAGCGACAGGAGTGTTATCGGAGCGTAAACGACCTCTGTACACCTCCCCAAAGTTGCCCTGCAGAGACATTTTTAAACATCTATGTATGAAGCTCCTTCAAGATCTTTTCACTCTATTATAGACTTCTGTCACTAACTCTGTTTCCTTTAACCATATAATTCCACAACCTGACATGTCAAAAGTAAATTGACTTCATTTGGTCTATAATGAGGTCAGGTTAGTGTATTTCGTAAAACTGCAATGGAAATATTTTTTTCTCATCACGCGAATCACGAGATCAACAACTGGACGTTGCCACTGGTGCAAACCATGAAGAAGACAACAGGAAGTAGTTGGAGGATGATGGTCCAGCATGATTTTTAGGACTTGTTGCTTGAACAAACTTATTCACATGTAATTTTAACTGCATTTCTTATTTACTGCAATTGCAAAATTGTGGGGTTTTTTAACATTAGTGGAATAATGACAAAGTTTTGAGCACATTTGTAGTGCAAACACAGACATAGTCTTCTTCATTTGTTGCAATTGCATCAAGTTCTGGGCATCTTTTTGTTCTTGGTGAGTTTTTTGGGTTATTCTGTAGTTTGTGTAGAAAATCTAAACTATTTAATTATGACATTTCAGAGTTTTTAAAGAAATAGCATTTTGCAGAATTGTGCAGCGTCTTAGCCGTTATTCAGCCTTAATACTGAAAGGGCTAAAAAGTTTCTAATTTTTATACCGTGTATGAAATCATTACAAAAGGTGGGAAGTTGTGTGGAATAAAAAAACCAAAACCTGGTGTTGATATAGATCTTAGTAAGACATATGTTGCATCACCTCTTCTAATAATAGCACTTCATTTTTGGTGATTTGATGAGACTAAATTCTTTTGCTTTAAAAGGAAAATTGATTTTAATTTTGTCTAATGGCTTTCTTCAGCTGAGAAACGGCATGAAAATTCAAAAGTTGCATCTCAGACTCTAAAGGCCTGTTACAGTATCCTATTTTAAAAATTAAACGTGAGTTACTTTAGAAAAAGACTGAACAAGTTTGGATTATTTGAAATGAAAGGGCTGCCAGAAGAAACTGTTGGCACTTTGCAAAGTTGCATGAATCCCAAGGCTTCTGGAAAAATGCAATTAGAAAAGATTAGACTAAAGTAGAAATATTCGGTCCTAATGCACTGCAGCATCTTTTGCAAAAAGCCAACACAATACAAATTTTCTTCTCATCTGCAACCCAGATCAGATCTAAACTAGACTGACATGTAGTGAGACCTTCAGTGAACTTTGAATGTCTGAGAACTTCAGTGATATGAAGTGGAAAATAAGAGACTTAAATGACTAATTCAAGCTATTTTAACTAAATCTGATCTCACAAGTTGTTGGGGGTTTTTTTCCCCATGACTTTAAATATGTGAATGTAATAAGGTATTAATAGTTCAGATCCTAACACGATATCCTGCACTGATTTCCATCCATGTCCTGGTAAGAAGCTCTTCCTTTCTCTCTTCAGCCCTGAGGACACAGCAGCCATGATTTCCCAAAGGAATCTAAAACTTAACAGCAGATTAAATGAAACCAAAGAAAGGCTGTGTCGTTTAAAGATCTTAAATTACTTTTTCCCCTTCATGAGGATTTAAATTGGGCTTGCAAATGCAGATGCAGTAAGTGTTCTTGACCTGCTGCAGAGATTTTTTTTTGTATAGCTTCATGTTTTACTCTCGATACTCACGGTTAAAATCCGTTTTTAATAGCCCTTCTTACAACCTCCCACTGGTTTTGTCTTACATCAATGCATCCATCAATATTTGCAATGAAAATTTAACTTTTAGATTACAAAACAGCTTGAAGGTTTAGTGTTTCACAGATGAGTTAACTTTTCTCCAGCCTTTCTGTGTTGTGCATTTTACACCCAGCAGTGTTGCTGACCTGTAGCCAGCAAACATAATCAAGCGGGACCGCTGCGGTGTTTCCCCCCGAAGCAGTTTAAATTTAAGCAAAAGCAGGCAACATCAATACTCTTCCTGCTGTGCAGAAATTAACTCCCAAGCGAAGCTAAAATTAAAATGAACTTTCTAGAGACAGAAAGCTCAGGAATCTGAGCTGAAGTAGCAGAAACACCAAAACAGGCACCATTGAGAGGAAAACTTCAGAGGAAAAGCACAGCTGTGTTACAGCTAAGCTTGAGAATATATGTTAATTTTTCCCATCGCTTTCACTTGCAAACAGTGTTGAAGTAAAGAATTTTTTTTCATGCCACTTCAGTGTTTCTGCCAGTAGATGCGAGATGTACTCACCTTTCCAATGAGGGGGCCCAAGATAATGTCATCATGTTCAAGCACCCATTTATCCTGCAGGGGTTGGAAACCAAAGGAGAGGCTGCGTTACTCCGTGACAGCAGCAGGTGACAAAGTGGAACGGTGATTATTAGGGAAGAAATTTAATAGAAGAACCTTGAACAGGTTAAGATAGGACTTTTGCACAAAATCATTCTTAGATAATGACATTTCATTCTGCTCAGTTCTGCTTATTTTCAGCTTCTGTCAGAATGAGATGTTTTAGGGCCTCCTGTCACTTTAAATCCAAATAAGCTGCTGCTGGCCACGCCCTCTAACTCAACGCTTACACTCACACATGAACATTTTCTGCAGACAGATGCAGAATTCAACAAACGTACATCTTTGAAAAGCAGAAGTAGAGCCTTCTACACAACCAACAATTATGCAGCAAGTGGTTTCTGGATGGTAAGTCGGCATTGTACAACGCACACAGCGGTAAAGACAGCTGACCAAACTTGCTGGAGCTACACTTGGGTTGCTAGGTAACGGTGGAGTGGCTGCCAATTTGGGAGGTTTTTGAAACAGCTCATTTTAAAGACACCAAAAAACAGCGATGAAAAAGCAACGCACTTCATCTAGCAGCTCGGACAGAAAACCAGAGCGGAGCGCCAAAAGCCAGACCACATAGATAACATCAGGTGATAATTATGAGCATAAAGGTTATTAGATGCAGAAAGTTATGAAAGTCATAGTTTTACTTTCAGTATTGGTTTCTTCAGGATGGCCTCTGACTTCCTGGTGACGGGTAAACGAGACGACTGCAGGTGGTTGATAAGCTTCGGGATGCTTTGGAAACCTTCTCCATCCAGACGGTACAAATTCTACTGACACACATGGAAACGAGTTCAGATGAAACCTTACTGACATAAAATGTTGTTTTTAACTGTTAAACTAGCTGAACTGATGTGTTCTTGTATCCAGTTGGTGTTCAATTAGCAGGATAAATACCCAAGCTGGGGGAAACTACATAATTACTAAAATGCTTGCATAGTTTTTATTTACATAGAAAAAAAAGAAAAAAGCATCTTTTTCAAAACCTTTGAAGATATAAAAAACTGTATTCTTAAAAAAAAAATGAATGCAATATTAATTGAGGATGGAGTGACGCAAGAAAGTGAAATGCGAGCTGTGCTTTTTGAAAGGTTTACTTACATCCGTGTTCTGAATGAGGAAGTGCTTGCACGATCCTTCCCACTGCACAGAGATGACATCCACCTGTTTCTCCTGACTCTTCCTCACCAGAAAGTCTCCGTCGTTCTGGAGCAGCTGCTGCACCTCCAGCCTGGGAATGGCCCCGTGATACCAGTCCTGCTGAGACAGGGGCCGGTCCACTTCCTTTACGGTGGGGACTTGGTGAACCTGGAAGCAGGAGGAGGAGGACAGGGAGACGGGATCTTTAATGGTGCTGGCAGGAGTCTTAGGAAAATAAACGGAGACAGAAGATGCGCAGAGATCTGGGAGAGATTATTTGAAGACACTTCAGTCGAGACTCTATAAAACTTAAAAGTCTGAGCGCTCCATCGTCTGTGCATGCCTGTCGGGCACCAGAGTGATGTGAAAAAGAGAAGAAGGAGCAGCTCACTCAGAAATTACATTTTATACTTCAGGTGCAGCATTTTAAATATCACAGCATTTCTGCCATTTGAACTCTCCGCCCCGTCAGTGTGTTTCTCAGCATTTTAAACGTAAACGTGCTGATTGTGAGGTAGAGCTGAATTTGGGTCGAGCAGAACTTTGAAAGCAGTTGACCTTAAAATGTCCGTGCAGCATGGTGTCAGAGCACGTCAAACCCACAGGATGTCCTCCGAAACTCTGACACGGCGTCTGCAGTGTGATTTATTGTTTGTTGCACTGTGAGGTTTGGGAATTCAAAAACAGGCCCTGCAGTCAATCTGCACTAAGGTAGGACCAAAAGAGGAAGGGACATTACCTTCAGCAGGAACAAATGTCCTTCACTCATAATAATATAATATAAAGCTGTAACCAGTATGGGTGTGCTGTGGTAGCACAGCCCTTGAATGGAGGCTTTAGTCCTCGACACGGCCGTCGCAGGTTTGATTCCCGGCCTGGTGACCTTTGTCTTCCTCCTTCTCTCATTACTCTCTTTCTTGTCAATTCACTATCAAATAAAGGCCACAAGAGCCAATAATAAAAAAAAAAGCTGTAACAGGTACTATGAGGTTAAATAGTGCACTAATCAACTTCACAAATAAATGTCTAACAGAATTGAATGAGAAACAATATAATAATAACAATATTATATAAAATAATTATAGATTTTAAAATTATAGTTCAATTTTAGATAATATGATAAAATATTAGGAAAAATTATTATCTATAATATAATATAATTTCCCTCCATCTATTTTCTAACACCCTACTGGGGTCAGGAGGTGCTGGTGTCCATCTCCAGTTAACGTTCCGGGCGAGAGGCGGGTTACACCCTGGACAGGTTGGCAGTCCATCGCAGGGCAACACTGAGACAGACTGGAAAAACAGGCATACACACGCACACACACACACACACACACACACACACACTCCCAGGGAGAATTTAGAGAGACCAATTAACCTGACAGTCATGTTTTTGGACTGTGGGAGTCAGAGAACCCGGAGAGAACCCACCATGCACAGGGAGAACATGCAAACTCCGGGCCGGGAATCGAACCCAGGACCTTCTTGCTGCAAGGCAACAGCTCTACCAACTTACAACCATGATTCATTTAAAATTTACCGTACTAAACCCATCATGACCTCTATTTCCTGCAGGTAAGACAAAAAGTTAATATCACACTTCCTTAATTCTTATACAGTCTATATAATCAGGCTGGACCAGTCTAACCTGACAGACGAACTGCAGTTATACATTTTATAAATTTCTCATTCTTATTTTCGACTGGACGTTGTGGTTAGTTTGCTGTAATTTTTGTTGCTGTAGTCGCCATTGAGCTCAATTTTCTTTGAATGAACATGTTAATGTTTTTGACACATTAACTAATAAATAACATAGTAAATCAACAAACTTCTCAGAATATTTTGTACAGATGACAAATATCTGATTAACAGTTTGGTCAGGTAGTTAACCCTAATCACAAACTGCTGATCATATTTCTGTAAATAAGGGAAACTTCAGCAGCAGCTCATAATCAATAAAACATCAATTAGTAATTAGTCTCACATTTATCTCTGGCTCATTTCATAATCAGTTATTGACTAATATTGGCCTTTTTAATTTAACGAGATAATCATGATAGGTTAATGATCAACTACATTCAGTTCATAATTTCTGTTCAACAAAACGATTGTTTTTCTGGCCCTTATTTGTAAGATGTTACCAAAATGTGGTCATTTTTATCACCTTTCAGAAGGAAGGAAAGTTTCATTCTGATGAATTTCATAAACACTCAGTTTGTTAGACTGATCTGTAGTGGAATGAGAATCATTTTAATTTCCTTGGGGAAATATTTGGCCATGTCAACATAGTTACTGTTCGCTGCAAAAGCAGCTTAATGAAATATTAATCCCATCCTACCTCAGATTTGTGTCGAAACAGGTTGCTCAGGTTGCTCAGGTTGTTCATGATCCCCTCCACGAGGATTTTACCCGAAGTTTGAACATTTTCCTATAAACAACAGAGCAAAGCATTATGGTCAATATAAATGTAAACTGTAAAATGGAAAGAGAAACATTTTTATGCAACAAAACAAAAGGTAATCAAAAGAAAACATTTGCTTTAATTGTTGTTATCTATGACTCATGTTGCTTTCAGTTTGACTCATAATGTAACCGAACGATTTACCATTTCAGAACATATTTTTGTTCGAGTAATACCGTCATGCTGCAGTAATACTGTTAAGTTTGAACACTGGCCTTGGTACTCTGAATAAAATTTAAAAAATAAAAAAAAAATGCAAAGATTTTTCTCATTTGCAACAGTGGATACAAATATTTCTGTGTTGTCCTACTACCAACAATGACATTGACAAGTTATGCAACTTTGTTTAAAAAAATAAAAGAACTATGTGAATTCAAAGCCTGGTCAAAGGAAAATAGCTTAAGGTTTACTTTAACTAGACCGATGTTTGGGATTTGTAACCTGGTAAATCTATATAGAAATGGAAAGAGGTGACAACACCCAGCATATCTGCCTCCCAGAAAAGACTGCAATTTGTTTTTGTTTTGAATTTTTTTCCTGAAATTTTATTTCTAAAGTTTTCAGACTCCAGTTTTGTAGCGGTCCTCATTTCTATTCCATCTTATTTATTTTTTTTATTTAATTCTTTATACAAAACCTCCAGCTTCAACTTGATATGAAACTTTCTCTGTACCACATCAAGACTCGCTCATTTTAAAACCAAATGTCGGTAGTTTCTTCCCCACTGAAAACATCCAATCACTTCCAGTGAGATGTTACACACTTTCTGCAAGACGCCTGTTTCCTGGCCTGCTTCAAAGAACTGACAACAGCTGAGGAAAAGGCAAAGCAGAAAAGGTCTGCAGCAGGGGGAACATACATTGCTTGTGCTGGATGAAAGCGAAACAGAGTCCATGTCCAGCCTGAGGGCTTGTGGAGGTTCTCTGAAGCCCAGCTGGTCCAGTTTCTCCGTTATAAGAAGTCTCTGAACATCCAGTTTGGCTTTTATACCCTGAGACAGAGCAACCTGCTGTCTGCACTCCTCCATTGCATGTCTCTTGCTGAACTGATAAACCCTGAGGAGAGAAAACATAAATAAAGTTACTTTTTTTTATTATTTAGCACATCCTGAAGTTTACTATCTGCACCTCAGTCAGCTGTGATGGTCCATGAAACTAATTAGAAACATGCACACCAGCCACAAGTTTCAGGCCACAAACACATCCTGTGTGTGCGAAGGTGTTGCCATCTGCCTTTGATCGCTAAGGTTGTTTGTGTTATGAAATACTTGAGGGGTTTCCGGAAAACAAGTTTCTGAATTTTAATGAAATTTCTCAATTCGACATGAAAGTTGGGAAAAATATGTTGAGCAGAACAACATCATAGTGAACTTTTTTTTTTAAAAATCTATCCCTTAACTTGACTAAAAAACAAAATTAAGCACTTTATGTGTTTATTTGTCTTTATTGTTGGCCAACAGTTCAACCTAAAACATCTTCTATCTGCATTCGCCCTGGAGCTGCTGATGCAAGGTTGGTTATTTTCGCAACTGTTGATTTCAGCAGCTGCAGCGAAGTGGTTTGTGTTGGTCCGTGTGGTGAGCGGCGTTGCAAAGCTACTGGTTAACAGTTCAGCCAAAGATTTCTTCTTGTCTGTTGTGATAATCATGGGCCTACAGACATGTCATTTCAAAGATACACCTGCCAACTACCTGATCAGCTTGAGGCTCAGCCTTATAGTTGAAAGCTCCAATTGGTGTGCTTTAAATAGGACCTATTATTCAGAATTTACATATTGTACATTTTTAATACTTCCTCTTTGGGTTTCAAATGCTACTAAAAACAAACCAAGCACTTAAAAAGACAAAGTCATTTTCTGGTAATTAGTGAATGTTTTATACTATCTGGAAAATTAGCTCTTTCAACAACCTCCAGCTTGTTAAATCACAATCACTGTTACCTAGCAACCCCAGCAAAGCCACAGGACGTGTGGTCGGCTGGTTTTACCACTGTATGGACTGTACAATGGCTGCTGGATAAGACAAATGTTTTCTTGTTGACTTACTGCACAGAAATCACTTTCTACATTGTTGTTGGTTGTACTGGATGCCCCACTTCTGCTTTTCAAACATTTGTGGTTGTGTAATTTTGCATCTGTTTACAACCGTTTTCACGTGAGAGTAAACGTTGAGTTGGGGGGCGTGGTCAGCAGAGGCTTATTTGGATTTAAAGAGACAAGACGCCATTAAACAGCTCATTCTGACTGGAGATCCAAATAGACAGAACTGGTCAGACTAAAATCTCATCATCTCAGAATGATTTTGTGAAAAAAATGTCATGAACATGAACAAACCTATCCCAGGAAGATAATAGGTCTCCTTTTAAGATGGATATGACTGCTTTCCATTGGTTTCTAACAGACATGAATCAAGAGTAATGTGCATGGAGAATCTAAATTAAAAATTAGGAATCCTTCAATCTGCAAGCTAACGTCCAGGGAGGATGAAAATCGACAGACCACCAGAGAGGAAACCTTTTGAAAAGGGTTAACAGAACAGCTGAGAGCAGATCAGATACGATTTTAGGTGTCAGATATGAAAAATGTAGGAATGCCCTTTTTATGAGCCACAGTACCTTAATGGTTGACGTTCCACCTTTCTTCTTTCTGACTGATGATGATCCAATTACACACAACCAGCAGCATGCGTATCGGTTTTCTGTTATTTTACTTCCGCTGTCGGTAAATTATTTGCCATGTGCTGAAAACAACTAAACTAGCTCTTCCCTGAACTGTACTTCCCAGTCTTGACATGACAATGTTTGTGAATTGTTTCAAGAGAATCAAGCTGAACTGAATTACGGTGCAGTCTGAAGCAGAGGATCATTAAGCCTGACAGCTTCAAAAAGGTCACAGCAGGTCAGCTTGAAACAGATTTTCCTGCTGGTTTACAAAATGTTTCTCTGAAAATCTCACCAGAGGGCAGCGCGACCTCCACTTACTTAAAAAACACCATATGTGCTTCCTGCCTTTCTGTAATGATTGTCAGAGTTTTGCAGGTAAACACTCTGTTTCCGTTTGTCCTTCAGGAGCTAATTAATGACTGTGACACCTCTGGACAGGCTTGTCAACCAAGAAAAACGAGGGGACCGAGAATCATAACTCCATGCATATTACTGCCTTATTATTATTAATAAGGTGCTTGCTGCCTCTTGAGACCAGGCTGGCTATTAGCAGTCACTCAGGGCTGCACACAGAGGCAAAGCAGGAGCAAGATTTCAGCAATTTGTTTCCTCCATTGTGTGAATGCAGCAGCCCTACGCTCACTTCACCTCTGGCCTTTTTTGTCTTTGTCCAGCTCGTTGTCCAGCTCCAGCTCCAGCTGCTCCACAGACATCTGCTGAGAGCCCAGAGACCAAGACAGGGCCAGCAGCTCCTCTTCGATCGCAGTCAGCCTAAGAGCAGAAGTACCATGAGGAAAGAGGGGAATTAAAGGCAGGGTTTAAAGGAAATAAAGGCAGAAAAGAAGAAAAGGAAGTCATTGAGATATTAACAGAGGAAACTGGGCCTTTGCCATCTGATTGTTCTCACTTGTGCTGGATCGTCTCCAAGGTGAGGTCATTCAGCTCCTCTGGACAGGCTTGTCAACCAAGAAAACGAGGGGACCGAGAATCATAACTCCATCATATTACTGCCTTATTATTATTAATAAGGTGCTTGCTGCCTCTTGAGACCAGGCTGGCTATTAGCAGTCACTCAGGGCTGCACACAGAGATGAAAGCAGGAGCAAGATTTCAGCAATTTGTTTTCCCATTGTGTGAACAATGAGCAGCCACGCTCACTTTCACCTCTGGCCTTTTTTGTCTCTGCCAGCTCAACATTGTCCAGCTCCAGCTCCAGCTGCTCCACAGACATCTGCTGAGAGCCCAGAGACCAAGACAGGGCCAGCAGCTCCTCTTCGATCGCAGTCAGCCTAAGAGCAGAAGTACCATGAAAAGAGAATTAAAGGCAGGGTTTAAAAGGAAATACAGAACAGAAGAAAAAAGGAAGTCATTGAGATATTAACAGTGAAAAAAATGCCTTGATCTCATTGTTCTCACTTCTGATTTCTCCAATGAGGTCATTCAGCTCGATCTCTTTGGGCCTCAGCTGCTCCGTGTCCTCCAGGAGGCTGCAGTCAAAATCTGCACAAACAGGATTCTCCCCGACAGACCTGAGATCAGAAACACAGAGTCAACAGCTTCACCTCCATCAGAGTATTTATGATTTTAATCAACTTTCAAGTGTTTTGCTTCTTTAGTGAGGTTCTGCTGGATGAAACTCTCGTGAACTCTGTCATCAGATACAGATGACGGATGACATTGCACACATGTGGACCTTTACTAATTAGGAGTGAGATGTCAAAGTATTCCTGCAGGATCCTTCAAATGGATGTGAAGAATAGTTAATAAAACCTCAGAGAGACAAATATTCATTTCCTCTAGACATTGGTGTCAATAATCATTAATTTCTTATATAAAAATCTGATAATATATATAATGTATAGGAGAAGAAGAATTGAATAAACTGTATCACAAATGCAACCGCCGCCTAAGGTCAAACTGAGCATCCTTCCATGTTTAGCTGAACTAAGGGTGCCTCTCAGGTTCAAAGCATCCTCTGATATAAATGACATCCGTTCAGGAATCCATGCTTTATTGAGTTTTATGAAAAGGGTTAAATGCTTTTGAAAGGGGCCACAGTTTTTCCCATTTTCACCAAAGCCTCTCAGAAGTGATCATACGGGTGTCTGCATCCTGAAACCTCTCATCTGTCACAGCAAACTGGAAACTCCTGGTCGTGTGACACATCTACAACTTTCTTCTTTTCACGGCTTCAGGTCTGATTTGACTTCATCCTTTTTCATTCAGCACTTCATTTTTCAGTTTAAAATAATTAATAACATCAGTAATTTGGTTAAAATTAGGTGCTTTTTAGCAGATATCTTTTTGATGTTTTGACTCTTAATCATGTTTGATATGTGCAATATAGTTTTGGCACCAGTCGTCCATAAAATACCCAACATGTTTGGGCATATATTAGTCAATCCTCCTTATTATGGTGACTTTTATCAGCTCCTCTGAGATTCACCTGTTCTTTTATGTTGTGTGTAAGTTGTGTTTTCCTTGCGTTTTATTGTTTCACATAGTTTTATGTCTGGTGTCTTATGCATTGAGGTTAGCATCAACCTGCTGAGTGCCGAGAGACAAACAGATAGAAACCCTGGGTTATAATCCAGCATGTTTACAAATATTGTGTTTTTGTTCATTAATATGCTCCATTTCTGCTTAAATACGTAAATAAATCTGAAATATGAGCCTCGGATCCATAAGTGTAGGAAACGTGTCTAACTCAAGGACCATTCTGGCCCGCTGTAGCTTTTCATGTGGCCCTCTAGACTCCAACTTACATCAATAAATTCCTCCACATTTTAGTAAATCCACAAAATCAAAGATTTTTTCAGATTTTACTACAATTTTTTCTCAAAATTGGCCAAAAACATTGTGTTTAAGGGATTGCTTTACTTGACGTGAAGTTGTAGAAGGTGATCGATGCGATTAATAAAAAGTCACATTAACCTCTTATATTAGCGCAAATATTGTAAAAAAAAATAAAAAAATCCTTACAAATATTTCTAAATGAACACCACACAATCTGTGATTTTAACCACAAAAACAACTAAGAAATTCTGGATGGACTGAAAAGGTCTTCAGTCATCATCTCATTTTACTGAAAGCTGAAACTAAGATATTTATTGATATTTGAACAGTTTAATGGATTCTATCAGTAGATTCTGACACAACCGGCCCTTTAAGAACAATAAGATTTTTGATTTTCCCCAAAATGAAAATGTGTTTGATGCCACTGGTGTAAAACTTCCCAAATAAAAACATCAGTATTTTTAGAATCAAATGTTTTTAAATTTAATCTGACTTTTGAATTTTTCTCTGTTTTTTATTAAATAGGGGTAAAACAGCTACCTTCATATTTTTGCATAACATTTTTGCTTGCTACATACAGCAGATAAAGTGGTATCAGCTATAAATAAAAGTGCAACAAATCTCAATAAAATGAAATTAAAACCCATGTATACAGACAAAGAAAATTCTTTATGTCAATTAATAAATAAAGTAAGTTGAAAATTGGTGACTATCTTTGTCTTTTGAGTGTTGCAGTGAATAACAAACCATTTTTTAAGTTTTTAGCGTCAACTTCTGCACGCTACTCTTCACCAACAATGAAGCACATGTTCATCAATAAACGCAGCTTGAAGGGAAGCTGATTTTTCTGATTTTTTTTTGCTTTTTTCTGCTTTTTTCAGGGGGTTTTTTCAGTTTTTTTCTTTGTAACAACTCTTCCATCTAACTAACACACATCAATCTCTCTAACTCGTTCTTCTTGATGTTTCTTTAAATCTTACATGTTTTTCCTCATCAATTATTTAAAGATGTGAATGGAAGCATTTTATTTACTTTGAATTGTTGTTTTTGCTGTTCTCAAACAGGGGCTTTTAATATCCAACCGACTGCAGAAGAACAAAGTAAAGCTTCAGCTTCATTACTAATTCATAGGAATTTGTTTTTGTTGAAAGTAAGTGAGAAATGTTGATAAACCAGACAAAATGTTGACGTTTCACTCAGAGATGAGGAGCAGCCACTGTGGTTTAACGTTTTAGTAAAATGTGAGAGAAACTGCTGGAAGAAGCTCCGTTTTCTCCAGCCTGCCGTTCATCGAACAAAGGCTGCTACACTTATATATCTCTTAAAATAATACAATTAAAAATATACAAATATGGATGTATGAAATTATTCCCTGTTGAGAAAAACATGGACGGTAATAATGTGGAGACTAAAAGAAGTGCCAGCAAGTAAACATTGTTTAAAGCTAAGAACCCAGCTAGCGATACAGAGCATTGACCCGCTTATATTAGCTTGACATATTTGTCATTTTGTCTATAAAAACAAGAATTGCAAAAATGTGTCATGTTTAAAAAACAATGCATATTTTTAGTGTCAAGCCAATATTTTTTACTTGAATCCAGGTATCACAATTAAAACATCAATAACGAGATAATTATACCGCTAATATTTCATCATTTAAACAATAATGGAAATTGTATTCCTTTTTATTTCAAATAAAGGCAATTAGATTCTGTTAAACATATTGAAGTTAAATCTACAGGTGTGTATGGAACCACATGTATGTTTTCTTTCAGGAACTTTGAGATTTAAATTTTTGTCCTCATCTGACCTCATGTGCAGAAAAACACGCCTTCATGTCTGCTGGCTGATCAAAAAATAATGACACATTAATCCAATCCCAGCCTGGTTACATTAGCAACCCATTAAATGTGGAGTCCACTTAAAAATGACTACATTTAGATTTTAATCAACTGCACATCAAGTTCCAGCTCATGTGTCTGACCTTTGACACGGGTGCTGACCAGAGGTTTCCCTCTGTCCAAACCAGCTGTTTGAGGTGGAAAGGTTCTGGGATGATTTATTCAGGAGCAAAACATAATTGAACCAGTCAGAGTGGATCAGAGTCAAATTCACTTTAAACCATATTTTAATCACCTTTGACTTGATTCGAGAAACTTTGTCTCAACTTTTGCACCGTTTATATTTACATCATGTTTTCCCTATGGACACTTTCTTGACACTTTTTGGTCTATATGATGCAAATATATCCTTAACTAGTTAAGGATATATTTGCACTAAAGGACCTTTAGCAGTTGTTTAAAATAAAAAGTGTAAGTTCAACAGTAAATTAAATTAAAAAAAGCAAAATGGATATAAAATTATGTATTTGAAACTACCGAGTCAAAACGATGAGAAATTGTTTTGATTCAGTAGTTTTAAATTTATTGCTTTATATCTATTTTTCATCAACTGTTGATCTTATATATATATATTTCCACTTCATTTAAATGAAAGTTTATTGACATTTTAAATGTATGTCTCTAATTTTCTTTAAGCCTCTCTCACACACACACACACACACACACACACACGCAGACTGTGTTGAATGCAATCTTACAGGATGAGCACCATCTCCTCCTGCAGGGTCTGCAGTGCGCTCAGCAGAGCCGGCTGCATCTGGCTGTAGTGATGCTGATGGTAAACCTGAGCCGCTTGCACTGACAGCACGTACTCATTGTGGAGCTCATGCAGCTTAAGGGAAGCCTTTATATAGCGCTCCCTGTTCTTTTCTCGCTCCTTATCTGCATAAAGAAGAAGAAGAAGAACGTACAAGACGTGTCTGAAACTGATCCTATTTAGAGAAGCAAAAACCCTCACAGTTCTCACCTTTACTCATGTCCTGGTACTTCCTCCTTGCCAGAGCTGTGTCTTTTACCGCCTGCCTGTAGCTGCTCTTCAGCCTCTCCAGCTCTGTGTGGGTCACCTACGCAAACAAAATAAAGCATTTTTGAATTAATAAATGACAACATAAATTATGACTCCGACAAGATGCTTTTTTTTGTATTCTTTGTTTTGTTTTTGTTTTTTGTCTTCTAGCAAATGTCTTCCTTCAAAGCACGAGATGCAAGTGAGCTGGAACAAGGAAACAAATTGCTTCACGGACGCTGAAGAAGCCAAATCAATTCAGAAACTGACAGCAAACCAATGCAGAGGCTCTTGAACGTGTAATGTGTTCTCTCCCTTTGGTCAAACACAAAATCAGTCAGCAGCAGAGGTTCAGTTTTACTGCCTCTCCCCTGTCTACAACTCCACAATCCTTCTCATTACAACAACAAGGTTCAATGCATTTACTGGGATTTTCCGTGACTGACACACACTAGTGTCTTAGTGGAAGAAAAGCACATACAGTCTTTGAAAATCTTAAGGCATTGTGTATTTGTATTTACCTCCTTTTGCTTTGATTCATTTAAATAAAATCCAGTGTAACAAAATGCTTTGGTAAAGAGAGCCTGGCTCTGCATGAAGAAACTTCTTACTGACAGAAAAATAACATATTGATATAAAGGAAGCAAAACACACCCTCTCTAAGATAAAACACGGCTTCATATTGTGACGATGAACTGGAATAGGATGAAGGTTAACCTCTCAAACAGTCTGACTGCATTTTTCAGATTTTATTTTACATACCGTACATATAAAAAGGAAAACCATGAATCCTTTTTACTTCCACGTAGCAGTTATGAAGTGCTGTTTGTTCGTCTGCTGTTAAAATACCAGTAAACAATTTGCAATTTGTTGTGTTGTTGTGCTTAATAAAGCATTTATTAATAGATTTTGGAGGTGTTGGAAAAGTTGTAAAATTACATAGTGAATATAGCCGGGTGTCAAAATAAGTGTGATGCACAGAACGTGTAAACAGGACTGACACCTTTGTATGTTTCATCTTTTTATTGCTTTTACAAATCAGTCATGATCAACAAACTTTAGCTTTTTGACAAAAAAAAAACAAAAAACAAAAACATTTAATATCAAAAAACTGATTTCTACAAAATAAGCGACTGCATAATTTTCTCCCTTCCCACCAGGATTCAGTAGATGCACCTTGAGCTGCGATCACAACATGGAGTCTGTGTGAGTCGGTTTCAACAGGGATCACACATCTGGAGACTCTATTTACTCCATTCTTTCTTGCACAACTCTTCAAGCTCTGACAGATTACATAGGAATCAGATTCTTTTCAAGTGCTGTCACAAATTCTCTATGAGATTGCAGTCTGGGCTTTGACTGGGCCACTCCAGAACATCCACCTTGCTGTCTTCAAACCAATAAATGTTCTCTAACTCTAGCAGATGGAAACAAATTCCTTCAGTATTTCTCTATATTTGTAACACTGAATTCTACATAATTCTGCCAGCACCGTGCTTCATTGTGGGGATGGTGTGTTCGATGTGATTTGTTTTGTTTGACGGCCAATGAACTCCATTTTGGTCTCATCAGAACAAATAACTTTTTGTTATTGTCTACCTAAGTGCAGTCAAATTCTGATGTAAGTTTTCTTAAAAAATGTTGCCGCTCTTCTTTACTTAACTGAGATTATGAAGAAAGTCTTTCCATTTCTTGATGATGGATTTCACTGATGTTTAGTGCCTTGGATTTTTTTTGGAATCCATCCCCTGACTTATACTTTTCAAAAACCTTTTCTCTGACTAGCTTGGAGTGTTTTTAATCTTTATGCTATAATGGTAGCCAGGAATAATAATTTAATGAATGAATGGACCTTCCAGATGCAGGTGTCTTTACACTACAATACCTGAAACACACTCACTGCACTCAGGTTATTTCTGTTACACTTTTTATGAGAATATTAGCACCAATTGGCAGGACCTTTGTTGAATTAAGTCAGCCACTTTAAAGCAAGTGAATAATTATGACTATTGGTCATTATTTTTTAGAAATCAGCTTCTACTTGTAAAAGTTTTGTCAAATTTTGATGATCGTGACTGATTTGTAAAAGCAATAATCCGAGGGGAGTGAAGACTTTTTACCAGCAGAGTTTCTTTGCACCTTGAGATTAAATACCATAAAACACAGACACAGGAAGTGGACAGCAGACCTGCCGCGTTCCTCCTCTGAAGGAACATAAAAGCTGACAAACAACATTTGAGGAAACAATCTGACCTTTGTCATGTAGCTGGTGGAAACGTTTCAAAGCTCTTTGATAGCATCTCTGACTGCTCTGTTGGCTCAGTCAGGACAAAAAAATATCTATTGTAAAACCGCACAGTGATGCTCGCATGCACTGCAAAGTAATAGCACCATGCTAAGCAAACGACCCAACAAATGTTTGTGCTGCAGCCCAGCATAGATTTACAAAACGTTGCACTTCATTTGTTTGATGTAATTGGGTAATAAAACAAAGAGGAAGGGCTCGTTTTAAACTGCACCGGGCTTTTCTGCTTAGGTTTATGAGAATTAGCTCTAATTATAAATCTGCCACTCATCTCATCTGCAGAGGCAAACCTAACACACATTATTGCCAATTTTCCACATTGTGTAAGTCAATTTGTGTTTTGTTTACCCAGAAAGAAAAGACTTTTAGAAATGGTCGAGACTGGAAGAAATAAGATTATGGTGTGTAAAAGAATACTTTGATGTTGCTAATATTTACAATGTACCTATTAATTGATTGCTTATATATATATATATATATATATATATATATATATATATATATATATATATATATATATATATATATATATATATATATATATATATATATATATATATATATATATATATATATATATATATATATATATATATATATATATATATATAGTTAGCACTGGATTTCCTGTGCAAGTTTACTGCTCCTCTATTTCAGGCCAGTGGTATTTTAAAGACTCCAGCAACAAGAACAAAACCTCAGTGATCTAAAACAAAACATGTTGAGTCTTTTTGTTCATTAGTAACTAACCCGCATTTTTAATGTGAAAATGGAAGGAAGGGAGTCTTTGCCCGCATTATTGAACTGAATATATTAGCGTTTCTCAACGGGGGCGTTCAGAGGACGGCAGGGGGCGCTGGCGGAAATCTTTACAAAAGGGGGGCGCTTCGATTCCTTTGGGGGACGTTTGCTCGATGGTAAACTTTACTTCTTTTATGCACAATTATGCCAGTTTAGACTTTGAGCAACTTGCTCAATACACAAAATTGTATAGTGTAACATTAAAACATGCTTGGCTGCAACTGTACCGATGGCAGCTCTTCTTCTCTTCAGTGTTTCTGTTAGCTTATTAGCGCAGCTCCGTTCTCCTGCTACTGGTAGCTTCACTGCACCAGTTCCTCGTTACACCGGCTGATGACGTTGCTGCGATTCACTTGTCTGGTGTCTGATTTTCAAATATTTTATGTTTAATTCAGGATTTTTGCACATATGTTTTGGCAGTGCTGTGATCATGTCAAACTTATATTAAAAACTGTGTTATTGCTGCAGTCTTCCAATATGAGAGGCGAATCAACACATGATGCTTAGGCGGCGCGCCAGGTGAATAAGCATGACGAGTGAAGATTACTGGAGGTAAGCGTCAATAAACGACGAAAGAAACTAAAGAGATCATAGCAATAAATCAAGAGAGGATAATACTAATCAAAGAAAACTAAATGAAGAACAAAATGCAAGAATAAACTAAGAAACTATATTAAATAGGAGGTGGAGGTGTAAGGAAGATGGCGGCGGCGGTGGCGGCGGCGGCAGCAACAGCAGGAGCGTATCGTTTTGACAATTCCTTTTCTCGGACAAAACCTGATGTCTATAACACTACCTGCGGTAAAGTGATTGTGGAAGATGAGTTTTTACATTTTATCTCTGTTAAGATAAATACAGCGGAATAAGCTGATATGGCAAGACCTTTCGAGCAATAATTAAGGACCGTATGGCAAGAACAAACAAACAATCAAAAAAGATATAATTGATATGTCTGATCTGGAACTTTGTTTTTCCACTGAACGCTCTGTTGCACAGTAAATGCCATGTGGGTGAAATTTTATGGATGATACTCTGATGTCCCATTCCCCTGAATGCATCACAGAGCTCCTCCACCAGAAACTCACAGAAAACACTGAAGAGAAGAAGAGCTATGATTAATGTAGCTGCAATTCTATTCGTGTTTTGATGTTGCAGAGCACTGTCTTTTTTCAAATGGATCAAAGTTTAAACTGGTATTGCTGTACATATTTTATCTGGTCATTTTGTCCGAGATTGAGCAACTAACATCAGAAGATTGCAAAGAACAGGAATATTTTTTCCCCATTTTTTCCATATTGATGATAAATACAAAAACAAGCATAAAAATCAAAACAAACAGATGGAAAGTAACCTTCAATTTCTTTGGTGGTGGGAATGGGGGGTGGGGAGTGGACCTGGATAATGGATAGGGGGCGCTGGCCCAAAAAAGGTTGAGAAACACTGCAATATATTACAAGGAGTCTTGAAGGATATTTTTCTGAGTCTTCTGAGTTACAGGAAGCTAGTCCAAATATGGATGATGATCATGACGATCTATAATGTCATCGTCTGGAAGCTCTGTCATGTCAATAATTAGTATTCTTGATAAATAAAAAGAAACTAAAAGGCAACATGTTTGATGGACGCCTGATGTTCAGGAGAGGTCCTCTCTTTCCTGAGAACTTTTTTAGATTATAATTTAATGATGCTCAACTTAGACATGAATAGGCCTGTCGTGATAAACGACATATTGATTAATCGTACGATAAATTAATACTATCGACGTCATTTTAATTATCGGCGTTATCGTCTCTTCCAGCCTTTTTCTCTTTCTGTTGATGACGCTAAATTAAAAAAGGGTCAACTCCGGTGCTCTCCACTGATCCTCCCTTCCTCATTTCCTTAGTGTAATGCCCAGCACACAAGACACCATCTTAGTGCTGTCAGTCGATTGACGGCCCATTTTCAAAATCTGAGACCAAACATTAGCCGACAGAAATCCTAGGTATAACGGTTCGATTGGGTTCGATGTGCCGTGTGGTGTCCAACAGTGGGCACAAAACTATGGCTACAAGTCCAGCTAACTAATTTTAAAACCAGGCATTAATCAATGCTTTACTACAATCTACCTGCAAAGCATGTGGCTCTAGTGTCAGCGTAACGTCCTGACTGAATGAAAATCATTAGAACCGATTTATGTCACGTTAACGAAGAACAGCTGAAAAGTTACCGGGTTCATCAACGTAGCGATTTCGCTCCAACTCCTCCCCTCGTCATTTCTATATTCTTTCCACCAAATGTTTTATAACCAGTAATGTTGTTTCCACATATCATCTCCAATGTCCGCTGGACTTCGGGTTGCGCCGTGTCAGCTGTTTGGGATTCCCCTCGGTAATTTCCCCTCAGAAAACACGGAGCAGAATCCGGCTTTCTGATTGGCTACCTGTCACATTCAACAGGCTGCGTTAACGATCCCAGTGGGGAAAACCCCTGATTTAGTAGGAGGGTACCACAACGATCTACCGTAACACACCACACACTACAGGATGATAACAAGAGACAATCTTAGTACGATAAAAGTTCTAAGATTGTCATAAGGGGAAAATGTAGGTGTGAACTAACATGTAGTGTGAACTATTGCATTAGGTAGTCGATGTGCCCATCTTCTCTATTTAAATCTAATGATTACTGAAGGGCAATATAGTAAACAGACTTTATAATCTGCACTCTTTTGGTTGAATGCAGTATTTATTTACACTTTGGCTTTATGTTATTTCGTTTTTATTCAAGTACATTTTTGTTAATGGAGACTGAGAATCAATTTTATTTTTATTTTTGGTTGTTTTGTTTATTTTGTTTATAAGTTCCAGTGTTGGGTGTTCTTTTGAAAATAAAGTGTATCTGTGTATCTATCTTTGGCAGGAAATCGCATGCATTATTACGTCATTTCCATTAAATCAGTGTAAAAAGGTCTTCAAACAATACTATTGTCTATTGCAATAATTTTTTGAGACAATTAATCGTTCAGCAAAATTTGCTATCGTGACAGGCCTAGACATGAACAAATTAAATTACTTTTTGGGGGGCACTAAGGGTAGCGTTACATTTATTTTTCTTTAATCTTCAGCTTGGTAACTGCTGACACATTTCAGCGAACCACGAAAACCAAAATTTTAGCGCCTTAGTTTTTGTTTTAGCCCCTTGATTTTGCTCTTTCTCTGAGAATTAGACGCTCCAGTAGAGAAGAGGAGAGGACAAGTGCAGCTCTGCTTACTTCTAACATTTCTTTCAGAAGACCATACAGGTTAATATCTAACATTTACTTTGGGGATGATTTTGTGACACAGTAGATTTGAACAAAATCAGGATTTTAGCTTGCTAACTAAATATTCAGTTTGTAAAAAATATTAACTTGTGACTTAAATATTTCACTTGGAACTGTGACTGTTATAATATATCAATAACATTAATAAAATATGACTTTGCAAAATGAATTAAGGTAATAGAGAAATTACCTTGTCATTTTTCTATGACAAGGTAAATAAAACCAAATTACTGTTGTTGTATTTTTACTCTTTAACTTTAAAAACGGTTCACCATACTCCCAAGTCTACTCCTCACAAACGTTAGATCCCATCATCAACAAGCTCCCAAAGTCTCTCCAGAGTCCAGAGCGTCTCTAAAGATGCTCTGGACATTTTTTCTTTTCCAGATTATACTTCAATCTGGTCTTATGTGTCTGTTTGTCTATAAAAGCCCTAAGCAGAGCTGTGCTTTTAATCTCATTGTACTGCTTATTGTGCAATGACAATAAACCTCGTCTAATCTAAAATAATCTAGTCTATGGCTGCTCCTCGCCACAGCAGACATTTCTGCGGGCCACTTTCAAACAATCTAAATATCGATGCAAAAACAGCAATCTAATTCAGGTTTAATAAATCACATTGTGAGTGGCAAAGCCATTGCAAACGCCGCTGCACTGAATGCTTTGACAGATGCTTTACTCAAGTGAAGAGAAAACCCAACAAGTCAAACCAGTTATGTGGAGATAAAAGTGAGGCTTGCACAACAATCTGAGAAATCATGAGGTGAAATTCTGCAGGCCTAGTTACTGAATGGAAATGTGCAGACACATGGCTATTCAAATAAAAGCTACAACTCTAAAATTACGTGTAAAATTAATGCTGAAGTTTTGTTTCTCTTTCCCAGGAGCATCCAGTGAGCCAGTTTAAGTCTCCAAATGATAACATCACAATACTTCTTCTGTCTTCACACTATTTTTACATCAGAAATGTCTCCATTTTGAGCAGGGAAATTAGTATAGGTATCACAAGCAACATGCCTGAAATAAACATTATTACAAGAATTGTAGTGAAGCTCCTGGGTAACACTTTACATGAAAGGTGTGCATAAGGTTCACTTAACCAATGAAGGAGTCTTCAGGAAGTGACATTTGGTAAATAATGAGACTTTTAATGCCAAGTTGACATTTTTAATTGACTTTTCATGCAGGTTTTAATGGAATTGTGCATTAAAAGCTTAATTATTTAACGAATAATGCAAAGTTGACACTTTTAGTGAGGTTTTAATGCAACAGTTAGAGCACCTTTGCATTAAAAGTGTCATTATTTGCCGAATGATATTTTATGACAAACATTTATGAAGACTCCTTCATATTTATAACACGTTTTATGTCATGTTTATGACAGCCTCATGTCAATCTTATGCACATCCCTTCAAATAAAGTGCTACCACTTTTAATGGACGTTCAAGGCAGGTTTTAATGCAACTTTGCATTTAAAGTGTCATTATTTACCAAATAACACAAAGTTGACACTTTTAATGCAACTTTTATTGCAACTTTACAATAAAAGTGTCATTATTTTTGTCATGTTTATGTCAGTGTCACACCAGCCTTACGCACACCCCTTCGAATAAAGTGTTTACATTAAACATTTTAAAAACTTCTTAAAACAAACTCCAGGAGTTAGAAGAAAAACTCTCCAGCAGGAAGTGAACGTGTCACAGAAACACCTCGCTGTGTGGTTTGTTTCGCACCTTGTTGAGCTCTTGTCGCAGAAGGCTCCAGTGCTCTGCGTAGGTTTTGCGGAGCTGCTGTTTGTCTCTGATGAGCAGAGTCAGTTTGCTGATGGGCCCGTCCAGCAGCTCCTCGGAGCGCCTCCTCATCACCTGGCTGAGGGACTCGGTCTGCGAAACCAGCACTCCCCACGACTGGCACACACAGTGGTGGGGAGAAAAATCATCAGCTTTTACGTCCGACTCAGGAGAAACATTAAACAGGTTTTAGATTTGAATACAACAGCATGCAGATTGCACAAAGTGCCATAAAGTGCCCTGCTTCCACTTTCAAGAGCTGAAGCCGTTCAGCATCCAAATGCCATAAATACCAAGCGCTGTGTGACTACATCCCCTTTTCTGGTGGCTCACCAGCATTTTTACCTGAATATCAAACCGTATTTTAAATAATCCATGTTCATGAGCTCGTCACATATTCTGAAAGCCATGTAGATGAAAAATTAAAAAGACTTTCCAAGATGAGTAGTGGCATTCCAAAATAAGTGCAATCTTATGTGGGGCTGGGAATTCATTAACATTAAATTAATGGTGCGACTAGAGGAGAAAGGTCTCTTGATAAAACCATTTTGCAACTTTTGGTCTTTATTAATAGTTTTCTGATGCGTTTTTTTTAAATGAACATCATCATCTTTGACATTTTTAGACTCAGAAGATAAAATGAACTCTACCAGACGTTTCAGTCCGTCATTGTAGAAGTAGAGAAGACCCCACCTTGCTAAGTTGACTGATGTAGTCCGCTCCCGGGTTGGTCTGAGGCCGCTCCATCTTCTCAGCAATGGCCGTCATTTGGTGGAGTTGCACTGAAAACTCCCGTTCACTCTTCGCCCGCTGACCCATCCACTTCTTCATGACCTCCATCAGGTGAAGCTCGGAGTCCAGGAGCCTCATGACGGCCGCGTGCGCCTGCGGACACCGGAGATCCTCACCAAAACCCATCTCTGGACTGATACAACCTCCTTCTGCCTGGGATGCGTCGTCAGCAGCGCGTTCTCATGAGTGAAGCAGCGGCTGCTCTAATGACCAGCAGAGTCTCTCTCTCTCTGCGGCCATGCAGAGGTTTCACTTCCCTCTGAGCAAGAAAGAAGTTTACAGCGGTTTATGAGAGGCAGCACTTCCTCATGTATGTTTGAATACGGTTCTACTTTCAATTTGCAAACAACTTCAGTGGCATAACACCTCCCAAACTCCATCATGTAACTCCATGTGTGCCATAAACACAAATATATATATATGTATATATATATATATATATATATATATATATATATATGTATGTATATATATATATATATTTATTTATTTTTTACTTCTCTGGGGAAGAAAACTAATGAAAAGTAGATGTTGAACACAGCTTGAGCTGGAGTCATGGTCCTTATCTACATAATTCATCATGTCTGTTCATTCGCTGCTCTGTGCAGCACAAACATGAGATTCTCAGTTTGATCGGCTCGGTTGTGTTTCCTAGACTCAGATATCTGCAGGGTCTCAACAAGAACATATTCAAAGTCATCAGCAAAGCATTAAGCCTCATTAAGTTTCTCTTTATTTGGAATTAGTCGATTTACTGCGACTAAATGATGAGAATCTTAATCATTAAATCATTCGAATTGTTCCGTTTGACATGATGACTCTACTTTCGTCTGGTTGCTGCTCTGCTTTGCCGTAAAAATGGGTTTTCCTTGATTGATGTAACATGTGTGTATTACATACAAACATCCTCTGATTGCATGGTTACATTAAGAAAGAAACTGAACCTCTACAAATACCGTCAACATGAAACAGATGAACTCAACATTGATCAAATTACAAGAATTTCTAGATGGCATCAAAACAGGACTGATTTCACTGTTACTGCCTAGAATCCACTCAGAAAAGGGAAATTAAACTGCCTGGCAGTGGGATATACATAAAGAATGAATATTTCCCTCTAGAAAACAACTTTAAATATCTTATGAGCAAACAAAAATGTTGTTTTATGGGAGGTTTGGTCATGTTACATCATTTAGTGAAGTTAAAACAGTAAAACAAACTTGTCATAAGGTGCAAAGCACTGACAACAGAGAACATGTTTTTGTTTTAGAATAGATTCATTTCCAAATGTTGTATAAATGGACCATCTAAATGTGAACTGTATCATCACATCATTATATGCTATATAATGAACTAATGTGTTAAATTTCTACATATGTTTCCTTTTTTGACAGAATATTGTCCCTCAATATTGATCACAAGAAATTAGCAAACCAGCTGCTCTTAAAGCATACACCGATACGTGTAAGTACGCCGTCACAAACGGTTCTGATGCAAAAACTATAGAAAAAAGATCCCAAGCAGACAAGAACAGACCTGCACAATGTGCTAAATTAAAAATAAAATACAGCAGGACAAGGAAGTTGTTCTGACTGAACTGCATTTCAAGCACCTTTCCCCCCCAACTATCAAAGACACAGTAGTTTAATCTCTCAGGTATTAAATATTTCACATGTGGAAATATATTCAACACAGGGAAAGAAAGCTGACTTCTACAGTTTTCAGAAGAGACACAGACAGACACAAATCCCATCTATGTTGATATCTTGGACAATAAAAGTGCAGAAACCTTCAGCCAGTCCAGAGTTTTTCTGGTTGGCTTGTGTTGTCAGAGAGTCCGTCGGACTCAGCGGTGTTTGGAACCTCAATCATCCACCGACTCATGGAGTATGTTAACCCCCTTTTATTACACCTCCTGCATTGTACGGGGTTCCAAATGTGCCAAAAATGCTTGTACATATTTATGTGTGCGCACTGAGTTTTGTTTACTTTCCCTTTGGGAGCAATAAAGTGTTTTTGAATTGAACTGAATGTGCTGTTGACTATGAGTTATGTCAGAAGTTGGAACTTGGAGCTGGTTTCACATCTAGTTAAGAAGCTGGAATTTAAACATGGCAACATAAACAAACGCGATCTACAGCACCTCTTACAAACATCATTTTAAACTTTACATAAGGAAGCACCACTTTGGAGTTTGGAGTTGCAGACGCTGCACGCTCCCAGTTACCCAGGGACTGTGGCACAGTTAAACACAGTCTGCAACAGGTAAATATTCAGGCATGTTGGGTGTTTTTGGCTTATTTAATGATAAAGTAATATTTTAAGACAGGTTGGAAGGAAAAGGAAGACTGTGGATGAAGAAGAGATGATGCCAAATTTTGTCATTTTGTGACCCAGTTTATCTTCTACAGCCTCACTTAAAGGAGCCATTGATTCAGGTGTGTTGCATCTAAGGGTTGACATTGATAGGTCACTCAGCGACAGGTCTATCCAGGAATAAACATACAGCTCGCACTGGATTTCAAAAGAGTATTGGTTGAGTTATTTTTCTATGGTATACCACAAAAAGTTCAGCCAGCAAACAATTGAGGGTCTATGTTGCATTAAACCAAAAGTTTTCTTTTTTTTTTTTGACTGAGCACAGCATCAAAGCTGGCCTTTTGCCGTTACTTCAATTTATGAGATGGTTTTATTGTTGAGGGCAACCTCCCTGCTGTAAACTCCTTCACAAAATTACACCGACCATAAATTAGAAGCACTCTCATTAGACAAGCTATGGGGGTGAAGAGGCAAGATTGGCTCTGCAAACAGACCACAGAGGAAACAGCTGCAGAACGTGTTCATTCGCTGCATGCACAAAACCTGGATGTGAGGTTAGATTATTAGGCTGTGTCCACTGGCCCTCAGGGGCCACAGTCCTGCACGGTTTAGATCTCATGAATCTAAGATTTAAATCTCTGAATTACTTCCCTGGCCTGTTTCCAGGTTCTGCAGAGGTCTGGGTAAGAATCTGTTCATTAAATTCAGCCGCGTTGAACCAGAGAAACATCTGAAGCATGCAGGACTCCAGCTCCTAACGACTGGCGCTGGACATCACTGCTCCAGGATCCGGACTTCATCATCTTGAAGTCCAAATTCGGACTCTGAGTCAGAAGTCTACATGAGGAAGACACCAAAGTGCCTTTGAATGTCACTTCAGAGTTACTCGAGAGAAATGACACACCAGTTCTTGATATACCAATTGAAGTATTTATTTTGGTACAGTAGTATAATAAAAGACAAACACTTTACACGAATTAAAAAATAGAAAGGAAAAAAAAAACGTTCACACAGCAGCTATTCCTAATCTACTCATTTTAAGCTTAGCTACATGAATACATCTATCACACTTCCTTTTCTTAAGCCACCTCACATCCTGTATATCGTCTCAGTGTTAATTGTAATTTAATGGCACAAATTAAGATCTAAAAGCACAAGACTTACAGCTTAGCATATTTTTTTTGGTGTTTCAGGTAACTGTGTAGTGAGCATGTCTACCGGTTATTTTTTTCCCCCTAAATATTTGCATCTCTACGGCTCTGCAACTCGGAGCACTCAGCTTGCAACCCTATGTGAATTTTTCTGTATTTTTTTTAAAGTGCTCTTGATTACAAAACACTGGTGGGAAAAGATGCACAAAAAACAGAGATAACTTCACATTGCACAGTTTGAGTGCAGACAATGGATGTTTTTTCAATTTTAAAAACCACTGTGGGTTGGAGTCACTGCAACCCACAGTGGTTTTTAAAATTGCAAAACCAGCGACAGTATACAAGTCTTCTTTTCATTAAAGTAAATTTTGCATTTAACTTGCTAACGATGAGCTGGTGCAGACATGCACCAGGAAGGTTTGTAGTACTTCAAAGGAGAAACATGGTTGTGTAGGCAGAGTGAAGGAAATGAGCAGGAGGTTCTTAAAGAGACAGAAGCACAATTTCAAGGTGTTAAACTGAAAAACCAAATTTCTCTTAAGTCATGTTTCATGTATACAGCATTTCACAACAGAAGTTAACACAGATACTAGATGGTGCTACATAGTGCCACAATGTGGCTGAAAATGCATAATACTGCCCCTTTGACACCTCAGCAGGCATAAAGACTGATGACCTCCATGCCACGATGCATTTTTAAGAGCTCACCTTTTCCTAGCAGTTTTTCTTTCCACTTAATTTCTAGTAAATGTGTTTCATTATAAGACGGTATAGCCTGTGTGTCTGGGGTTTAGCCTCCTTGTGAAGAGTCTTCATCACCCTCTGCTGGGTAAATGTGAAGTCGGTATAGTTCAAGTAAACCTTCTTTAACACATTTGAATTGGCCTTTAGTGATACTTCATGAATTTCAGATTTTAGTGTTGAAAGTATCTTTATATTCTGGTAGAAATGTCCATGTGGGGAAGAAGTTCCTTGGATTTCCCATCTGTCATTGAGCTGCTAAAAATGGAAACATCCAAAAGCAGAAATAGAGTTTTTAAAATTCTGTTGGGGTTTTTTTTTTCCACTTATTTCCCTATTACCAACTTCATGACTTGACATTTACTCTGTAGCTTTCTTGAGCAGGAACAACTCGTCTACTGCTGGGAACAACTGAAATATTTTTAAAAATAAACTATGCAAATTTACTCCAATTTGGAATAACAAGGTGTTTTTTTAATACAAGACAGCAGCTTTCAGTTTCAGTTAAATTATTCTGCTCCATAAACTTTGTAATTTTAAATCGAAATGTATTTTTATACATTATTAATTTGCCGGATGCACATGGAAAGGTTGAGTCACAGCTTCAGCACCGTGTTTATTTCAGTTCAGCTCACTCAACAAACTAAGATGTTCTTCATGGGAAAAAAAACCAAACTTCAGGCGCTCCAGCGTTCTCAGACCTTAAGACAAGATTTAAACACAAAATACAAACTTAGGAAATATAATGGGGCAGGTTTTAAATACCTGAAAACAAGGAGAATAAGGAAAAAGAGAAAGGAAAAATAAGGATGGCAAGAAAGTTGAGAGACAAAGAAAGGAATGGTTGATGGAAGGAAATGTTTGACAGGAAGAAAGAAAAATTAAAAACAAGGAGGAAAGAAGAGCAAAGGACCCAATGAAGGGGAGAAGGGAACAGAAGTACACAAAGACGAGAAAAAGGGAAAGACATCAAGAAGATAAGAAAAAATGGCAAGAATGGAAATAAATGAAAGACGAGGAAGGAGGTAGAAATGAAAAGTGCAAAAAGGGAGGAGACAAGGGACAAAGGAAGAAAATGAAAGGAGGTAAGGAAGAAAGGGAGGCAAGAAGTAATTAACAAAAGGAAGGAAGGACATAGAAAGAGAAAGAAATGAAGGTAGGGGAAAGCAAGAAAAAAAGCAGAGGAAGTACGCAAATGGGAAAAATAAAGGATACTGAAGAGAAATGGTATGAGGGAGAAAGAAAAGAAGCAAAGAAGGAAGGTACAAAAGAGATAAGTGAACACAATGACAGCTTCAAAGTACGTGAGGAAGGTGAGAAAAGAAGGGCACAAAAAAGGAAAGGAAATGAGTCAGAGAAAAGGGAGGAAGCAATGAAGGACACAGCTGTTAGGAAGGACAGAAGAAAAGAAACGTATAAAATGAAAATGAAGAAAAAAGGAAACCAAGTGAAAATGAAAATTGTCTGAAAATATTTTTTCTTTCTCCAGGCCTTGGAAATACTAATTAAAATTGCACTTTTCCCAACAGCAGAGGAACCGTGGAAGAAAACGAGTGAAGACACGCTTAAATTTGCATAGATCTTTATTTTTAGTAGAATCTATAATTGACATCAATTAAATAAAAAGGAGAAAACAAAAGAAAAACATCTTTAAATTACAAGAAAATTACACTGCACCATTCATATAGTACAAAAATAGGCCTTATTTTAGCGTTATGTCCCATGTAGAATAGTCATTCTTGTACATTAATCATAGGTCACAAATCTGTAAGGTACTGTGTGCAGCCACAGGTCAGGATCCTCGCCAGGAGGCGGGAGGAGGTCAAAGGAGTGGACCGAGACGGCTCCTCCATCGCAAAGTGTTTCGCTTCGACTTTAACGAGCTTGTGCGCGCAGATCCGGTTCAGCCCTTAAGGTCATGGCGATGGGATACATTCTACCTCCTCCCTCCACAGCTGCTCAACAGGCAACATGTCGTCACATATCACCGGTGGGCTTCGACTAAACACGCCGAACGCAGCTACAGGAGGACGATGGGACGAACCGACCTGGAGGCGACGCGTTCTAATACGAAACAGACGGCATCTGAATGATTGTCTTTGGTTATGCCAAAGATATTGCTCCTATCAACTACGTCCGAGTTCGTGTGGATAACTTCAGACTGCATCGTAAAAACGGGGACAGGAGCAACACCGAGCTCCGAGTGATAGCATTAAAACGACATGATGGGGTTTCATCTTTATAATCAGAAAAGTAAAAATTAGCATCAAAGTGATTTTTGTCAGCATTTAACAGCTTTGAGCTTTACTGCCAGCGAGGTGGGGGCTTTACAGTCATGAAAAACGCTGCTTTCTGGGACTATTAGCGATCTGGTTTCCTTTTTAGTGTGTACTTTATATCACATTCTGGCAGTGAAAGCTGCTGATGGGCTTCAGCAGCTCAGGAAGCACAAGCTAATTAAGGCTGCTGCCATTCAGGAGTTTCTGTAAAAGTTAAACCCTTAAATGAAAAGAGTGAGAATCGGTTAAGAGTTGTAGTGAATACATCAACCTAAGATGAAGGAAAAACAAATCAATCTGTGAGCTTTAATGGGCTCCAAGAAGTTGCAAAGAAAGAGTTTGAAGCGGGGAAAAGGCAAAGTGCATTTTTCATTATAATTCTTCAACATTCATATTTTAATTGGAACCTGTTTTGTTGCCCATTTTCTGGTGTTTGCACAGAGCCGGTTGAGTCTGAGGCCGGAGCTCAGTGGAGACCAATCAAAGCATTAATGGCGGTAGGCTGCAAAGATCATCCCCAAAAAGCAACAACTATAACATCTTTGTTGTTTCTGAGAGCGTTTTCCACCAGATCCGCTCTCATGGGTCTCCTTCCAGTCCAGAAACGACCACACTGCGAAAACACAAGAGCTTACCAAGTATTTTTCATCTAGTTTCTGGGGCTAACATGTCAGAACACTTTAAAAAAGACAAAATTATCTTACAGGCAACTAATCAGCAAGATATAAGAGATTAAGTGAATAATTCCTTAATATTGTTGCTAAAATAAGAGTTCCATTGGCAGATTATTTCACTTATAACATGAAAAAATTATCTCAAAATAATTCGTCAGTGGAGCTAGTACTTTTTTTGACATAAAAATAGCTTCTATATTTTGCCGAAAAGCTTCTAGTAAGTTAGTTTTCTCTGTTATTTCTAGTGTACTAAGATATTTGCACTAGAAACTAGATCAATAATACTTGGTAAGGTTTTGCATTTTTGCAGAGCAAACATGTGTCTCTGTTGCATTTTGGCCATCGGAGGGGATTTTATGGTGTTTGACAGCCTCCTTACTAATACATCTGTATCCCTCAGTTCAGTTTCTGAAACACCTGTGAAGACTTTACAACACCAGCGGTAAAATTAGAAACTAAAATTGGTCTCTTTGTGTGCCTTTGCACCCTCTTGCACTCAAGACAAGGAAATTGATTGTCAGTGACATAAACGTAAGAGAAAAAAACAACAACAACAACAAAAGAGTTTGAGATCCAGAAGGAGACGCCCCATTAGAGATGGAGAGCAGAAACGCCCCTGTTGGTTTAAAGGTTGATTTAGCACTTGAATGCCAGCCATTTTCATCTGTGAACATTTCATCTCAGTAACCCTTTTTAAAGCCCGCGTGTGACCACGCATGATGCCGATCCTCGAAGGCAATACATTTAAGAGAACAGAAGAGTTTCCAGGAAAGTAGAGCTGACAGTTTCTGATTTACTTTCACCCTTTCCCTTCTGAAACATGAATCCAGCACGCGCACCCCGTCACCTAAATCACCACAGAGAAGATTTTCATGCCTAACCCACATTTAAATTCACCTCTGTAATTAACAGCTCCTCTAAGCGTCTACGAAGCCTCGCTGTGGGATATGAGAGGTAGATAAAAGGATGAGCAGCTGCAGTTTTCTATGCACGCCATCATCTGAAAACCTCTCCCAGCAAGCTTCAGCATTTTTGTGCAGAAATTTAAACAAAAAGGAAGAAAACAAAAAATCAACATGGCTATAATGGATTAAACAATGCGATGCTTATTTCATATGATTACAGCTCAGGAAGGAAAAAAAAAACTGATATCGCTTAAAGAGAAATGATATTAATAAAATCTCTTTGCTGTAATATCATCTGGAGTATGAAGCACGCCGACTTGATGATTTGAATTTCTGATTGGATGAGGATTGGAGTGCAGGGACACTGATGAGCTGAGGAGCGTCGACGTGGGGCTTTAATCAATACTCGAGATTTGAAGAGCGGAGAAAAGAAACCATCACTTCAGAGGCCAGGTGAGTCAGGTGGTACTTCACATCCTGACGCACGAACCCGCATCCAGTCATTACGGCAAGAGGCTGGTGTTTGTGGGGCTGATTCGCTATGACAGCGGGGGAGAGCCTTGATGTATTGTTACGGCGTCGGCTGAGTCGAGGAATCAATCACAGGTAAGTCAACACCTGCCAGCTGCTTTGAGGCTCACACATGCGCGGCGGCGCCTCGGCCGATTGACCTCTCACCCCTCAGGACGGGTGCATGAGATGCAGCCATTAAACATCTGCGATTGAGTGTTTGAGATTCTTGTCTTTTGCTTTATTTGGCTTTTTTTTTTTCTCCTAAAGTGCAGAAAATGTGAGGCTGGAATCTAAAACGATGGAGCAGCTTTTAGTTATTTCTTGCTTTTAAAACTATTAAATTTAAATTCTTATTGCTAGTAATGCTTTTGATTTGAAAGCACTTGAGAAGCGCGGCTCCCTGCTAAAACATTGGCTTTTGCTGCACCGGTTTCAAATCCTGATGTCAACAAATAATGTGGAGAGAAGAAATGTTTTTAAGTTAATAACCGTCAGTCTGTCATCAGCTAAAATATTAAACGACAGGAAACGCTTTAAACGACTTCACTAGGGGCGCGACGCTCCAGGCTGCTCATCAGATCTCGACACCCTTTATGATGCAGGCTCATTCATTCAGAAATGCACACGCACACAAAATCATCTCTTACTCTCACATTCAAAAATCTCATCTGGCTACTGCACTGAGACTAATGGAAGGTAAGGGGGGGGAAAAAAGGCAGGGAGACGCAGCAAATGATAAGCATTTGTTTACTGTAACAAAAAGGAGCTGGAGGGAAATGAACTCTGCACCAACTGATGCTGTTAGCGATCAGACGCTTGGAGGAGGGAGACACCTAAACAGAAATGCAGCCAACTGTGAACAGAGCGAAAAGCTTAGGCCGTCCCCAGCTTTCAAAATCAGCAGCTTCCCATCAAGGCTCCCGCAACCAAGTGAGACCAGTTCCTAGAAGCAGATGAGGGTCTGATAAGACAGAAAGAATAAAATGAACTGGGTGTATGTGCGGATGAGACTGAGCTCACCGAACAGCCATGAAGTGTCAAACAGATGGAGAGGAGAGGAGTTTAAAAGTAGAGCAGGAGGAGGAGGGACTTATGAAGGCATTAAAGAGCACTTTGTGTTTTGATAAAGGCAGTTCTCTCGTTATGGACGTCAAACTCTTCATTTTCTGATTCAGTGTTCAGTCCGTCGTCCCCCCAAACCGTCGGGATGCCGCGGTACGACACCACCCTGTCCCCCCTCAGGCTGAAGCCGCCGCCGGGCTCCAGCGAGGGCAGCTTGATGAGCGCGCCGGAGCGCAGCTGCAGCATCAGGAAGACGCCCGCGAAGGTCGCAATGATGGCCATGCAGCCGAGCATGGCGACGGTGAGGGGCAGCCGAGAGTCGTGCTTGAGCCAAGGCTTCAGCTCCTCCATGAAGGCCCCCGGCGACTCGCGCATGGAGTGGTTGAGGCGCAGGCAGGTGCCAGAGATCTGGTTAAGGGAGCTGTGATCGGGGCAGGTCAGGCAGAACGGGGGGCTGAGGCTGCTGCAGGTGACGCAGGGCGACGGGCACGGCAGGCAGGCCGGGACGGAAGCTGGCTGGATGTAGTTCCCCACCGTGTAGTTGAGGGGCTGGGAGCCCACCGCGAAGCCCGCAGGACATTCTTTCACACAGCCCTGCTGAAAGAGGTAGTAGCCAGGGTTGCACTCTGCGCCGGCGAGAGAGACAGAAACTGAAATTAGCAGCTGCACTCAATATTTACCCCCTTTGGGGAGTCAGAACAACCACAAATAAGGAATTAAAAAACCTCCAGAGCTGGGTCAGTCATTAATTTATGAGTCTCAAGTGTTTTCACTCAATTTATAAACATTAAACGTCAGTTAAACGAGTGGTCACATACAGAGCATTTTTAGTTTTCAATAAGTAAATACACTAACTTGACTTCAAGTCAAGTTAGTGTATTTATTAGAATAGAGTAGAAATGGCCTTTATTGTCCCGCAAAGGGGAAATTGAGATGCAACAGCACAATCAGATATAAAGGTTCACACAAAATAAAGTTCCTAAAGTGTTAAAAACAACATGTGCAAACATCAGCATGTATTTAAATACTTATTGATTTTGCTGGGAGCTTTGATGGCTGTAGAGTCTAATAGTTGCTGGTGGGAAGGATCTGTGACAACGCTCCTTTGTGCATTTAGGATGCAGTTATTGGCTAAAATCATAGGTTGATCTTAGCCAACGGTCCCCAGACACACATTTCAACATACACCACAGAGAACAAATAGGACAAACTGGAAGCAGAAGTGGATTAAAAAGGTTTACCAGAAGGAAACATGAAAAGCTATATAACCTGTTTATCTGAGTGGTAGGTGCTGGAACAAAACCGATTTTAAATGTTGCTGTTTGGGACCCAGAAACCTTTTGTATAAGGAAGAAACTGAAACTGTGTAAAGAGCAAGCAAAACTGGACCAGCCAACCACTGGAGTTGAAGTCATTTCCCAGAACAAATAGGGAGGAAAGGAGGAACTAGTCATTTTGCAGATGTATTTGTTAAACTTTGTTGAATCAGATTTTATTGTTTGTCACAAGGTGATTTGCGCTGAACATCCATTACTTTGTCCCGACCGATGCATGTTTCATAGCCGCTTTGAGAACCGACGGTCTAACTCTACACTCATTTCTCAAACACTATTTATATTCTGCTATAAGGTAATGGCTTACGTGACGACTATTAGTCATATCAGGATATTTTGTTTTAATCTGCAGTCATGTTTAGCATCAACTATAATAAATGTAAACACACAATAGTACAAAGTTTCAAATTCTGAGCATTTGTATGTCAACCTAGCTCCACAATTAATACAAATACTTCACTGGCAATAAAAATAAACAGATACGTCTTATTTTAAGTACAAAATGGTTTCTTTAGAGGTAGAAAATGATAGTAGGAAAGGACAAAGTAGCAATAAGGTTGGATGTTGGTGAATTGACCTGATGTCAGTGAAAGTCCAAAACTAAATTAACAAATCAGTGCTGACGTTGCACTTCAAATTAAATATTAAACAAATATAACATCAGAAATATTCTGTCCTGGGTTACTTTAGGTTACAAGCGTCTTACTGAAACAACGGTTTTTATTTATTTACACTACTGATACTAACTGCTGAATGTTTTATCCAAGTTAAATAAAAATATAATGCACATACAATAGTTTTACTAACTGGTTATGTTACAAATACAACTTTAAGAGGTTTTATTTGCAAAAACAAATATCTGACATGGCCTTCTGTTTACTTCACAAATTCTAAATAAATGTAAAGATTTGCAGCTTTTCAATTACTTACTATTTTAACAGCTTTTATTAATTTTTAACAGGATCAAGAATAGGTATCGCTTTGGGTCATTTACGCAAAATTTTAAATTTGATAGCGTCCATGATGAAGTATCTTATGATTTCATCAGTAAAAAGGCAGGAAAATTATTAGATATTTTGACTCAAGTTTGCATCTTCAAAGAAATAAACCAAAAGTGTGTTTTTCTTCAGTTCAATTCATTCTTGGGCTGTTTGGTTTCCATTTCCTTTTTCTTATTTCAGTGAAAACCTTTGCTGCCTTTCCCATTCCCAAATAAAGCCGGTTCAGGTACAGATCACTGCCTATAATGATCATCAGCAGCACGAGGGGATCAGAGCTGAAAAAATTAGCCTTGAACACGGCAGCATTTCAGCATCTAGAAAATAACATAATTGGGATTCAGCTGTCATGCAGAACTCTGTTCCTGAGACACACAATTATCATAAGGTTCTGTCTGAGATGATTCAAATGCACGATAATTGCGTTCAGTCAGAACTCGAGTGCCAGCATGCATGACCCTCAGACAGCCTGTAGGGGTCACACCGTCTCCACCTCCGTCAACATGCGGCTGGATTCAGACTGGGCTCACTGGGAGCGTGAAACCTCGCCTGTAGCAATATTTGTATTGGGAAGAGCGGAGGAGAGCTTTAAATTAAAATGAGATTAGCTAAGAGACCTGAGGTGAAGATTATTTGATGTCATCAGGGGCTAGCTATTCATTTAAAACACTGACAATGAGGTCAAGACCCCACGCAGGAGTGTGGTGAAGATCTGAGTGAAGCTGCTGTAGAAAAGCCAAGCAGGCGGGTGCAGCTGAGCACAAGCCATCACGTTAGGGCTTTCCCTCCAACGCGCTTCTTTTTATCTGTTCTATCCACCCTCCGACTGCTGTGGCCTCCTGCGAGGAGTTAACCGGGGGGAAGATAACGGATCTTACCAATGCATTTCATACTCAGATCCAACGTCTTGCATATGTCGTTGTTGGACTGGGGCTGTTCAGAGCTGGAGGATGGTGAGCCGGTGCCGTACAGCACCAGGGTGAACTGGGTCAGGGTGCCTAAAATGAGATGAGGCGATAAAAACAGAAATTAGAAGTAGGCCTGTCAGAAGCTGTAAGGCTCCAGTGCTCCCAGGGGATTCTGGTAATTGTATTCTCTTGATATTCCTGACAGAACATGACTCTGCGACACATTTCAACAGAGCAGCCCCTCTCTGTGACTAAGTTCAGTTACTGAAAAGATCCACACACACACACACACACACACACACACACACACAAAAAAGACTAAATAGTAAGACTTTAGTGAATAACTCTGGACTAATGGACCTTTTTCAGGTTGTTTATCGAGTCGTGGGTGAAGCACCTTTGTTCATTAAGCATTGAGAGATGGATGTCAAATCCAAAAACAAACATAAAAAACACCTTTTTGCTATAACTTATGCTGCCTCGTGTCCTCCTTGCACTGGTGACCTAGAAATTGTTCCCTGCCCACGATCCTGAGCCATCTTTCAATCCCTTAAAAGCACCTTGAGAAGATGAGGACAAAGGAGGCTTCAGCAGGAGCTTAGAGCTGAGAAATCAAAGGTGCAACCTTTCTTCAATGGGTTTTTTTTTGACATTCTCTTAGAAATGAGGCAGAAATGTGTTTTCTTACAATGAAAACACCCACAAGTTGTCTACTACGGTGTTCTCATGCAGAAGAACAGAATTGAACAGGTTAACTGGCTGCTGTAAGGCAACGCAGTATAAACCAGCGCAAAGAGAGAGAGAGCAAAGACACCTTGGCTTCAAGAGCCACTTGATCTCTAATCGCCTTGCAGTGAACCTTGAACCTCTTAGCTGAGGTCCAGACACAACAAATTACAATAAGTTAAAGAATCTTAAATAATGGTTGTCAGATCTAATTTTTTTTTTTTGGTACTTTTTAAAATTATTTTTACACATTGAAAAAATAAAAAAAAACAACTCAGGTCACATCAGTATCACAAACAGGTGAACAGAAAAAAATAATCTCATCTTTGCATTTATTTAGTTCATTTTGAACAATTTCTATACTTGAGTTTCAGAGACAAATACTACTCTGTAGGTAAAAATTTGTACTCCATTTCGTCCAATTCTTAAAGAATCCTTCCTTATGCAAATTCACTGAAGAGCTCATTCTAAATATTTTATAAATGTGTTTAATGATTCCAGTTAATTCCTCTTTTATTACAGGGTCCTTATTTTGCCATTTACTCATGATTGCAAAACGATAGTTTTGTCAAATATTTGTCTGCTAAATTAGTTTACTCCATCTACCCGTAGGTATGTGGAGTAAAAACCATATTCTATATTCTGACTAATAATTAAGTGCTAGCTGACTCCTGCAAATAAGGCTGGAGAACTTGACAATCACAAAAAATACCATATGATTCCCACATTCTCTTCAACAATTGGTGTTTTACTTTTGCTTAATTTCAGGTGTAATAAAAATAAATAAATGGGTGATGTTGAGGTAGTTACAGGAATTTTACATATATCAAGCCATTAATCTTCAGTTATAATTGCTCCTATTTCCTATTTGGATTTAATGTAAAATGCAGAAATTTTGTTAGGTTCCTGGAAAGATGAATATATTCTTTTGACTACTCTTGTGTTAATCTTACGGTTGATTCTTATAAATATAATAAATAAATTTTACAAGTAGAAAGAAATCTGTTTTACCGTAGTCACTGGCACCGGCGACATTCTCAATCTCCAGTCTCCACACGCCGCTGGGGTTCTCGTCCCAGGAGTGGGTTGTCATGAACGCCCAGTCATTGAAACCCTCCGATGAGTAGTCATGGGGCCTGCAGGAAACCAGGGAAGCAACTGCGTTAAAAGGTTTGTCCACTGGGACTGCATGCGTCCATATTCTGGTACCACTGGTACCTCGGGTGGAGCAGGGTGGAGCGCGTGCCGGCGGGACTGATGAGGTGGATGGCCAGGTTCCCCCTCCGGTTGTAAGTGAGGGTGAGCCGGGCCTGGACGTGCTCTAATGAGGTCACGTAGCTGTCTGAGCCCAGGCAGGCGTCCACGTTTTTGTCAATCGACAAATGGCTGCCAATGTTCCTGTAGGGCCACAACAAAGACGGTCAGGAACAAGCATCGTCTTTGCTTCGTTGGAGTTTTTCTTTCGTCACAATTTAGAAAACAGAGAAAGATTTGGCTGCTGTGAGGGACTGTGAAGGGTGAAGAGGATTAATGCCTTAGAACCTGTAGCACCGCTGTTCTCAGGCGGGTAAAGCATCGAACACTCTTTCTTTCCTTCACCTCAAATCCTCTTAGGAGATTAGACACATCCACATCCGTTCTGAGGAGGACCGCAGCACCGGGCTTCGGATCCACAGATGTGAACATCTTTTAACAGCCGGAGTGATTCTTAAACCTCACATATTGCCTCAAAAACAAAGCCTGCCTCTGGTTTCAGTCCAAACATATACACATATTTTAATCTCCGTTAAAGGATTGCCTGCAGTAAAACACTTTGACCCGTAAAGCAGCTTTACTTTGGAAAAGACATCTATAAGCTGAACTTAAAGCGCAGTGGGGGAGTGATAAAATGCGGCTCTGTAACCTGTAATTAGTTTCTTAAAACCAGAAAAAAATGAAACGCACAATTTCTTTTCAAACCAGGTTTGTAACCTGCATATCATCTGGATACTGGGTCTAAAAAGTCATCAAAGTCTGCCGCAACAAATGACAGCTCACACAAGGCCTGAGATCCTAATAAACATAAAACAGTTACTTTCCACTGTCACCACATGCTTCTTCTACAAATTGTCTAAATTTGTAAATGTTGCTAAAAACTTTGACACTTGAACTCACAGAGTTCCTTTAAATCATGTTTTAAAAACCCACCTGTTTCAAGCTGCCTTCGATTCATAATAACTGGAACGTGGATCAATATATATAATGAACATTTGCTTGATTTTGATCAAGCAAATAGAGCTGCATTGGACAAAACTTAATGTTTATTGCTTGCTTCATAATTGGTTGCTGTATGATGTTTTTATGGTTGCCGAAATACGCTATACAAATAACTTGACTTACTTCAATCGTTAGAGCTTCTTTAGATATAAATTATTACCCATTAGCATAAAGGTAAACTGGCTATCTGTATTGTGCAATAATTAGGATCAATGAACTGTATTTTCACTGCTATAAACTAAACAGATTTTTTACTGATTTTGGACTGAACTGGATTGTACATACAGTAATTGTATATGAATTTTTAAAGTGCCTAGAGATGCCATCTGCTGTGATTTAGTGCTGTATAAATAAACTAGATACCGGCAGGGCTCATCAAGGTTGTTTGAAATAGTTATTTTCCTGCCATAATTTTTTTTTTTTTATAATCACCTTTTTTGAGCTATTTTTCCCCAAAGGCAACACCTCTGTCTCCCTCTTCTGTCAGTGGGAGTAATTACACCCTTAATGGACGTGGTGGATATGAATAAGACCCAACATAACGATGCTCGACAGGCAGCACTTTAAAACACTGACTCTTGTCTTAATGGTACCAAATGGGGGGGAATTCAATATGAGGTATAAAGCAAACATTGAAGATATGAAGTTGATTTTTTTTCTCCCTTCTTGTGTTAAAGAGTTTTAAAAAAAATGTTATCAATCAAATGAAAAGCAGCAGATTAAGCTGCTAAGAGAAATCGGTATCAGCCAGAAACTAATTCTTATTTCTTTTAAGTGTTTGTAGGATTTATCTTAGCAAACAAAAGACAATTCTTTGAGCCAACCAAATGTGAGGCTTTGTGATGCTGCGGCTGGGTAACCTAGGAGAAACAGGAGAGTGTATCGAGACTATAAATCATCTGCTGAAAAGCTCCCAGTGAGCTTCCAGCTCATCCAGCTGGTCTTTTCTCAAATTGCTCTCTCTCCTTTTACTCATGATTACTTGCAATCAGCATGTTAAATTCTCAGTAACAACAAAATGGATAAATCCATAAATTCATAACACATTCAGAGGTCATGAAATTCAGCTTATAACATATGCAACCTTATTCAGTTGGGGGAAAGCTCAGAGGAGTTTTTCTTCCAGTGGTATTTTCTCTTTGGTTAAAAATCTATTTTCCACACATGAACACAGAAGCTGTCCGAATCAGATTTTAGATAAGCAGAGCAACAAACTGATGTTATTCTGCAAAAATATTAAGAAGCCCTTTTGATGTGTTATCCATTACACAAGTACATCTCTATCTGTGGCTGAGATAAATCCCTGCAATTATGGGCGAACAGACATTTTAATCAGATACAACTCTGTCCGCACAGCACTGCCAGCATGTAGTGAATGTACCATTGGTAACAGGATAATTCCTTCTTCTAATCATTTTTTGTAAATCACTGTTGATAAGCCAGTCAGCTAAAAACCTAGAATGTAAATTGAATAACCTGCAGCTCCCAGACTCTCGACCATCTGCTCAAACCCAGCGAGACGAGTGACAGCGAGAGCATAATGAACAGAGCATGTCACACAGAGTTTAGTCCGTGTCATCAGGAAGAGGGGTGGGAAAAAGATGGCTGAAGAATAATATTGAACATGTAATTGGGAGAAGCCTGAGCAGACAAATGTTGGCGGAGATTTTAATGAATGCCACCAGGTTGATGAAGATGAAGGCACAACATTTCACTGAATTGATGCACGAAGGCTCGATCAGACACAGACATCTCATTCACATGCATTTATGATGATGAAGCATTACAGCTTCACAAACTTGACTGATTCAACAAAATCCTTCTCCATGCTGAATCTACTCCATTGTAATTTTGTTGATTATTCTCCAAAGAAGTCATATTAACTCAGTCTACATGCAGTTACTCTTGCTTTCACCCTTTTCACTACAAATGTTGTAATCAATACAAAATACAGACATAATGCTACAATAAGTGCTCCCAGTGGTACATTAACACCTACTATAATAGATTTGTGGTTTTAAATAAGTTTGCTCATTATTTTTTGTCGGATGGAGAATTTTTTAATGTTTATCAACTGAAATGTTAAGTGAATTGAGCACAGTGAGATCCGTGTTAATGTACAGCATACAAACCTCGGTTCACTGAGAACGGAGATCACACACTTTCTCTGTGGCCCCACATTTGTCCATGTCTTCGCCTGTGATACAATTGCGCTGGCATCAAGCAGACCGTATCCATATGAATGACTAACTGCAGAAACAAAGAAAGAACAGAGGTGAGATTTTCAGAGATGTCCTGAAGGTCTGTACTGGTCCAGTTTTAGACCCAGATTTCAACTTGATACACGTTTTTAGTTCTCATTCAGCATATCTTTTTAGCATGAAGACTTTGCGATTGCATTGATTGCACTTTTGGGCATTGTAGATAAAAAAAAACATCATCTCTAGGCTAAAGCATTGGTTGGACATCAAAGGTCCTATCTTTTTGATGCATCACTAACAAGCTTTTATATTTGCCTTGGAGGTGTCACAAGGCTCGTTTATCGGACCGCCTCTTTTTTTCTGTTTTCTCACCAGAATCATAACATTTCCTTTCATTTCTTTGAAGACTGCCAGGTTTTCTGTCCACTAAAGATCTTTGCTGACTGCTCTGATATCAGGCGGTAATTGGAATCCGATTTCTCAGTCTTTATGACAATAAGACTTATGTCAGGCTGTTCAGGTTCAGTCTCACCAGCAAATACTTCAGCTGTGCCTCCCAAGCCTCGCTTGAGTAAATCAAATATTTAGGTGTGAGAATGGAGTCTTCTTAGACTCGATAGTCACGTTAAATGCACTGGTAAAATCCTGTGTTTTCCAGTTTAATTGGTTATACCAGAATATACGCTGAGTGTATATTCTCTCTTGATGAAACACTGAAACACTAATCCTGCTTTTATAAGACTGTGTCTTGATTGCTGTAATGCTTCTTTGTGGAATTGGTCCATTTTCCATGTTTCATTTACAACTGGGAGCAAATGCCTGCAGTTGATTTTTAACTGGTACAAGCAAAAAAAGAAAAAAAGAGCCTGTTTCTCCAATTTTGGCAGCCTTTCCCTGGCTTTTTCACTGCATTTCCTTTTTTTTTTTTGTCTTTAAGCCTCTTAACAGTTGTGCTCCCTTTTATCTGTGAACCGCTGCATTCTAATGTACCGTCTCATTCCCTCAGGTCAGAAGACCAGATGCTTTTACATGTTCCAAAGACGTGATGAAACCTCAGAGGACGTAGAGATTTTCCTGTTGGAGATCCAAAACTGTGGAATGCTTTGGCTTTGTATCAAGCAGGTACATTTTCTTATGGTTTCTAAATCTCTGACTTTTAATCCAGTGTGAATTACTGACAGCGTCGTCAAATTCATTTCCTCTCTATCCTACTTGTTCTAATCCTTGACTATTTTTTTCTTCATAACATCCGCTGTTCCTGTGTGATTAGTTTATTTCTTATGTTTGGTTTAATTGTGCAGCACTTCTGTCAACGTGTTTTAGTTTTATTTGATTATAAGCAAAAGACTACGGCACTGTAAATCCAGCATTGTGCAAAGGTTTTAGGCAGGTGTGAATAACTGATGCATACTAAGAATACTTTCATCTCTGGAAGTGTCAGGTTATTTTCACCATGTCTTCGCCTGTGATATAATTGCACTGGCATCAAGCGGGCCAAGTAAGCAGTGAAGTAAATTAGCAAAAGAAAAATCTAAATCAGCAATATTTGGTGTAATCACTCATTACGACAGCATCAACTCTTCAAGGTATTCTTCAAGTGTTTTGAAGAAGCGCACTGGGTCGGTTGTTTCAAACACCTCTCAGAACTAACCACAGATTTCCTCTGGATGTAAGCTTTCTCAGCTCTTCCATGCCTTCCTGATAGAATTGGACAATGCACGATTATCTTGCTGCGTCTGTCAGCCTCGAGTCCACCAAATATTGTGACCAAATCAAATGCAGCACCAAAGTTGTAAGGAACAAGGACCATGCTTCACTGTTGCCTACAGACACTCGTTGCTGTACTTTTTTTTCTGGCAATTTGGCAAACTTTTTTTCTTGACCCCAATTGAGAGTCTACCAGCCTCATATTATGCGAAAGAATATGGCTTTTTCTCTGCAACTCTCTTATAATACCCACATTTGGTCATACTTCTCTGAAAAGTAGATGTAACTCAAACTAATCTCTGATTGATTTAAAACTGACCAAACAAAAATAGATTATATTTCTGTACCTTTGCGTGCAACTCCATTGGTTCTCCAGTCACTGGCGAGCAGGTGAGCAGGCCGAGAAGTTCGCACAACCAGATGCTGCATGTCCCTCCAGGTGAGGTTTTTACTGGAACAAATGGAAATGGATGTTAGCACGTAAAAAAAAAGGCACATACAGGCTAACATGTATAATAATATACGCTCGGGCTTGTAAATCAAGCTGGAGCTCCCAAGATCAGGCTACAGTTTTAACTTGCAGGTGGACAGATAATTATAAACAATGAGCTCAGTGTCCAGGCAGTCTCTTAAATCTTCAGCCAGCGTGTGGGTTGAGGCTCATTTCAGCCCTTTGGCAAAACAAAGAAAAACTGATGAGTCTCTATTGTTCTTCATTCCTGGAGAACACTTAAGATTTAACCGGCAAAAAGGGGGTAAACACAGTCAGAGCCTGATTTGTCTCCTTTTCATTAATTTCATACAAGCTTTAAATTCATTATTGCTTTTTATTGTGGATTTGGCTTAAATGACTTAAACTCCAGCTAAATCCTTTCTCATCAAATTCATTTCCATCTACAGTTTTTCCCCTCAATCATTTCACTCTGCTGCAAGACTAATTACTTACATCCAGCCTTGTGCTGAACATATTTTACGACCGTCCATTAGTGCTGGGTGACCAGATAAGAATGATTAGTGCTCCGAGCTATTTGTAAAAGCACAATTTAAATATGCGGCAGACGGCTTAAATAACTTTATATTTTAATTTTAAAAAATAGAAAAACAGCATTAAAAGGAATGCTGGCAAAACAAGCAGAGGTGACATAATTCAACATGAAGGCTTGAAAACGTATCAATTTATTACTCTTTTTAAAATATTCACACTTTTTTAATGAAGCGTTTGCTGTCAGGAGTTTTCGAGCCACATGGCAGGAACTGATAACATGTGGCCATTAATTCAAGCTGCTTTGAAATCTAATTTACTCAAACCAAAAACTCTCCAAATGTCCTTATAAAAATTAATGCACAACTTAACGAGCTCGTTGTGTACACATTTTTGTTTTCTTCTTGTACATTAGATTAATTTGAATCAAATAAATATGCCAGAATTTAAATGAGGCAGTGCAGCTCATGGTCCAAACTCATAGAAAACTGGTGATAAACACTTACTTGGCTTCTAGGGCGAGAGCGATGATCCCAGCAGCCAGTGGGGCGGAGGCAGAGGTGCCAGTGTGAGAGTCGGTACATTTGGACTTGAGGTCTGTTGTTATCTAAGGAAGAGAAGCAAAACGCTGAACAGATTGCTCCGCTCTTATAGTGCTGTGAAAATATATTAGCTGCCTTACATTTGCTTCTTTTTTTGCCATCTTGTCTCACTTAAAAGTTTCAAACTAAATTGAACTAACACAGAGAATCAGCACAAAAGTGTTTTCTTTAAAAACTGGCTGTGCCACCTGTGTTGGCATCAAGAGTTTATGGTAACAGACGAGGTTTTTTACGTCACTGTGGGGAAATTATGACCCAGTTTTGTTATAGTTTTACTTCCGACACTTTTCCATAAGTGATGGCTTGGTCATACTTGCTTCAAAGGTCATACCACACCAAAGCAATCAGATGTAGGTCTAGGCTTTGACTAAGCCATTTTAAAGCCTGTCACATTTTTGAGCTACGCACCTAACAGTGTGTTTCAGATTACTATCTTGCTGCTTAACCCAATTGTGCTTGATTTTAAGGTCACAAAGCAATGAGTGAACATTCTGATAATAAGTAAAGGATCCAACTCTGGCAAGTCATCCAAATATTGAAACAGCAATATAGCCAGAGATCATTACACTCTCATCAATATGTTTGACTGTCATGTTAATGTATATTTTCCTAAAAAGCTGTGATCTCTTTAGATAAGTGCGTGATATCATGCGTTTTAAGATCTTTTAGGCTACTTCATGTCACCAGAAAGGTTATATTTAAGTATTTTTCTTTATTAGAAAGGCCTACAAAAAATAAGTCTGGGTGTGGCCCAGGAAACGTAATCAATGTTGCTAGTCACAGTTAAAGGTTTAAAAAAGTGGCAACTAATTTTTCAAAAAGGGACAGGTTTCTTTGGAAAGCTTTGTTCCTCTAATAAAATCATCATCTGAAAACTGCTTTTTGTTTTTCGGTTAACTTTGAATTTGAAACAATATGTAGAATGGTTTTATAAATCTAAATGCATTCAGGCAAGTTAGTGCAAGTATACTTTATAATAATGCTATATTACAAACGCTAAATATTCGTACAAGCTGATTTGCGCCCTAAAAATGTATTTGCAGGATCCCCTTCAAATAACCAGATTACTTGGAACTGGTCTCTGTAACATGAATAAAATCCTTTGCTCCTCACCACATTCTCATATGTTATCCCATACTGCTTGTATTTGCTGGAGGCAAGAATCATCAAATGCATAAAGAAGCAGAAGGTTAAAAGTAAAAAGCCGCCAGCTAGAAAATCAAACCGCAGAAAGCAAGTGCTCTCCTTCTCTTTAAGAGAGTCTCCTTTTAGAATGAACTGCTTCAGCAGACATCCCCTAAGTGATCCACAGCAGAGAGTTGTGGATTCACTGGCCAGCTCCCAGATTTTAATATCTCCCACCGCAAGAATAAAAAGTATGTTGCTGCAGAAGCAGAGAATTTTTTCAAAGAAATCTCTGACTCCAATGATACGAAAAAAAAAGACTTTTCATATGTCAGAAGTCTTACATGTGAAAAGCCTGCTGTCCTGCAGGATGATGCAAAAGAAGAAGTCTGCCTGTTACTGAAGAAGACTGATAAAATAAAAGCAGGAGATATTTCCGCAGGCTTTACAGAATGATTATTTAAAAAAAAGAAATAAAAACTGGGATAGTTTTGATATTTCTAGAAGCTCCCCCTTGCTTCATTTGGTTTCATGTTTGGTTTCCAAAGCAAAACAAAAAAAAATCTTAAGATGAAAATATTCTCTCTGGTATAACCTCACAGATGTCAACATCTCTCCTCTTCTCCAGCTCTCCAGCTCTTTATTTCAAAGTTCATGAGTGACATCATAATTAAGTCGGTACATCACAGACACATTAAGGGACCAGCCACATGTCATGAAGTTGTCATCGGCTGCCTGTCAAGCTCTTCACGCTGTATGGCTGCATGCTATAAAGAGGCAGTCTGTGTGTGTGTGTGTGTGTGTGTGTGTGCGTACGGGTATGTGTCTGCATGTGTAAGAAATAGATTTAATGCTTGTCACAAGAATGTTAAGCAGAAACAGATTTGATGGATAGAGCTCCAGCAGTTTGCTATGAACTTTTTAATGACTCAAAACAGCACAAGATCTGAAGAAAAGGTATGTAGCAATTGCAACAATTAACTGTTAGTTGAAATGGAAAAAAAGCTGCAGCAATAAATTTGACGATGGGTTAATGTACTAAAAAAAAAAAAAAACTTGTTAAAAAGTTTATTTACTTGCTAATAAGGTAAATATCCAAAGTGATTGATTTTAAAATGAGTGAGTATTTTCTACTGTTTAGAATTACATTAAACAGGAAATACATGTACATATTCAATTATAAATGTACATTTATAGTATTTTATCTAGTTCCTCTCTTTCAATCATAAAATTAGCAACAACCAAACCATATCTGATCACTTAAGTCACGACTTATCATTTTTAAAAACATTTACCGTATTCATCCATACTGATAGATAACATGTCAATGAAAGTGTACATCAGTTTACATTCTTCATCCATCCATTTTTGTCTGTCTTGAAATTTGAATCCGGTTTAGGCAAACCCTGCTTTTCCGAAGGGACACCGAGGCATTTCCAAGACATTCAACAGATATAATCTGTCTACATTTACTTCCTGTCAGTCAATTTGGACACTCCTACGCTAAGAAATGTCAGGTTTACTGGATGCCTGAACCCATTTAGAATCACTCCTCTCAATTAAGAGGAAAAACAACTTTTCCCTAGTGATTGTGCTTCTCTGCATCGTCCTCTAAACATCCTCAGAAGAGCAACACCCTTGTTTAATTTTGTTGCAGACAGAGAAACAATCTGAGGTTTAATCTCTGACTCTGGTAGCAAACAGGACTGGACTGCAGACTTAAAGCAAGGCCGCGACTCACCGGTGTAATCGAAGATGAAAACAATCCGTTTGTCTTTTTGCCATTTAAACATAGGTCAAACTTCTTTCCCCCAAATTACTGTCTGTGAAGATAGTTCCCTGTCTGAAGTCCGCAGCAGAATCTGTGTGCGTCTGTGTGTGTTGCACACATCCGCTGTGTTTATCAAAACAAACATGGCAGATAAAGCGTCTGACTCACTGATAAAGAATTCTGGTTATTCAGATTTCTCAAACACTGAAGTGGTCGAAAACATGGAAACATGGTCACTCAGCAATTCATTATGGGGAAAACAAGCAGAGAAAATATTTAAATATACAGAGTGTGGACATCTGCTTTTAATATCTCCACGAACATGAAGACAAAATAATCACCTTCCAAAAGCCTTTTTATGTCTAGATTGAAACAGTCCAAACAAGTTCACACACTATAGCAACAAAAACAGTTTGCGTTCCCTGCTAATATCTGAATATTATCTGTTACTATCTCTGGGAGAAGGAAATTGAAACTTCACTTTCTGCACTATTGAAGGCTTCACACTAAGCGCCTTGTAGCTGGAATATATTTTTTTTATTTATCCGGTTGCTAAAGGCAAAAATTTAATTATTATTTTTTTTAAATCCAAAGCCTCCATCTAGTCAAATATTTCAGGAATGACAGCAGGTCCGCTTTGAAACCAGTCAGCAGAGAAAGGATGGAGAAACTCAAAGTAAAGTCAAAGCTCTTGTGCAACAGAAACATGAAAAGGCAGACAAACGCAGAGGACACGCTGCCCTCGGCCCCAACTCACAATCTGTTTCTCATTGATGTTCCCCGAGCTGTAGGTGGTGGCGAGGGTGGAGGAGCAGGCCTCGCTGTACCAGGGGACATTGCCGTTCTGCGTGGTGCTGCTGATGGACAGAGTGTAAATGCTGTTGGTGTAGCCGTCGCAATTACAGCTGTCCTTCTCCCTTCCTCCGTTCCCAGAGGCCCACACGAATATGGAGCCCAAACCGCCACGACCCTGAGGAGCAGAAATCACAAAAAAACATAAAAACGCTGAACACCAGCAGCGGGTGATGCAGACTTAAAGGTTTTATCAAGATATTTTGCAATAGTATTGTGATAACAGTGAAAGGGACAATAAGAACTATTTATCACATCCTTTTTTAGAAAACTAAAAAAAAGCAATCATCTTGAAAAAGATTCCCATTTGTAATGTGCTTCTTTACAACACCTGCCACATAAACAAGTGTGATTCGTATCGCTACACTACCCATGGTAACTGTATCTCACATTTGTTGCCATTTATTGATACTTTCATTGGACCAACAGCAGAAAAAATAGTAAAGTTGTCAATCATAGCAATATGGACAGTTTTGGGGGGTTTTAAACATCATAAATTGGAATTTATTGCGACAACAAGAAATCAAAATTCTCAAGAAATTTATCACAATAAATGATACGATAAATGCCTACCCTACTGAAGACACATCCTTTTACTTAATTACATCACAGACCAACGACAAAGAAGAGATTCTCATTCAAACTTTAAAAAGAATCCCACTTACAGGAGGGTGACTACAGGTCCTCAGAAACCTATATCCTGTATCCTGGGCCGTCCCTCAAAGAGGTCCCATTAAAACCCAGTGTACATCGCCGGGGCCAAGGTGGTCACTCAGTAAATTGCAAAGAGCTAAGTATCGCATGACAGCAATGCAATACATAACGACTCAAAATGACAACAGCTCATTGTAATAAATCATCTAACCTCTCAGCCTTTAAAGTGCAATAATTTTCATCTAAGAGCTGCTTTATTGTATTGAATGGCACCATCTCTCCATGTGTTGATCAATTCCAGTGATGCACCACCCACTCCACTATCTGACAGCGCTGTCAGAGTGCCAATTATCTTAGTAGTCAGTGTCAGCGCTTCCAATCAGCTTTATGGGACATGCTTTGAATCCTACAGCCTCACAGCAAGAGACAAAGCGAGCAGAGACAGTGTGAGGAGCAATCTGTATTCTTATAATTCTGTTGACTTGTTCATTTCTCAAAGAGCTGCGATCAGCAACAAGACTGTCGACATCACAATATGCATCCTTTCATGTTTAATATTCAGACTGTTACTGTTAAGACGCTGACAGACTGGCTTTCAGCATTAATCTCCTGAAATCTCCAATGTTTGTGCATATACATAGACATTAGAGATTAATTGGGAATATTTAATAATTCAAAGCTGCAGGAAAGGCACCTTTATTATAATAAATAGTCTTTCAAAAATACCTAAAACAGTTCTTCAGGTGACAACACTGCTTTAAAACAAATGGGGAGAAGAGGGGAGAACCTTCTGGAGACAGTTTTTTGTTTTCCCATTCTCCCTGATTGTCCTCACTGGCGGCTTTTAGAGGACATTTCTTCCCATTCGGGATGGCCAGGGTCAAAAACTGCTTAGTCCCTCTTGCTGGTGTCCTCTCATGCCTGAACAGTTCAATTACTTACTGGTGAAAGGAGGCAATACAGAGGCAGTAAATAATTCTGCCCCACACAGACACAATCATACACCCACCTCTGTGACTCCTCGAAGAAAGGCTTCTTTGGCCAGTTTAGCGGGTCCATCGACTGTTTTTCCGTCGTCCTCTGGGCCCCAGCTGGCGCTGTAGATGTCGATATGTTGTGGGTTCAGACTGAGAGACCGGGCCTCCACCATGTCAGTCACTTCTCCATCCAGCATGCGTACTCCTGCAGCCAGGTTCACAGCAATAGATTTTCTTTAAGCACTTCTCATTGAAAGCAGAAATGATAGTTTTATATGAATATTTAATGCACACAAATCACCAACTTTATAGGATTTATAGTCAAAGATCCCCTGTCTTCAAACAGGGTTAATCCAACTTTAGTTGAACACCACATGACCCCATTTCATTAACGTTATTTAGTTAATAAAAACTAAGCCAAGCTGCCGAAGCAGTGTGTAAAAAAGCTGATTACATATTTAATATTATCACTGCAATTAGGGGGATAAGCAGCAGCCAGGAAATCCGATTAACTCATCGTCAGCCAGTGAGAACCTCTATAAATGGCAAAAGTTCTGGCAGTTTGCTGCTTTGGTGCATTAAGATGAGTCAACGAAATGACAAGGAGTAAAAACTTCAGCAATCTTAGAGGCGCTCTTGATGCTGCTTATAAATCAAGGATGGCTTTTACAGGCATTTTAAAATGCTATAAAGTCTCTTAACAGATGCATCACAATAAGTTAGATTATGATTTACTTTAGCTACTCTTTAAAAAGAGAAGCTTGTGAATTACAAGCATTCACTGCTCTCCTAGTGCTATATATTTTATTTATGATACTTTTGATGATCAAGGCTTACATTTGTAACGCTTAAATATAATAACTATGCTTCTCAGAAAATTTTACTTTGCAGGTTCGTATTATATTTGGTCAGTTATTATTTGATATAGGTTTTAGTGACAGAGATGCTAAATACCATCAAGAGCTGTGAGGACTCCGAAAAAAAAAAAAAAGAATAATGAAGATAATGTTGGCTAATCACAACAATATTACAGTCGCATGTTATGCTGCTATCATGAGTATCTACTCACAAGTAAAAAAAATATTTAATAAAACAATTAGTGTTCGTTGGAAAAGACATCTAAGCCAATCAGTGCTAACAAAGCACTGCACAAAACGGCATAATCTACATATCTCTCTCCCTCGCCTCACTTAGGGATTTCTATCCTCAAGTTTGATAGAGTAGCCGGAAGAAAACATCTGGTAGAAAATGAGATGACAGGAAGACTTAGCTTTCCAAAGCTGTGCATGAACAAACTACATAACTTCAGGCAAAAAAAAATAAAAAAAATCCTGTTGACAGACTAAACAGGAGAGATTAAAACTATAATACACAGCTCTGAGTTTCGTAAAAACAAATCACTGCAGAGAAGAACAAACACCAAGCATCAATAAATGCGGAGGAGTGATGATTTTAAATTTCTTTTTGAAGTCACAAGACCCTGCAAAGGTTGTAGCTGGTTTCAACTATAAACCCCTCTGAATTTAAAAGTATGTCCAACAGCTAAAGCCTGGTCCAAACTGGGTCATGCAACTGGACAATAACTTCAAACGCTTCAACAACTTCACAACATAATGACTCAAAATGTGGGCAAAAATATGGTTCACTTTTCAATAAGGAAGTAGCTCAGATGAGGAAAAACCTCAAATGTTTCCCCTTAGTGATTGATATGGATATTAACATGTGTTATAAATTAAGTAACCTACATGTCTTTCATGTAAAGAACATTCAGAATGGAAGGAAATGCCGCTAGTGTACATCTGCTATCATTTCAATTTAGAGCCAGCACCATTATTCAAACAGTAACTATGGATTTTTGTCTGTACTCGAGATGGTTGTAAAAGAAATACCAAAAGAATGAGATCTGTTGAATCTTGAGTGAAATCTCCTTGAGAGTTAAGAAGACATCCAAGACAAAGCATTCATCAAACAAAGGAAACGGTACTTGACTCTAAAGACGGGATTAGAGCAGTAAATTGAACCAGATTCGCACTTCATTTTGCAGATGCAAACAAACCAAAGTTAATCAGAAAGCTACAAATAAAGTGAATTTATAAAGAACAGTCAAAAAATAAATAAATAAATACATACATGACAATTAGATTACATTATTTCATGAATTATTTTTCCATAGTTGAAAGTCTTATGTAGTAAACAGCCAGATGTGCTTCATACAGTGCTCAGTTTATTGTTATGGTAACTTAAAAAAATTCTGCATTAATTAGAGTACAAAAATAACAAATTGTGATTTATTTATTTATTTTTTGTTATTAGGCATACCAAAAGCAGGCTCCCATATGTGGGTTTTAATAGATTTTGCTTTACTCCCTGCAACAACTTGTAAAAGAAATGTCCTGCACCTCATGCATTGTCTTTAATAAAAAGAAAATGTATTTAGATTTGCAGTACAACAGTTATCGAATTTCTGTCGCTTCCTTTTTCTCTGACAACATCAGCACAGCACAGAGGAAAGGTGCATTTCAACTCAGCAACCCAAAATGCTTTTCCTGTGGAACTCATCTTCCTTGAATTTATTTTATTCTACTCCATCTGTCAGCTGTGTCCGTGTACGCTGTGAGGTACAAAACTCTGTGGTTTACATAAATTACATCTGCTGATGCTTAGCAGTTCCTCCTCCTGCAGGAGAGATGCTGCTGTTACTATCTGGGGATATAGATCTCCCACCGCAACAGCAGTCCAGTCCAAAACATGATTTAAAACAATGAAGTCAGACAAATAATGGTTTTAATATAAGGCAATTTTATAGCGTTTGTTATTTAACAGCTATCTAAAGTCAGTCCAAACGCTGTTCAAAGTTAGAACAGATTTAATTCAACTTGGCCAATCCTGCTTCCCAAGTCTGTTTAGTGAAAAGAGGAAGAAGTGGTGATGATTCCCATGCATACATGATTATTTCACTGTAATTACCCTCTGAAACTGATGTAAAATCACTTTAAGCTCAAAGGAAGCTGGTAATAATCCGCAGAACTAAACAATTAAAGTCTAAAATTTATGCCCAGAAGGAGCAATAACTATGCAGCAGCTGCATATCTGTTTCTTTTAAATATCTCACAATAATTAAAGGCTGTGATGTTTTAACTTTGCATTTTAGAACATAACAATAGAATGTGAGGATATTACTGGAGAGATTCCATTAAAATATCCTTGATGAGATCACTCACTCCACTGAATTCATTTAATGAATATTTCCACCAAGTTAAACAGATTTTATTGAGTTATTTGAATGGTAAAACACTGATTTTTAACATGACTGTGTGGACTTCAATGTTCCTTCATTGGAAACACACCAGGCATTATTTGTAAATTACATGATTTTAAAATAATCCCACACAAGTCACACTGGTGTATTTAATTTTTTTTTTTTTGCTAAAATAAAGTGAAAGCGTAATTAGTCTGACATTATTAAAGTGGATGCGGCTGATGATACTTTTGCACTGAAGGTTATTTAAAACCCCTGGTCACAAAATCTACACAGGCTATTTCTGCTAAACATCGATAAAAACTGAGAGAAGAGAGTTTGACAATACATGCACACAAACTGAATCAAGGCTGTTGTATTGTGTCATTTCAGGAACCACTTCTCAAGACTGTTACTCCTTGCAAAACCAATACACTTACAGCAGCGTGCCAATCCTCACAGCTGCAGCGATGCTTAAAAAGATTTAGAGACATGCTGTGTCTGAGAAATGCAGTGAAGAAGTAAAAGAAAATCAGGTGCTGCAGGATTACTATTTCATTTCAGTATTAGGCTGTTCAACATGCAGTCAAAAAAGAACAGGGACGAAGCTTTGAGAAACCAAATTCTTACCTCCAATCTTTGCATTATAGGCAACGCCGATTCCACAGACCCCATTGTTGGCCACGGCCGCCACCTCTCCAGCACATCGGGTTCCGTGCCTGGAAAGAAAGAAGAAAAAGAAACAGATAATCCTTATTCTCGTAAATTTGGTCAACCTGCTGACAACCAGTTACTGTACATGCAGCCAAAAGAGGGATACATGTCTCTGAAAGGTTACATGAGAAAAGATATCTCCCATCATGTGGTGTGGTGAAGCTGTACAGTGAGACGATACAAACGTTTGGAGACAGGTACTTGGCATGGATACTGTTAAACAAATAAATTCATCAGTGTGGGGAATCCATTGTGCATTATCTCCAGCTCTGTAGCATTAGTAACCTTGGAATGCCTCAAGCTTGAATAACGAGGAAGCTGTGAATTAGGCTTGCAATTTCCATTAAACATGAGCCCCTGCGGTAAGGGCTAGCTCCAGGCACCACAGTGTGGGGATCCAAAATAAGAGCGCTAGAAGGGCAGATGATCCCACCGCAGTCAGGTGTGTGTATCCTTCCCAGCCAGATGGACACACAGGTTTAAAGCCCTAAAACCTTTAGCTGAGTCTCCCTGGACTGCAGCCATTCCTAGACAGGAAAGCTGGATCCAAGGCCGTTCATTCACTGCTCACGAAACACTCCGAGCCAGCCAGGCTCAGCTGAGACACTAGCTGACGAGCCAAACCAAAACCAAATAATCAAACACAACATCAGCAGCCAACATCTTCCACTGATAAAATACTCTGCATATAATGTCAGGGTAAGGACATTTAGCTGCGTTTTAGCTTGTAGTCTGCCAGGGGGGCTATTACCGGTTACTAATCTGTAATGCATTCTGCTGCCAAGGTGCATTTTGAACTGTACAAAGAAAAAAAAAAAAAAAAAGACAAGAGGTCTGAATCTTCAGGGACATCTAATTATAATCAAGATTTCTGGTTGCATAAAAAAGCTCGAGTATACTGACATAAGGTCAGAGGACTGTAATTCACTTTTCATTCCCCTGAGTTTTCTTAAGACACAGTGGTGAGCTCAGAGGGCGAAGGCTAATGTAAATGCTACAATCAACAGCAACACCAGGACTTCAATATGTCGCAGGATGTTATTTAGAGGGAGACGAGGCTTGACTGAAGCATGCAGAGAGAAACATGGTGGCTGGGTATGAATAAAAAAATAAAAATAAAAGCTCATTGTAGACTCAAAAAGAAAAACACCTTCACACAAAAATGTCATCCGAGTCATTTCCCACTGAGCTTTATCACAACATTCCTGGAAGTGCTGGTTGATACTCTTTGGGGTATTATGTTGCTCTGCATCTGTTATTTTTGTGATGCAGCTGATAAGCAGAAGCCAAGGTGTCTGTGATCAGATGCCAGGCATGCACAGACCCATTCCTCTCATTGTCAGCAAAACCCATTTTCCAGCTGTTTTTAACAGATTCATTTCCTGAGTAGGCCGATGTACAGAATGCAGCAACACTAGCAGAGGTCAAACTTTACACTCTTATTATGCAAAAACTGCTTGCATTGTCAGTACTCTCAAACTAATTATCTTGGGAGCGATATAACAATCCAAGATGATATCTTCTAACTTCTCCCACTCACTTGTTAAATGCCAAGGAAAGCAGCAAGGATACATCTGACAGTAAAACACTTTAATTAGAGACCGATTCCTTAAACAACCATACAGGGTGGTTATATCAGAAATATGCCAGGGGATGGCAATGTCACTAATCATCAGGCCACCGCACAGTCTGAATTTTAGCTCCACTGAGAACCTTTAATGGGCTGGAGCAAATCCATCATCAATAGTCTACCAGTGAAACAAATGAATGCAGCGCTGACAAGAAATCAATGACGCACTGCATACTGTAATTGTTAGGAAACAATGCAGACAAAATAAAAGGTAACAAAGATCTAGTCAAGCTTTCACCTTTTGGGCCGGGCAGTAAAAATACGCTGATGACAAATCATGCAAAGAACCAAAGTAAAGGGTTTCAGGAATGTGCTTAACCACAAAGCTCTGCCAGAAAACCATCGGTACATGTTGGCATTGATCCTAAAGTCTGCAGCTCTTCACTGCAAGGTTGGAATGCCAGTCTTATTGATGATGGAGATGGTGCAGAGAATTATAATACCGGCGCAATAAAAAAAGAAAAAGAAAATCTCTTGTTTAAGCTACATTGAGATCTCAAGACCAAGGGGCACCAAGTAATTTTAATTAAAAATGACCTTTAAATGCCAAAAGAAAGTCAATTATCTCACTGTATGAACACAGTCTTAGGATTTTCTTTTTCATTTTTATTCATTCGATTTGTTATGGAGCAAAGGCTAAAGACTATAAATCTTTACGGCACAATATCGGGAACAACAGAAGCGGTCAACAGGATGTGCGTTTATTAATGGTTCCCCCAGGGGACAACTAGTCCTCCAACAAAAAAGGCAAGATGTGAGGAAATTTTCTACTGCTCTGTGGTGGCTGAGCAGACTGCACAATGCACAAGATCATCACAGGATGCACACCAGTAAGCATGGATGTCAGGAGGAACAATGAGCTGATGAGTGGGAATCGTTAACAAGTCACCCTGATTAATTCTGTAATACCTGCCTGATGGATTCCCTTACGCACTTCACAAAGAAAGCCACATTCAACTGCTTACCCACCTTCTGCATATTTGGTTATATATTGCAGTTTTATGTAGCTGCGGCCAGTATTTCAGACAATTGTACAGGCATAAAACTTGTAGAGACACAAACATACGACAGATAAACTATTATTCCACCAAAATTAACAAGACTTGTTCCTGTGCTTCATGCAGTCAAAAACAACTGATACACGAATCAATCAGTGTGGATTCCCCCGAATTTTGACACATGCTAGCAGTAAGTGCACCGTTGGACTAAAAGGTCAACACCTTTTCTTTTCACACAACAAATGTTACACCCAACATCCTGATGATGAAAGAAACAGGAAGATAAATGTGGTTTGTATTTAGACACTTCTGTCCTAACACATTCACACCAGAATCTTGAGCAGTTCAAGGAAAAAGAAAGTAAAACAAACGCTTATTGGGTTCCTACATATTCTTCAGCCTTGTTAGATGCACATGGTGTAACAATAGTAACCATTATTGATGACAAAAATAAAAAGTTTTGTTTAAACATATGGAGAACCATTCTGATGGAGGACTGTTGGTACAGAACATAACTGAGTGAGGTGAACAATATAACCCAAAGAAGACAAATTACCAGGATTAACCAAAATAAAAGCCTTACAGAACCCATGTAAGGGAGATAGTACTGCAAAACAGATGTCTTCCAACCTTATCCAAACTGCAGAAATAGTACATTAAAGAGTAAAAATGGGAAAACGATCTCTCTTATTTAGCTGTTTATGAAGGAGATCTGCAGAAAAAAGGGAAATATTAACATCAGATACAATCCAGGAACCGGATCCGGTACGGGAAGAATTCTTTGATGCAATTTTGGGTTTATAGACGACAGGATAAACCTATACACAACATTGAGGTTAAAGTGTTTTAGATTGGAATATGTAGCTGATTTAAAAGCAGATAACAGAATCTGATCTTTACCCAAGAATCATAAATCAGAGCAAATCTATGGTTATACCTCACAAAATCTAAATTTGGCTCCTGCTCTTTAAACTCAATGTGAAAACTTGGCGCAGACAAACAAAAGAGGAACAGAAATCATTTAAGAAGGATTTGATTACATAGGATTAGAAATATTAAATTCTTAATGCTTGTGCTACTGAAATGGCCTGAGACATTCAGGATGTTCATACACAGATTTTAAGAGAGCATCACTCCAATTATTATCTTTAGCGTACCAGCACTCCCACATTTAAAGATTTACACAAAGCATATGTTTATGAATCTCGCCTCAGAGCTTGATTACATTAAGATAAAACTTTTGAAGAATCCGAGGTTTTCGAGGTTGTAGAAAGTTGCATTTGCAGTTCAATAGTTCCTTGGCTTCACTAAACCTGAAAGGTAAATTAGAACAAGTGTTCTGCTCTGCTCCTTCTTGAGTCAGTTAATGGGCCTGTCTGTTAACTAATGAGCTGGTCTGCAGCACAAAAGGGCCAGTGATTTTTAAAAAATCCAAAGTAAAGAAACCAATCTTTCAAAATAAAATAAATCAAGCATGTCCCAGGGAAGTCAGGCATCACTTGATTGCAGCTTTGTAAAATCTTCCTGAGTTTTCAAGTACTTCTTTTATATGCTTGTTATATATGTCGGAGATTATCTAAATATATACATATAATTAAAACTACAACAGTTGACACTAAATGCACTTATACAGCATGTATATTAACTTATACAGTTCTACAAGCAATTCCACCCACAAAAACAATTTGAAAATCATTCAAATAGGTTTTTAGAGAAGAGCCTGGAAAGAGAAACATCTATAGATTACATGCTGCTTTAGATAAACATGAGGGTGACTCGTGCTCTCCACGGCTTGCATGCTGTGAAAGAAAGGCAGCCTTATGGGAGTGAACAGAGTTGAGCTTTCAGAAGAGAACAGACAGTTACAGTCTCTCTCACATATTCAAACCCTCACACAGGTTGTTTGCACGTAGATCTGCACTAATGGTACAGTATAGCATACAAACACATGTAGAAGCACACATGCAAACGTTCTCCCTCTAAACTGGTCCAGCCAGATGGAAGCCACAAAGGGCTGGGTGGCTCCAGATAGGAGCTGGAGTTTGTTTGTGAGAGCTGGAGAATGAAGGTTAATCCACATATAGGAAAACCTCAATAAGAAACGTCTTTGCTGGGCTCTGGGCCACCATGAACCCCAGGAGGGGCTTAACCTTCTTCGACATAGATTTTTGACTTGAGGAAGTGCACAGGAGGAATTTTTATATAAACTCTTTCTCAAGGAATACCACCATTTAAGGTTTTATTAATGATAGTGGGATAACTTTCTGGGACAGCAGTCCCAGAGTGTCTTAAAAAAAATCACTCGACTAGTCAGCACTAGAAAGCCATGGTTTATTGTTTGTATTGGATCATTACTTGTCAAACTTTTTCTCCCAGATATGTGTGAATATAAAGAAGTAACCTATTTGTAGTGGGATTAGATTCACAGACCTGTGGTTGTCATCCCTCTGTCCCAGGATATGACACAAACATACTAACAATCTTCCATCTGTAGCTTACAATACACCTCTTTTTCCCAAAGTCTAATCTTCTCTGCCCATCATCAGCAATCACACAGCGCCTCCCCTTAAAAAGGTTTCCCGGGCCAGCGGCCAACAAACAGCAGATTACTGCAAATCAGAAATTAAAGGGGAGAAACAGGGGCAGGCAGCGAGGGTGAGGGGGAGACAAGTAGGGACCTTTCTGAGCCAAGAGATTTGCTGTTTCATTAATGCTGATGAACTTAATTCAATCCAATTCACTGCAGGGCACCATGGTGGCGATAAACAAGCCCTAATGTCATCTGGAGACACCGCCGCAATAATTATGTTTTCTACACGCAATACCTTAATACCACAGCAAATTTTCTCAGACTATAAGAGAGTCTTGGTGGTACTGTGGTGCTTTAGGAAGCCAGAAAACTGGAGTCCTGTTTCCACTGAGTGGTACAGATCAATGCGGTGGGCTATTTTATTTTTCTATTTTTTGAAAAAGCAGTCTTTATAATCGACCCTACAGCACTATTCCTGGGCCAACTTCAGCTGTAGGTGCACAGGACAATGCTACGGTAGCTAATGGCATCACAAAACACAGTTCAGAAAAACATCACTGCATGAGACATGCTAGTGCGTCAAATTTGCTGTTGCATTAGTATGACACAAAGTAAGGTATTTGGGTTTAACCTCACCTGGTCCTATACTTGGGACCCAGTTGGTGGTAGAAATGCTCTCCTAAATAAACTGGGCCATAAAACAGCTTACTGAACAGCAACAAACCCACGTCGCATGTACCACTCAATGGAAACAAAGAAAAGGTTCAGAAAGTACCAAAGACTTAGGATTTTCTAGAGTCTCAGAGTTCATCTTAATTAATTAGATTGTCTTTAAACGTTTTGAATACTTCAGCAATGGAAATAAAGAACTGTATATTCAGGTTAATTACAGAGTAGTCAATTTTAAAACTTTTAGTGGTGTTATTTTATAATTATGGATCATAGCTAACAAAAACCAAAAACAAAGTGTCCCACAAAACTCCAGTATTTCATCAGGTAATCATTGAGATCCTCTACAAAGAAGATGGCTGCTCATGTAGTGCTAAATCCAAGCATATCAAGGGAAAATTAAGTGGACGAAAAGTATGGTGGGAAATGTATAAGTGTATAGTAAATTTTTCTGAAATACGGGCGATTTAGGGAGTTCTGTCACTTGCTAGTGTTGTGTCTGTAGTCCAAAGCCAGTGCAATCCATGACTCACTCTGGTGACGTGCTGTAGGCTTTGCTCATTTTTCAGAAGGACTTGGCACCTGCTCATACTCCCAAAAGTACCTATTCCCGCTTCAATGACCAGGGTATCACTGAGTTTCACTGGCCAACAAATTGGCCTGATCTAAACCCCAAACAGAATCTATGGATACTTGTCAAGTGAAAAATGAGAGACAAGAACAGGAGCTGAAGGTTGCTTTGCAACTTTTCAGTAGGCTGACATTTCTCTTTTAAAAATTACTCTCTTTTTTTTTTTTTCAGATTTTGTGTAATTGTCTAAGTTCAGAGAACCAGTGACAAGCATTAAAATGATCAGAAATAAACATTTCTAATTCCTAAATTCGTAAGTAAGTAATTTACCTTTCTAAATTTAATAAGTAAAAATCACCTATTTACTTTAATAAACTTGTATTTATTCGCCAGCAGATAAAAGGTTTTTTATTTAGTTTTGGGTGACAATTATTTACACGCTAGAAGTGTGGTGAAAGCAGAAATTGAGCAACAGGACTTCCTCTCAGCATGTATCCAACAGAGGCACATTTACAGAAGCAGCAGCATAGTAGGCCAGGGGAAGAAGACACAAAGCAAGAGAACAGATGAAACTGTGATCAGTATAAACAGCTACCTGTTGTCATTAAGCTGCGTGTACCGAGGCGTAGGATCGGGGTCCGCATCATTCACATCATAACTAGCCTCCGGGTCCTTTAAAAGACAGAAGAGCAGCTTGCGTCATCAACTGTTGGTTAATTTCTTTTTAACTTGTATACCAAAAATCTGTTAAATTTTGTGTGTGCATATTTTTTTTTCCCATGTACTCACATAGTTCTGCGACAGGTCAGGATGGTTCTTCTCTATCCCATCATCCAGGATGGACACCACCACTCCTTTACCTGTGTAGCCCAACTGCCACGCAGCTTTGGCATTCAAGTCCTGGTGGTTGTGGTTGTACTGAGAGCAAAGATGGCAGATATATGAGAAAAAAACTCATTATGGAACAGAGGAGAAAACATGAGACAACGTAATTATTTTAAGAATTACTTCCTTTTTGGGTGAAATGAAAACAACTTTTACCGTGTGAATTTTTCCCACTTAAAGGGAAGCAGTGATGGTATAAGGAGCATCAAGGGTGTATATTTAAGGATATCAGTATCACACTTGCTCTGACTACACTTCCTATAGCTAGCAAGCAAAGTAAAGTAACAGTGAGGTGAGTAAGGGCACACCGAATGCAATTTGCATGCTTTTGACGTTTAACTTGACCTTTCATCAAAAGTCACATTGGGCTTTCAAATGGTTCAAAGCTCCTCCTCTCGGAGTTAACCATTAAAAAGTAATGTGTCTGACGTGTCATCCAGAGCACTTCTCCCATGGATTTCAGTACAGTACCATGTGAGCCTGGGTCGATCAGACAGAATTAAATTACTCCACAACCTTGTAAGATCCTTGACATCCCAAGCATCAAGAAGAAAAATCAATTAAAACTGAAAGTTCTCATTTTGCAGACTTACTCTGATTTGCAATGCAGAGTAAGTCTGCAACAAAAAAAGAAAAAAGGCCGTTTTGTGGCTGATGTTTTTAATTCTGAATGGTGTCCGTCAAGCAGGAGCATCTCCTTTCTCATATCATTTCAGCAAACTGACAAAAACTTTGTTTTATTGACAGCTTATCAGTGGGACATTTTTTATCTCATTCAAATAAATTAAAACATAATTAAACATGTTCAATCTAATATCAGAGCCATATGTCCATCAATATTCCTTTACTAAAAGTCCTCTAGCCTATCGGCTTTGATTGACAGCCATATTGGTAGGTTTTATAGATGTGTTGTAATCTTAATTTAGGATAGGGTTTGACAAGATGTTCCATCCATGAGACATGGGAAAATCACTTATAACCTTACCCTGCTTTAAACTTTCTCTTTTTTATTAAAGTATGTCAGGGAAAAGGGGACTGAATACATGTACACATCTTTTTGTTGTTGGTTTTTTTTTTTTCAGATTTTTACTTGTAAAAAATTTTAAAAGTTTTGAATCACTAGATAATTATTCTCTCTCACAAAACAACCCAATAAAATAAAATCACAAATAGAAAATTTGTGATTTTCTGTAAAACTCTGTAAAGCAAATCTTACTTTGAACTGTGTGCAGTTTTCCTACAGCTTTAAGGCTGAGGGTTTTATAGTTCATAAATAAAAGAGAAACCTTCATAATGAATGAAAATTATATATTATTAGATGTATTAGAAGTAACTAAAGGTGCAATTAGATTTCAGATAAAGTAGTTTTTTTCCATTTTGCCACACAGGATATGACATAAGTTAGGGGTAAAGTACTATGCTCTTACCAGGATGAGTAACAAATACCAATTCTACAGGCATTTGTGGTCTTTTACTTCTTTTCTTGTCAAAACTACTAACTACAGGCTCTGTCCCTCCAGTTTGTGATTCAAGTCTGTTTTGCATCGCCATGAATCGTCTTCTGCCGGCAGCAACCTCACAGTAATTGAAGAGCGGCGCTGAGCTGAAAGTCTGAGGAGTTGTTGCCACTGCTTTTAACGGCCTAATGTATCAGTGGCATTCCTCAAGTCAAATGTGAAAATCAATCCAATAAAAACAAGACCACATCAAGATAAACTGCACCCGTCTCGCTCTTCCTTCTCTGTTTGTTGCTGTGCTTTTTATGAACTACTGCAAAGCCAGCCTTTCTGTTTGGACATCACTGCAGGTCAGGCAGTTTCTGCTAAGTTGGGTTTTTGTCACACACTGTTAATACTCACCAAGTACCACTGGTCTCTGAACTTGGGATCAACAAATTCTGTGACTGTATCCCTCTTTTTCCTCTGTTTGGACACCTGTTGCTCTGACCAAGTAACCTAAACAGAGAGGGCAAAAACAAAAACAATTAGAGGCAAAAAAATATAGACGTTTCTTAACCTTCAGCGAAAGAAAAGAAAATGCACAAGCAAAATCACTCACGACATTTAAAAGAAGGGGGGGGAATAGAAGGTATAATTATGCGCTGCCCATGAGCGTCAGCATGCCAATGAAATAACTGAGATCCAACTCTCTCTGGGACAGCAGCTGAAAGAGTGAGATTAGAGGCACAGGGGCATGCTGGACTCCTCTCTAATGAGGCTCGCTGATGAATTCCAGAGCAGGCCAAGACTAATTAAAATTTCCGGTTTGTGTAAAGTGAAATGCAATGCATCAGAGGTTATTGTGAATATGCGCACACCTGAACATGAATGCACATTAGGGTGGGACACGTAACAGTACATAAGTGTGCAGCGGGCCGTCATAATGGGGGAACACTTGTAGGAAATGTTGGCAGAGTCAGAGGGCTTACAGAGAAAATGTTTCTAAATATTACTCCCTGCACTGGATTGTGTTTTCATCACAGGCAGACACTTAGGTTGGCATGTCGCATATTAAAAAAAACAAAAAAACATTTCAAAGAAGAAAGACAGAACTGTCTGCAGCAAGGACGGTGCACCTGATGTGAAGGACAACTAAATTACATCCGATCTCCCTTTTTACTCAAATCTCTGGTGATGCAGACAGAGGGAGAGGGACAAAGAGGGAAAAAAGTAATGAAGGTTACATTAACTGCTGAAGCAATGTCATAATGGAAGAAGAACGCTCTTCAAAACGTTAAAGAGGTCTGGGTTTGGGCTCAATCAGTTTAAGAGGATGTGATGTTTTTATGCTATTCTAACAGTGAAGATCAGGTCAGCTTTGAGCTGCGTCACCATGGCAGTTCACACACTCTGAATCAGCTCTGGTTGGTGATGGGAAGGATCAAATACAAAAAATAAAATAAAATCCTTAATAAAAAGGTTTTTTTATATATATATCCATTACCAGAAACAAAATTATAGACTCTAAAGACCTTAAGGCTTTAAATGCATCAAGCAGCAGCATGTACTTCGATTAACTATGAGTTCCATAACAAATTTAAGAAAATTTAAGGCCATAAGCTCTGATAAATGAGTTAGAATATCTTTACATTCTCTGTAGTATTACAAAACGTGCAGAACATTTTCATACTTCATGTTCTATAGTCCTCAAAGGGAAAATTGAAACAAAACGATAAAATAAATACATTTCTAAGTTGGTTCTGTGCACCTCTAGTTGCAAGTGTGGGAAAGTGAGAGGAAGCAGCTCCTGTGTTGGTCCCTCATACCTCATAAAGCAAACATCTAAATCTAAAATATACTTTGAAGTACATGTTTAAAGTATTGTAAGCCTATGAGAGCATTCAGGACATGCTGCTAAAATCTTCGTAGCTCTTTTGGTTTGAGGATTTAATTCTTCAAAAAGGAACCTGGACAGACTATCTAAACAAGCATTTATTCAATACTGCTTTCATATTTTTTTTACTTCATAAAGCAAGCCAAGGCAAACACTGCTTTTAGTACAATCAGATCAGAGCCTATAAAATCTGACATCACTGTATCAGTTAAGTGGAAGAGTTGCTAAAACCTAATTCTGATTCATGAATCACTGAAGGTCTGAGACACTCTCCAAGTTTCACAATATATGCATCAAATTTTGAACAATTTAAGTGGTCAGACAGAGACAGAGATGAAAAGGCAGCTAATGGAGCGCTTTGCTTCTTTCTTCAGCTTAATTATGGCTTTCCATTTCAATGAGACGACACATTTTTTAAAACAATCTCTATGGACAGAAGAAAGCAGTCATTTTTCTGCATCGACTAAACTTCATTTGATTTCAACTTAGATTAAAACTAGTTCTTTTCTTCTGCGTCATCAGGAAGAGGGTGTGATTTCCCCCTTTTCGTTTGCTAGCACCTTCTCTATCAAATCTGACACTCTGGTTTCACACATACGCAGGGAAAGGCTGTTGTGTGTAGGAAATTTTCAAGCTGACCTATATGCAACGATTCATATGTGTGGTGTGTAAAGTGTGGAGCAGCAAACACCTCACTGCCCTTGTTATCTGGATATTTTGCAACCTTTCACATTTATTCCATCGCTTCATCAGAATTTCGAGCACATGGGATGTTGCAACCTTGAATCCTTGTATGCTGTGAAACACAATGCAGAAAACCACAATGCGCAGATCATGCTGTAACCCCGACTACACCTCCCTCGACTGTGGAATGTCTGCTCCTAACACCTAACCAGGAAATGGTAAAGATGTTTTACCAAGACAAACAGGAAACATTGGTCTAACAAGCAACACTTCTACAGCTGGGAAAAAAATTTGCAGTAAATGCTCAGAAATATAGCTTACTCATATCAAAACACCTAAAATCCCCCCCTTTTTGAGTCCTTGGCCAATTATTTATTAGTTTGTATAATGCAACTGAAGAATTATAGGACTTTATGGTAATTGTTACCGGCTTTGGCAGGATCAGCAAGAAAGCACACTAGCAAGAAGACTTGTGTATCTTCATGTTATACACTAGACGACTTCTCTCTTACAGCCAAACTGAAGTAAACATGTTTGACTTTTTACAGGAAACGCATCCATGATGATACAAAGTCACTTAAAGATGCTTTCTAAATTCTTTTTCATGTAGAGAATGTTTGAAAATTAAAATCAGAGTGTATACCAATCTAACGGAAAGCTGACGTTCAAAGAGTTTGCCTTACCTCGTGTTTAGGAGAAAAAGTATTTTTCCTCCAACAAATTAAATCCCCATGCACTCATTTTGTCCACCGTCTGCATTGTCCTTCCAAATTCAACAAGCAGAGCACGGCTCCCCGGTGACAAACTGGAGCCATGAAATAAAGCTGCAGTATTATGAAGGAATATTCTAGCAGTTTATCTATGAAGCTTGTTTAGTTGTGGCAAAAATTGCTATTACTGCAGAAGTAATAAAAGCAGTAACAAAACATATCCCATAAACAAGTGTTGGATAATTAGTTGAAATCGGTGCTACTGCTGTGCCTTTTGGCTTTTTACTGTCCCTCTAGAAAAAAATGACATGCACTGAAACAAAGTACTGTACGAAACAACAAATAAAACCAGAATAAAAGAAAACAGAACAATGCATGTGCGCAATAGATAAAACTCTAAACCCTTAACTCACTTGCATTTTGGGTTTATAAAGTCTGGCAGATGCCTAGGTGCTTCTGTGAGCAATTAATCACACTTCAAATAGAATTCAGTGGAACATTTAGGCTTCATCTCAACTAGCTTAAAAGCTGCAGAGAGTCTCTCCAGGGTTTAAAAAATCCTCCTATTTTAACCCTTTTCTTTGGGGGGGGGGAGCTGTGTGGTTCAGTAATATGGGAGCACAATTAGCAATAATCTCATAGTTCATAGGCTTTGATCACGCTGTTAATAACAGAAAAGTTCAAATATTGATGTTTATGTGAGGGAAGGAGCCGAGGGAAAGTGCGCAAGTAAAGTAGAATTGGCAAAGTTCTCCTGATTAAACCAGATTGAAAATAAATTAAAACCCAACTCTTACTTTAACAGACAGGAGGAGCTGAATGTGTAACGGTCCATTTTGTCTGAGGAGCTGTGGGACAAAAGGAATTCAACAACAGGAAATGGAGCTGCGACGTTAAAGGAAATCCCAGAGAGGGAGGTGGACTGCTTCCACCGTGTAAAACAAGCCCAGCAGACGCTCGTCTATTCCCGCTCAGCACCTGTGCAGCGCAAATTAAACCCGTCAGTCAGAGGGCTGCATTTCTACAGACTGATGCCAAGATTTATGAGAGGAATTATGACTGATTGCAGTACACAGCTTAAATATAAAGTCTTTCCAGTTAAAGATATGAGTTACTAGCATAGTAATGCTCCCCAGCTACACTGCTGGTGATCATTATTAGCAAAGGAAATCACGCTGATGTTCAAACTCAATGCTCTGGTCGATATCAAAACGCCTAAAATCCCTGGTTGATCCATAGGTTACCCCTAGGTAACCTATGGATCAGAGGCCATCACTTTCCATAATTATTCATGCACCAACTGAAAGAATATGGAAGGCAGCTACAGCTGTGCTGCACACTTTAAAAGATGAATGCTCTCAGTTTTTGATTTTTTATATGGTTTAGTGACCTGCAGAAATTGGAAACTGAAGAATAGAAAATTTATTCAGGATGAAGAAAAAGTGCCTGAAATTGGTCCACACTGTTGTCTTGCATCATTCACAAAACGCCCCGAGAGCACAACAAAAATGGAAAGAATAAATAAAAAAAAGCAGCAAGAACTACCTAAGACAAGCTGCACCCCATCATCACTGGCACACCAGTTCTTCCATTAGGTTAAATTTATGTGTTTTAATCATTCTTCGTGGCAGAAATAATTAGTGAATTAATGCATCAAAGGAAACCCTCTGGAGGTAGAGCAGGTTGCTCACTAATTGGGGGCTTTAATACTGGTTCCTCCTTTCGGTGAACCCCTCAGGCAAGACCTTGAGCCCAAAATCATCTTGATGGTTTGGCGAGGATTCCGCTTAACATCCAGCCGCCACCAGAGCATCGGCCTCGATGTGGGGAATGTGTGTGGTACTTCCAAGGCACGGCAGAAATGTTTCAGAAAGTCTGAAACTATTTTGTCTTTTTTTGCCCTAAAATTTAGACATCTGTTTCTACATGAGTTTCCACACTTTATTTATGACAATGCTTCTTAAGTATAGCAAAAAAAAATGTAATATTGATCTGGACCTTTTGTTGGCAGTTATGATGGAGGATCTTTCAGCGCGGGGTCTACTTTCAATGCATCTACTTTCCCAAAGCACATAGCTGTAAATCACATATGGTGAAGACAGCAAAGATTTCTAAGGAAACGCCGACACCTTACTACATCTGCACTGCAGTAAGAAAATCCAGCTCTGCTCATGCTTTTCATTGGGTTAATTATTTTTAATTAGTACCTTGATTGAACACTACTTTCTTTTACAACTCTAAATAGTGCAGCTTTGAGTTTTCTACTTCGATTTACCAAACATGATGATGTAAAAAATTTATTTTAACTATTCCCATTTCTACGTGATTGCCGTACAATCAATATGTTAATGAGTTATGTGCATATTATTACTTCAGATTAGATGCTGGAGCTAAAAGACATTCATCTATTGTCAGAGGAAGCCTGAAATTTGTTGTACAAATAGACGGAATTATAAAGTAAAGACTGAAAGATGACTCCACACTGCGCCACACATAATGTTCCATTTTCCTTTTAGGATTGACTGATTTAAAAAAGTATTTCTCAGTTTAACATCATTAAATGTTGAAATCCTGTGGAATCTTCAACCTACAGGCAATAGAGCTAACTCTGTTGAATAAGTAGAATAAAGCAATGCTTTATATCTAGACTCCATCTGACCTGCAGTACAGAAATGAGACATCCTTAATTGCTATGACAAGTTCTAACTGGAAGGCTCACTGCAGGCATCACAGGCCTAAAGGTGGGAAATAGCAACTAAAAATGCCTTTTAGCTGGAAAACAATAACTTCTCACTTTCCATAAAGATGCAGCTGTCCCCAAAAGCAAGCCTTAGCCACATCCAAATCTGAACACCCTGTTACCCCAAGAAATAAACCTCTTACCTTAGGATCTCTTTCCAGACGGACTTGTGCCCCTCTGTGATCAGACAGCGATCTCTTTACCACTCTGCGATGCCGGAAGTGATAGTAATCACCAAATACCTGGAAAGACAAAGAGATATGATCACCCATCACATCCTGTGGTTCAGATCTGTCTGCCTATAATCTGATAACACCTCCGTATATCCTCATGGCATATCCTCTGCCACTAAATGACAAATATTTCTATAAACTTTACAGAGTGGCAATAAACAGAGGAGCAGGCTGGAAAAAAACATCCTTCTACTCTAAGATGAAACCAATACAACATAAATAATTACAGTCATCTGGCCTGGCACCGAATATTTTCTTTTCTTGAACATGCATAACCTTTAACAGCATCAAAAATATTCCTTGCACTTTGTTTTTACTCAGATTATTGCAAGCCCCATGCACATGTTTCTCCACAGACAAGTCTTCTCTGCATTTTAAGCTCCCTGGTTAGGTTTGTTCTGTCTTTAAACACAGGGATCATCATAACTCTGCTGTCTAAGTAAAATATATTTATACATTTTATCTGGAAAGCTCAGCTCATTCCCCCACAATCCCTTCCTCCCCACATGGTGCCACTCCAGTGTGCACTGCAACATTCCCTCGGTCTAAAAGAATTACAGTTCAACCCTCATCAGCCTCCTTGTTCCCATTTAATCACAGTAAACAGGCTGATTCCAGCAGGGGTGACACAAAAAACCCCTGCACACAAACCCGGCAGACAATAGGGAAGCAATAACCAAGAGGAAGCACATGGTTAACGGTGATATTCAGCTCTGAAAAGGACCACCAAAAGCCACAAGCCTTTGTGTGTGTGTGTGAGAGAGAGAGAGAGAGAGAGAAAGAGAGAAAGAGAGAAAATGTGTTCCTTTGTGCGTAAAACTATTAAAGAATGACACCAAAGTTAAATGCTGGTCTTATAGAAAGAAGGGAAAAGAATGCAAACACTTACAGCCATTAGCTGAGCTGACTGTCCCCTTTTTCTGAAGAAGAAAAGAATAAACCAGGCCGAGGGTCAGCTGTTTAGATAAGGTCCTGCTTGACTGGACTTTAATGAAAAGTTTCTTACAAAAGATGGTTCAACGATAAACCCACAAACATGAACCTTCCTTTATGACTCCCTTGGTATTTCACTGAAAGAGTCATGTACCTTTCAGTGACAATGTGCCCTTAAAGAAGTCAAGCTAGCATTGTGGAACAAGTGAGGGAAAGTTGGACCATTGACTTTAATAGCAAGCTGCTCAGGAACTCACGTCGGTGACTAGGTCATATTCTCAATGCATAATATAGGTGTGTGTTTTTTTATGCCTCATCATCTGCTGAAAGGTGCCAACTCAGAATTTGGGGCTAGAGTGCTTCGTTATGTCACTGATCCATATCGGGAGGTGGTCATAATGACAAAAGAGACTGCAAAACGGCTGTGAAGCGGTTATTCAATACAAAGCAAACCCACCAGCAGCTGCAGCAGTACAAGGATATGCAAGGTGCTCATAAGGAGACAAAGGCACACACCAATGTTACTTTTCATTTAAAACACTGAGTGCATTTGAACAGCTTGCATACAGATTGCAACACAGTTCAGGCAACATGCTGTAAAAACACACTGTCCTGGGATTTCATGGGATTACATGAAACACAAATTAAGCTGGAACAGGGATGGTACTAGTTAGGTGTTAATAGTGAAATTGTAGCCATGTCAAGAAGTAACAGTCTGCACAGAAATAAGAAAACCTTGTACTACCCCCACACCGTTTTTATTTTGGTCATTTCATGACACACTTTGGATTTTTCCAAAGTTGTAGTGCTTAACCAGGGCTGTTGCTAGTGCCTGATCTTCTCAATCATGACTAACTGATCAGAGATCTGTATCAGCAGTGTTGTAGCACAAGAAGTGGCTTGTTGGAGGAAACCCCCACTTGTGGGTGTCAAGAGTGTCTTCAGAACTTTGTATCTTGAATCATTAAAAGCCTACTGTACCCAATTAAATGTATAGATTTAATTGTTAATTTACTGATAAATCTGTTACTGTCTGTCCTCTTATTGGCAAAAAAAATCCTTATTTTCTTAATTGTGATGAACTGGTAACTGTGAACAACTTTTCACACTTGTCACAATCTTGTTAAGTCAGGAACAAGATTTTTTTCTGTCTCCGTGTGAACCACGGGAGGACCAAAACTGCAACAGTGGAAAAAGCATAGTGCACAAGCGACAAATTACAAGATATTGAAAAGATAACAGTATACGTGTCGGAGATCTAGATATAGACACCCGTATGTATATCTAAACATGGATATGCATAGACTCGGCTTAATTTCAGGTAAACTGCTCAACTGTTGCAAGTGTATGGACGGACACGCACTTTCACCTCATTCAACAATGTGAACCAGAATCTAGTCCTTCGAAATGCAAACCCAACAGCTTGAACATTGTCTGGCAATCAGCAACAACACTTTCAGGGGTTCATGTTTTCAGCAATTCTAACTCAAGACCACACGGTTTCTTATGGGGTTTAACTGCTTTCCACTGAGGTGGAAAAAAAAAAAGCCAATTTACAACTAACACATTTAGATGGAAAACCGATGTGGAAACAGATCAAGCTCTGTGACCATTACTGATGTGATAAGCTTGGAGCTGTTACAGCACAACAGGCCACTCAACATGTGGTCAGTTACCAGAGCGAAGCAATAATCCATCAACATTAAAATGCAAAGCAACGCACAGCAGAAAATTACTGCCTGCTGGTTTGTTTGCATGTTTGGTTCCTCCCCTACTGCCAAATTTACCTTGTGGGAAAGCAATTATCAAAAAGGTCCGATGTCTTATCCCCACTGACTGTTGTTGACACAATTATGTCTTACAAAGAGACAAACAATGTCAGAAGACAAGCTGTTAAAGGAGCTTGGGGCTGTATTAAATTAACAGAAAACCACAGCCCATATGGAATCGTGAACATCAAAGACAGCCAAAGGATTTCACTGGAGAGCGACGTCATTGCAGTTCATTTCCAGACACTTTTGACAAGGCATTCTCCTTTTGATTTTGATACCATCTGATTTACAGGCCTCACACAGAGTGGAGCATTAACATATTTTGTTTGCACATCAGTGAGCTGAAATAAAGTGGGAGCGCAAGTGTTACGGCCTTCTAAAATAGTTTGGCAACTTGTTTGTGTAATGAGGCTAAAGTCCAATTAGGAACTGTTCACTGTGGTAAACGGGTAGGAGAGGGGCACCAGTTCCCCACAGTGGCAGCCAGACATAAAAAGCTCTTTCTTTGAAAACACAGCACCCTGAAATGAACCCATACATCTGAAAATACTTTTACTCATTATTTATACCTTCCTTAAACATTTTTACTGCTTAAATCATATATAGAGCTCTCAATCTGTTGCCCTTTATTCAATTTTACTTGGCATTTAGGTTATGTATATGTTTAAGAAGGTTCAAAGCTAAATCAGCACTTTAAGCCTCTCACTTGCCTTTTTAGCCTTGACTGAAGCAAACACAGCAGTAGAGCAGCACTCAAAGAAATGAATCATTGACTTAACATCATTTTTTTATGTCGACAGGTTCCACATAATTGCATTGTGTTAGTTGAAAGCAAAACATATATAGCAATCTAACATTATGACTTTATGTTTAACTAAAATAAAATGAATGAATTAACCCAACTACTTCTAATCACGTCAGACTGACAAAATAGTAGTTGTACTAACTTAACTTTTTTGTGTTGGTCTGACAAAGCAAACATTCTTTCAGTGAACTTATGTTTTATTTGTTCACTAAACATAAAAAGATTACTTTAAAGTTATTTTAACAACTAATATTAGCTTTCCATCGACCAATATATTTTTTTAAGTTAACTAATTATTTTCTAGTCAAGTTAACTAATTTCAAGTTTATCAACAGGTTCCACAGAAATGAATAAACATGTTTATACAAATCACTGTAGTGTTGGTCAGACGGACAGAACCAATAAAATAGGAAGGAACAAACTATTGGCCAATTCAACCCCTCTTATTTATAGACGTGACATCTATTCTCAACACGTTACTCGACCGTTCCTCCTCTGTGTTTGGAGAGCAAACAGATTATCATTCTTGACACCATCCGCTTTCACTTCAGTTGCTCGCAGGACATTAAATTTGTTCATTTTAATAGTGTTGACAAAAACAAATGGAAAGAACAGGACAGTGACATATGGAGGATTATACTCAGAAGGAGAGGTATGAAAAGATACTCAGTTTAATATCCACAGGGGCTTTAAAGGAAAACATGGACTATGCTCTGTTTTACTGACTGTGGGTAAAAATGCAGATCATTAAATATCTGCATTCTCTCCAGAGACGTTAACCTGGGATGTGAGTGAGCTTGTAAAAAATCCCCCTCAGCACCTTTAGTCTCCCTTCTAGCAAACACAGATGTGTCAAAACCGCACCCTAAATCTCTTGAAAAACATTAAGTGCTGTTTATTTGGTGTGTTTGGATGTGGCAACTCTTCAGTATGGCTCTAGAGCTGCACTGCTGAGGGGAGAAACAAATTTACAGCTGCCAGTGAAGCTCACTCACCGGACGTTTGGCTCCCCCCGTCCTCAACTGAAGGATGTCTATTCTGGGTACCATCCAAAAAACAAAGATACCCAAAAGTCCTCAGTGTCATTAAGACTTGTTAAAAAATTATTTATTTTCCCTAGTGAGCAAAGATAAGGAAAATAACTCATTTCTTGTTAAAAGTATTTATATAAAGGGCAAATATTATATAGAAGAGCCATAAAAACTATAAAGAATAGGAATATGTTGAATGGAAGAGTTATTGGCAGAACAAAAAAGGAAGGCATTTGGAGACAAAGATCATCTCTGCAGGAAACATGAGTGAGCTCCATAGAAGTAATCAGACATACACAGAATCTTCCTGAGCCAACAAAACATTCTCTAAGTTTAAAGGAAAGTTTTGTGTCAGGATTGCTAGACTAACTGAGTCTTCAATTTAAGTGAAGACATATCTTAAACAGGAGGGAAGACAGCCCAACAAAGCTAGGACAGATACCTGACATATCCACCAGCCAGATTAATAAGGCGACCATGGAGTCGTTTGTGAGCATAAAGTTTAAAATAATTACAGTGGTTCTTGCTTCTTGTTTTGTCATTTCAGTACAAAATGTCAGCTTGGCTTAATTGTCAAGCCAAAGTTGTGCCTCCCTTTCATCAGTGTCTGAGCCAAATAAAGAGAAGAGTGACAGCAGCACTCGTCTGATTGCATTGTAAGTTCTTTTCCCTTCCACATTTTAGATTGAAGCAAGTTTTTAGGCATAAACAAGCCCCTTGGGAGGAACGAGTCTGCACATAGACTGAAAATAAAAAAAAGTTGTCAGAGGTTTCGTACTGTACTGTATTAGAACCCCGATAGAGTAGGGAACTTCGCCAATTTTTGCTTTCATTCCCAGATGCCTTGTACTGACTTATTTAAACACAGTAAAAGTGCTAAAATATTTTTATTTTATTTTTTTTAATTTTCTGTATATATTCCACTGTTTATTTATGCATTTCATAATTATTGAACATTGTATTTTCAAGTATAGTGGCTCACTTTAAACTCGATTTTAGTGTAATAAAAACAAGTTAGAAAAAGATGATCTTTAGCGAAGATTTTAAATTTGCTGTAATACATTACTAAAAATATTTCCTTGCTTTTTCTAATTCAGTCTCTCGGAAAGGAGTAATATTAAAAACATAAGTTGTACCACTGTGTAATAAATACAGATCTTTAGCAGTTTACCATTTCTTGCTTTCTCACCACATCTCAGCATTGGTAAATAATGGCCACTGAAGCATTAGCTTTATGGTTAAGATAAGGATAAAAAAAAATAAATCAGTCATGGTACAACAGTTATAGAGATACTAATTGGACATTGAATGCTTTCATCACATGTCTAAGTCTTTAATGTTTATGCTGCTGGAAAGGCAGTAGTTAAAAAGGCAGAACAAATATGTTAGGTTTCATGTACAAGACCAAAGCCCAGAAAACACTAAGTTTGCACAGACTTTGATAACCTTTAATAGAAAAGCCAATGTATCCAAGAAATACACACACAATCAGTTAGGTTCAAATTTGCTGTTAAATACTGTAAAGTCAAGAAAGGGAGCCGTTGTTGCCTCTAGGGATTCCACCCCATTGCTAGTTTCAATCATGGGTTTATCACATGTCTTCTCACAGTAGAATAGTTGTCAGAAGAATAGCATGCATTAACAAGGTAGAAGGAAAGAAGAAGATGAAAACCTTCTGCAGATAGAGTCAGTTGTAATCTCACAAAGTTAGTTCATCCTGAGTAGAGAAAACCAGCAGTTCCTGTAGGATAGAGGGCTTATTTTAAAGAACACACTGAACCAAGTCTGTACTACAACTCCCTTAGTGTTGATTTCAGAAGCGCTACAAAAGGCAAAAAAGTGCATTAAAGTGGATATTGGCAAGACGAAAGTAAAGCATTTTAGTATTTGACATTATTTTGTAATTTTGTCTTACAACTTTTTTTCAGTTCTGATATTTGTGTTGTCAGTTTTAGTTTTGCTGTGTTGCTTAATTACAATTAGCCATTGTTGTGTCACGTTGTGTTGGAGAGGACATTTTTAATGCCGCTTTTTTATTACATATACAAATGTAAAAGTGTCAAAGGCAAGATTTCAAAAAATTTCAGTCATTTTGGTAATTATGGGGGGAAAAAAAGTACTGTAGCAATAACAGCTCTAGCAACCTTTCTGAATAGTTAAATGGTTTTGGTTTAAGAAATAATGAAATAGTACTGAGGATGAACCAATCTTCAGAGGGGAATATTGAAAAAGCATGAGCCTTTTTGCTCATTTATGCAAAAATAAGTGACATCAGAAAAGATAATAATGTGGAAATTGGGAAGAAACACCAAGACATTAGCCAGGATGTTAAAGCTTAGGAACATATGGGTCCTCTACATGAACAATAAATTCAAAGAATCAAAAATATAAAATTAGATACAAAGTTTCTAATAAATGGAAAAGATTAGTCTAATTTAATGTCATACAGTGAGAATAAAATGGTTATGTGGATATGATTTCAATTATAAATACATTCAAGCATTTGAATACACTAGGCTTTGCGATGACATTTTACTTTAAAATATCCACATCATCAACTGTCAACCTAAGCATTAGGACTTTGTAATTTCTCCACAAATATTAGAATGATCCAAAATCATAGTAATCCAAGCTTAAATTGAATTCAGTGCCACAGGCGGAACTGTTTTCACTCGTGTATAATACTTTCTGAAGTTTCAGTAATTTCTGCCAAGTTGCACAGCAACCTTGTCATGAGCACTTTTACTCACCGATCCCAGTAAAAACAGCTTTTAACTCCAAACTGCTTATACATCAGGCAGAAACAGGATCCAACTCAAAGTCCAGGCAGAGAGACAGAAATATTGTCTAATACAATATTAATACAAGCTTTTTCACAAGCTTGTATTAAAACTGTTACCGGGTAACTGTTAATTTTCACTCTGGTTATTTAATCACTTAGTTGATAACTCACTTAGAAATGATTTACAACAATATAATGATGGACAACTTGAACAAGTTGCCTTTTATCTACAAACACTTCGAAGAACAAACAGACGTTGTTATGGCAACTCGTTGACCCCAGGTCTTAATTAAATGCCACTCTTGCTGGGATCTTTTTTTAATCTTCTTTTGTATAGCCACAGAGTTACAGGTGTGAACTTTTCTGTAACTCTGTTTTTTCTGTGAACTTTTTAATTTTTGTTCTGGCTGTAAATGTGTGCATTTGTATGATAACAGCTTATTTCTGCCTTGCAAGCTTGTTCTTATCTTTGTCATTTGGCAGAGAAAAAAAATGTAGGCCTCCATGTCACATCAAGTTTATCCCCCAGAAGAGAAGATTAAAATTAATCAAACTGATTCCCCCTTACTATATTTTTTCATGCTTAAAAAAATAATCAAGCCTCCAGTCACTAGGTGGCAGCAGTGCTCAAACTAAACAGGATCTTTGTCCAACCCAGCAGAGGAAGCCTACACAGAACTGAGACAGAGAAGTTTGTGATGGTGAAAAAAAAAAATAATAAGGGCAGCAGAGGCAAATAAAGTGATTGCGGCTCACAGTAAAAGATCAGGAAATATCATAAAGCATAATTAGCCCTTAGGTTTACTGTGAATGGGAAATGTTAGTCACCTTTTCAGCTATTCCGATATACTAAAACATAGGCAATGTTGCAAATTCTATAAGTTAATGACTTTACTGTTTTTCAAAAAGGAATAACTTGCTGAAAATGACAAGTAACCAATGTTTACAATATAAAAAAATTTTGAATGTTAGTGTGGTCAGTCTAAAAATGCCCATCCCAGTGAATCATTTGCACTTTTTTCTCTTTTGAGAAACACACAGATTGAGCAGGTCTTAATTAAATGTTACAAATTGAGTTAGCATAATGAACTTGGTCATTTTTAAGACTTAGAAGAATAAAATAAATAAAAATGTAAGTTGTTGCAGCTTCTATTATTGATCTGTTTTGATAATCAGATGATTGTATGCAGAATGCTAGAACCAGAAAGTCATACAATGGTTTGTAGAGATATATAACTAAATATCATCAGTTTCTCAACAGTATATCAATTTAGGACGGTTTGGAAAAAACAATTATGTTCCTTAATGGGGTCATGACAGAAAATAACCAAGAGCCATTGCCTTAGACGAATCTCACAAAGATCAGAACAGATGTTTCAGTCTTCCTCTGATCATACAGTCATTTCAGATGGGCTACAGGCATCCCTTAAATACTGTATCTGGTGTCATAAACATTTAGCCAGATTTAATTTAATATTTAATATAGTTAGGTCAATGTTTCAATGAGGTATCAGGTTCCTGGGAACACGTGCAAAACAAAGGAGACAATAAGAAAAGCCTATTCATTTATTTTTCTCTATAAATCTGTAATACTCTGCAGTTTGCAGGTTTTCTGCTGCATCATACAGTATGAGCACTGGAACGCACTTCATGCATCAATGGCTTTGAAGCTTAGCTTCCTGTGCTCTGCTCTCCAAAAGACTTTGCAGTATAAAGCATAAGAAAAAAAAACTGGGTCCCTTTTTATCCTACTCAAATCTTCATTGTTTGTTCAGCGGTAATCACAAATCTCTAAAATGCTGAATCTAAAAACTCTTCACATTTTGAGTAAATGTGTCAGAGACCCGGAAGCAGGAAGCGTTTTGTGCTCAGTAGGCTGGAAATAAAAGATTGTTCCTTTGGAGTCCTGCTAACAGCTGAATAATCTGTGTAAATATGTTCCGCTCTCTCATTCAGATGCCCTGATGAGCTCATCCTCATTAGTGGACGGCATCGCCCGGTACACAGAAAGACTGAATATGTGGAGAAGAGGGTTGGGGGGGAAGTGGCGGTGCTGCAGAGAAGTCTGGCAAGCAGAAGCAACTCAGCGGAGATGGAGCAAATTGGAAAGGGACAGGGAGGAAGCAGGTTTTTATCAAGAGGGAGACAGTTTTATCACCGTTAGAATGGATTCTATGATTGCTTTTGACACTATGAGGTTATATTAAATCTAATCAGAGCTTGGAATCTCTGTTAAATACACAGCAAAACTGACCAGCATGCAATACAAAATGAGAAAAAGGTACCATTTGATAAACGGATACTGAAGAGCTATTCTGCTCCAACTGTGGTCGCCATTTTCACTTTCCTACATTTTATCCCATTCCCAGTGTTGTGAAAAATCTTTTGGCCCCTTATAGAATACACACTGTTTTACACAATAGTAACTCGTTGTACCACCCTTAGCACTAACAACTGCTCAAGCTGCTCAAGTGATAACTGGCAATGAGTGATTGAAGCTCGCACTTCAAAGAACTGTTTTAATTCGGCCACATTGGGAGGTTTTCGAGTATGAATAGTCTGTTTAAGGTTATTCCCTCACAGCATCTGAATTGGATTAAAGACTTCGACCGTAACAATCCTCAACCTAGTTAGCAATTGTTGGGGTCTTGCCAACTGACGAACACAGCCACTTTACCACCATGTTTGATTGTCTGTTGCTGTTCTGAAATACCAGGTTAGTTACACACGTAAGTTATGGAACGTCCAAAATTTCTACTTCTGTTTAGTTTGTCACTTGAATATTTTACCAAAGGTCTTGGGGACAGCTACAATGTGTTTTGGTATTTTCTTGCCATTTTCTTTTTGGACAGTAGGGCCTTTCACCGTCAAACTCCTCCGTCTGTATCAAATCAAGCAACTGGATAGAAGGTGAAAATGAAGAGGTGGGTCTCAGAAAAATGATGAATGTGGGATTAGACACAGTCATTTTCCTTTACATGTTTGCCATGAACCATAATAAAGAGAACTGACAGAGAGCCTAAGTAATTACATATTTATAATACAATTCATATAAAAGCTTTTTTTCCTAATCCAATGCTTCAGAGCAGAATAAAACCTGAGTCCAAGATGGAAACAACAGGAGACCTACAAAGAATTCAGCTCAAGTATTTTTGCTTCACAGCCTCAAAGACCCCCTGCCACAAGTGCTGGCACAAATACTGTTATTTAAAAAGGCATGAAAGCACGCTGTGTAAAATCTTGAGTTGGACAGAATGTTCACTGATGAATAAGCATGAGCTGTGATATTAATACAGTGGTGAGTCATAAAATACAAGCAGAGCTACAAATTGATTTATTGCATTTGATTTTTTTTTAAATCAGATTATATGATTTCTGTTTCTCCTTAAAAAAATAGTAATAGATTTAACAGATTTCTGCATCAAAACTGGTACATGAACTATTTCGTCGGTAAAGTTAAAAAGTAGGAAAACACTTGGCAAAGTCATCATTCCATATTCAATGCCATTAATAATCTGGAGACATTATCTGTGTGCTTTTCCCCATTGCTTACTTCTACACAAAGCACACACACATACTCTCAGAGATAATGAAGAAGGTGCAAAAGGTGGCTGCCAGCGGGACAAGAGCTAATAAGATTTAACTCTGCTGTCTAATTCCACCTCCCCTTTTTAATCTCAGAGCAAAGACAGAGCACGCAGCTCCTGGACAGAAATACCAAACTGGTTCTTCTCACCTCAGTGAGGGACCGCTGGGGCCATTTTAGAAAGCTGCACTCTCTTAATTTCCCACAAACTTACCACCTAAGACATTTCCATCATTGTCCTCTTCATCCACAGAGGACCAGCTACTTAAGTGGCTGTGCTCAGTTCACCACCGCAGGTAGCCCAGCTCTTTGCCCTCCAATTAAACCCAGTGTGATGAGGGTCTCCCAAAAGTGCAAAGTGCCAGCGATCCGAGGGACCCTTGCCTTCACAATGTCAGGAGCATTTTCTCAAACAAATCCTGTCAGAGATACTCCATTTTCTATTAATTTAAGAGAGGACCTGAACATGTCAGCATCATCCCAGAGGAGCACACTGCGAGTTTCTGTGAAAAGTCACATCAGCAGCTTTACTTTATTGGACCATTCATCACATTTAAACACAGCAGTTACGAATGGCCTTCAGTCATTTATAATGGTGAGGTTGTATTCAAAAGCAACCAGACATCGCTGATCAGGATTTCCTACTGCGTGCAGTGGAGAGCTAAATGTTTAAGAAAACAAAATGTTGGGCACATCTCTCTGTAACAGCTGGCAGCCTCAAAACGTCATTAATTTGGCGAAGAGACGTGTTCTTGTGTGAGGGAGCGCTACAGGCTTGGTCGGCATCAATAATGTTATCACAAAGATGCTAATTTAGACAAAATCCTCCTGCTCCCTCCAATCTGATACAATAATGGGCACCTCAAAATGTTTCAAACCACACACACACACACACACACACACACACACACACACACACACACACACACACACACACACACGCCCACGCACGCACGCACTTCCACTGTCGCAAAAATCCATCCAAAATCAAATTCTCAGCTGAAAGTACTGAAAAAGGCAAAGAAAATTGTCACATCAAAAACTGTAAAATGCATCACACAGTGCCATCAAGAGTGGTGTGTAGATGTACAGCAACAGCCGTTCTCCGAGTATGTTTTGCAAGCGGGGCTCTGACTTCGAGGTTTCCCATAAGTCACCTGCAGAAGAACTAGATGCTACCTGGAAACAGCCACAGACCATGTCTGAGAGCACTTTCGATATTTATCTGCTGAAGGAAACCAGAGGACATCCTGTAAGTACCGGTAAAAAGGATAATTTCCTTGATACAAATCAAAGATATTACAGGCCAAGCTTGTTACACACAGGGTATGTTTAGCACACAGTGGCTGACCAGATAAGATAAGGCACATTTTAAACTGGTTTATATTTAAAAGGGAAGACTTTTTAATTACTGCACTTGAGATAATATCTCAGTCTGGGTGTGGCTTTGAAACTGTATTATTTATCCCTTACTGTGACAGATGAGATATCGGCACAGGGTTTGACAATCAGCTACAACATTCACTCATCTGAACATAACATTGTGCAGAGGGACATTTAAAGATTTAAAGACTCTCAGTTACTCCAGAGCAAAGATCACTAGACACAAGTTGTCTAAAAGAAAAAGAAGGTTTCAAATATTTTACAGAGCAAACTCCATCTAATTGTTTAATTTACTGAGATGCCAGAGCATGTTTAGTAGTAAATTAAAGGATTTCCAGCTGAGTGGAGTTGTCCCTCTCCTGTGGTTGAAAGAATAAAATCTGACTTTTCCCTCACATATTACAAAGACATAGAATGTGTTAACCGGAAACATTTCTGTTGGGGAAAAACAATGACAGTCATTGTCTGAGAACTGAAGAAAAATGACCTATCACTTTTATTAAGGAAGGAAGGAAGAAGGAAACAAAACAAGGAAGTGTGTGAGAAAGGAAGGACAAAACATTCAAACAAACAAATTCTTAGTGAAGTCTGGAAACTGAAATCCGACTCCATACATTAACACTTCTCCAGACTCTGGAGGAAACCCTAATACTAACTGCTACACGGTTTTAATAAAAGGAACTACATCGTATCTAGCATTTTTTTTTTTTCAGTTTTAGATTTGTGTGTAAATATCACAATCTAATATTTTGACTCAAAGTTATCATTATGTGAAAATTTCATCCCAGTCCAGGCCTGGATCTGAATAAATCTTGGCCATGGCAGAGTAACGACTACTGGTGAAAATTTATAGACTTACATGAAAGTGCTGCACTAATAAAATCTGATAGGTACATCAAATATAAAAGTTTAAAGCTAATTAAATGCAAAATGTGCATTTAATAGGTGGTCAATTAGGATACATATTGATCAGCATAATGGTAATCATAAGGAAGCAGTGTCTGTGGTAATAGATTAAAAACAAAATTAAGAAAAGTGGAAAAGTCAAAAAAAAAAAACTGTAAATTTTGGGAAGACACATAAAAATCCTATGCACATTATGCCGAGGTAACGCAATAAGTTAAATTAAGTAGGTGACTGCCAATGAATAAAATTACCCATAATCAGTATTCTCTCAGCATATAAACAAATGGGGTCTTCCAGACAAATAATTCAGCAACAGATGGAAAAAAATACTAAACGCAACCATTTGGCTGATTTATTCATAGTAGACAGAAGAGTGCAGAAAACAACTTGCGTCTCAGCGACATTATGAGAGTGGAAAGCAGTCAGGGTCTAGTCATGGAACATTAAAATCATATGATATGGCTGCCTTTACTTCAGCTCCTTGTCAAATAAAGCTGTGCTTGACCTGGCATGGGGATGATATCAATCACACACTTGTTCCTGAGAAAGGGAAGCATTATAGTTATTAAGCAGCACACAGCTCCGCATAATCTGTGCAATGCTGGAATAGAAAACAGCCCAGTAAAGCCCAACAGCAATACAGAGTTTAAGTAACACAACACAGGAGTGTGTAGAGAGTTGTGCATACAAGATGAATTACCTGAAGCAATTACCAGCATCCCAGTTTTACTCAGTTGACTAACTTCAACATCGGGCCACATGGCTTCACAGACTGCATGCTAAGTGTGCACCACTCAAATGAGCCACTTTAGTCATATTTTTAACTCATCAGCAACAGACGTTAGAGTGACTGGATTTCTCATCACATGCAGTAAAATGTTTATAGCTTGGGAGAGGCTCAAAATATCAACCAAAGCAACTTTATTAACCTTTTGTTAAGGTTTAAATTTAGCAGAGCTCTACACTGGACAGCTTAAGAGAAGCTGAATGGGTCCGTAATGACGCATCGTCACTCCTCCCAAATTCGGAGCCATTTTTTCAGCCTTGTGTTTTTCTCGATATACGAGCTTACAGCCGGAGAGAGAGAAAACCCACACAGCCACTCATAACACAACGTCTACATATTGGTATTGACATAACGGCAGCAACCATTCAAACTGCAGATCCTTTACTTTTCCCAGAGGAGTGTTTGACACGGCATCAATACACCACAAACACACACGCAGCTGAAAGGCAAATCAAAATCAAAAGCTCGCCTCTTCTGCTGCTAGTGCAGTCGGGTCACTTTAGCATAACGCCTCTCTAAACCCTCCACTGAACACATCTGAAACCGAAGCCACGCAATGTAAATGTGTGTTCAAGGCGTTGTGAGAGACTGGAGCGTTACGAGGTGCGCGCACATGGCCGCTGTCAATGCCACAGGCTGTCACAGGTGACATATACCTCTGTAAACATGTAATTATCCATCTAGTCAGCGAAGGCTGCAGTGGACTCAAACAAGCTGGTAAGAACTGGGTTTTATTTCCATCCCTTGCCCCCCCCCAAGCTTAGGCGGAGAATGTCAAGAGCTGAAGACATCACAGAGTAACTAAGATGAGCTCAATTATCTCATCGTAAACACAGAAATAAAAGACAGACTGCTTCCACAACAGCTGCTTTATTTCATCTGCGGACAAGCCAGAAGAGAACTTCTCCGTGAAAAACCATTCCTGGTCAGAAGGTTGGTAAAAAAAAAGAAAAAAAAAAGAAGACTAATGTTTTACTAAGAGTCCCCTCATGCCTCTGTGTGTGTGGGTGGGATGGTAACTGCTCACCCACACAGCTGTGTTCACATATGCTGTGCAGTAAGTCCAGACACTGCAGGTGTGTTGAAGCAGCGCTGGGCTGACAGCTCCATCACTCTCCTGCTACGGCACCTGTTCAGCCCGAACCACTGGCAAACCCTCATTTGAATGAGTTCATTAAACTTAGTGGTGTCTCATATTTTCTGGCCAGACTACATCCAACCTTAATCAACTCCGAGTGGAATTTTACAAACGCATAAAAAAAATAATGTTGCTATTTAGTAATACTTGTATACATACCGTTATTTTTAAAAGGCACTGGCACCATTTTTTGTCTATCAAGAAATATTTATCTTGATAAACAAGATAAATGTTGCTTATCAAGATAAATGATACGTCAGCTAAATTTCACTGTTGGCTGAAGTGAAATTGGGACTCAGATGCTTTTACGTGGAGGGGCTGCTTTCTGTTATCCATTTAAGAATTAGATTTTTTATTTGTCATTTAATTTACTGCTTGTACAGCGGGCAAATTTTGTGAATGTGTATTTGCCGTACATACAGTTTGTCTAAATTTCATATCAGTTTTTATTTCCTGTTTTGACGCTAATAATATGTGTGTGTACATCATGTACACACGAGTAAAATGTAATTGGTCTCACAGAATGATCACAAAACAATTCCAACTATATAACTTGTTTCTACTTTTTAATAATGTAACAATGTTTTTTTTTTTACATATATTCAGTTATTTTGTTCAACTGTCATTGATTTTATTTTTGCCTTCTTTCTTACTCACATATTTGGTTTTACTGTGTCTCTTATATGTTTGCATTGAATTGCATGCATTTGCTGCACCGCAATAGAGAAAATCTTTGGGTTTCTTACGTTGTTCACTGAACTCAAAGAAATTATAAATCATCTAAACACAATTTAAACTTCAGAGATCCTGGGACTAAACTAAACACCTAATATATTTACCTTTGTTAATTCTAATAGCATGAAGTTTTCCTAATCATAATTGTTAGCATAAAAGACTTCCATGTCGCATAGCCCAAATGGATCTCCACTGAATAACACTCAAACAAATTTTTTTAGATATGGTTTAAAAGACCCATCCCGTAAGCTGACACATGTGACAAGTTTTTCAACTTAAGCCTCTTGGTTGAAAGTTTGATCGTTGAAAATTTGAATGAAATTACAAATTCAAACACTAGCTGGCAGCAGAGATTATGTGGGCCTCTAAATTTGGCCTCCCTGCATTTTTGCAACAACAGTCTGGATAAACCACACAAACCCAAGTCAAACAACCAAAACATACAATTTCTAGAAAAAAATATAGTGTGTAATTATGGGTAAAGTGGAATAAATATATCAAATATATCGTCAGAAATAAACTTCTATCTTAGATTATGACTAAAACTGATATAAAAAAAAAAACTTAAAATTGGAAACGGAAGATTCCAATCAGTCTTTGCCCAGTCTGTTCTGTGTGGCCCCCAAAGGTTTGAGCATCCCACTTAATTAAATTTGGGTCAAATTAAGAATATTAGATTGGAACAATAAAATTGCCTAAAACTGAATCTGTGTGGAAATGAGTAAGATTTCCTTTGATTTATTTAACCCTTATTGGTTTTTTTTTTTTATCTTAATGTTCCATTTGAAACATTTAAAAGCAGATAAATCCACCCCAACTAATGTCAAATATTGGTTTTATGGGGGGCTCATTAAAATGCCCTTATCGTTCTCATGGGTGTAACAAGAGTGCTGTGCTTTGGAGAGAGCGTTCCTGATTTTTGGTGGCATTTCAGGTCAAACGACCAAGACAGGGACATTCCGTTCTGAGTCGATCCCAGACTGAGGTTTACAGAGGACCAACTCAGCCCAGATGCAAATCACCCAAGCTGGATTCAGCCAGATTCTGGTGGTCAAACCAAGCTGCAGTGTGGAGGCTGAAACAATAGCAGGAAAGCTGACCACAACAACTTCCTGGACTCGTTAACACCCCTAGCATCGCCTCCTATTGAATGCCTTTAATCAATGGGAAAAAGCAGGTGAGCTTTAAAGCTACTCTTGCTTTATTTTATCGGTATAATCAAGAGTGTATATTTTTTAAGGCATCTACTTATTATTCCCTCCAGTCAAAATTTGACTCAGCTCTTAACAGCCATTACAAGGAACCAGCATAAGGTTTCCAGTCATTTCTCTTTCACTGAGTAATTGGGCCAATGGGGGAAAAAAAACTAGTGACACCAGTGTCTGAGGTTACCGTAAAGTCCAAGAACAAGGATGAATGAAAATAGTCTGAAAATAAACGAACAAGCCTGATTAGTGCCAAGTAGAGATAATAAAAAGGTCTGGAAAGCGGTGGGAGGCAGACAGTCTTCTGCGGACTAAACACCGAACCCACTTGTTGGGAAAATTACCCCAGAGCTCGGCTCTGCACCGGACTCAGTTATTTCAAATATACCATAATTGCAGTTCTCCTAGTTTACTTTGTGCATTTGAAAAGCTTGGGGAAGGAGACGGCAGCACTGGATTCAGGGAAACCTGCAAAGTGGAGAAAATCCGCCCAGACGGCAGGGAGCAAGAAGCGAATTACCCTGGACCACTGCCCTGGGAGAGAGACTGAGCCGCTGGGGCTCAGCTACTGCCGCCCTCACTACGGTATCCTGTCCAAAACATGGGAAGTATTCCCCAAACTGAAGCGGCTTTCAGAGAAACAAATCTCAACAGATGGACCCTTCTTCCTGAATAAATTCTGTGTTTACAAAGCATCTGGTTTTCTACATACTTCTGTAAATACAGCAGGAATCTGAACATTTTTTTTTTCAATCATTGGATCCTTAGTCACTTTGGAGCACAATCTAACACAAGCTAAGACAGATAACGTTGGTTTAAATTAAGATGGTTCTTTACTGCGAATATAAGGAAGTACAGCAAAACCATGTGCTTCAGAAAGTGACAAAAATATAAACAGCTAAAACATAAAAGGAAGAAACGAATCTGTACCTGCAATCTAACTCCTAGGAGGTTATGTGATTCTTTTTATTTTATTCTACAGAGCTTTGCAGCTTAAGGGCTTAAAAAAAACAAGATAATTTCAGACTGAAGTCCTGACCAATTCGTGAACTCTGAATAAAAACAAAATCAGTCAGTGTGTTTGACTTTCAGGTTTGATTTGGAAAGAAAAAGTACAACTTCACAAATCAAAGGAGGAGAAAAAAAGCCTTCCTGGCATGGATGTTCCCTCAAGTGCTTTAAAACTGGCTGTGCAGAAACGATTAAACTGGAAAACTTATATAGCTTTAAACCCAACGGTGCCTACACCATGAATTATTACCAAACATCTATGGCAGAAGTAGGAATTGTGTTCAAGAAAAGCATTTTCTAACAGTTTGGCAAGTGCTAAAATTTAGCTCTCTAAACACAGAGCTAAGTTTAATTAGCTCTGTGTTTAGAAAGGTCAGGCTTGAAAACTGCAGATTTTCTTGAAAGTTCAGGGTAGATTATCAGCGGAACCAACTTCAAAAATTTTGAGATAAGTCTGAAAGACATTAGAAAAAAGCTGATGTGTCGCTGGATATTCCATGAAGAAATTAAATAATCAAGTCAACTTGTGTTAATAAAAAGAGCAAAAAATATTTTCTTTAAGGAGTTTCACAGTTTAATAATAATAGTATGTTATCAAAATCAATAGTTACTGTCAGAAGCAAACCCTACTACCACAGTTGTTATTAATACTGGTCTTTTAGGGACCTGTTGATGGGTTTGATATGAAAGCTGAAGGATAACCTTGGTTGCTCAGAAACCTTGGGGTACACAGGTCATCTTTAATGACTATAATCCTTCTATTAGTAGTTTGTAAATCAAATTTTTTTAATGTTTATTTTTTGTTAATCTGCTGCATTGATGAGTAGATTTGATGCTCGAATATTCACACACTGGACTTCGTTTTTCTTAGTTGAGGTGTTATTTTTATATTGTCTTTTTTTTTCCCTTGAAATACACAATAATCCTGAACAGACATCATTTCTTCTTTAAAGAAATTGTAATTCACCCCCAGATTGTTTTGTTAGATTATAAAACGGGTTTATCTACCGGTATGTACTTTAGAATAGGTTTAACGTAGCTCATCATTGTTATGTAATATAAAAAGAAAATAATGTGCCTTTAGGTTTTTTTTTTTCTTTAAAAAAAAGCTAAATAAAGGTACTACTCCTACCAGAAGCCAAGACCCATATATTTAAATTAAAGTATTATTCCTGATGCATACACACAGCGGTCGTCTCCCACAGTTAAAAAACAAACAAATAAAGCATCCAATTTAGTCAGCACGGCTTCAGTCAGCATAACCATCATAGACAATAAAGCAGATAGCGAGCACCCAGAGATTCAATTTCACAGACGTGAGATGAGGTGAGGGGCTGGGGAGGCCCGTAACTCACTGATGCAAAGCTTACATCAGCAATAAAATATTCATGAACACTCTAACACCCTCAAGAACAACCGGTGGTCGACACAGATCTGATAAATTTCACTTCCTCTGCAAAGTGGATGGCAGATGCAGAAAGAAGCAGCTCACTTTAGGTCTCGGGTCACTTGTCTTTCGGGTGCGAGCCAACGGAATGGGGGCTTTCGTGGGAACTGAGGAGAGCCGAAGATACTGTTGCTTCAATAAAACAGATGAAATGACAAGCTGGAAAGACAAACACGGCATTTTCTAGAGTCACCAGGAAAAATACATTTTACCTCCAGGACTTTTACGCAAGACTTCTGCCAAGTTGGCAAGGCACTAGTATATTACTGGAAACCCTCAAACAACAAACATGCAACCTACTCAGAACGTAGCGCTGTGGAGAGGGAGCAGCCTCGTGACTGAGGAGTGTGGAAAACAAATTGAAAGAGCAGCTCAAACAGATCAGTTTTTCTTGTTATTTTGACAAGGTGCTGGAGGAAATAAACTTAAGTTAAATAACTGGCATCTAGTCACGGAGCGAAAACTCAAAAAGTGAACAGACAGACGAGACGGGTAACATTGCAACTACAAACGACTTAACAAGGTGGGAAAAAAAGAGCCCTTTTTTTTTTTTAGCAACGGACCACAGTAGCGAAATCAAATATTAACTGGTTTCATCCTCGTTTCATTTATGCAGACAGAAACCAGCAGCTCTGTGCAAACTGACAATGGAAACGATATCTGATCTGTATCCTAAAACCTCCGTCTCCGTTTCACCGCGGCGCATCCAAACAGGTCAAACTGCTCCCACCCCGGCAAGACTCTTCATGTAAAAGGAAAAACTAAATGAAGCTCCACCCAGCTGACACATTCCTCCCACAGTCCTGCCTCCATTAGGCTCGTTAAAGGCTGCTTTACATCCACCTCCTTGTTTTCATTGTTAAAAGGGGCTTATCAGCGATCCGGCTCTTTGTGCTTCCCAACTTGTTACCGCAGAGGCTGCCCCGCCTTCCGGGGTAAACTTGCATGTGTGCCACATCAACAAACATGAGGAGGCGAGGCCGGGTCGCGGGGCCCGCGCTGATGAAGGACGCAGGAGCTTGACACAGCAGAGAGCCCTGTCCTCATCGAGGGCTCCGTGACACGAGGCGCCAGGCGAAACCAACGACTTTTATTAATCTGTGGCAGTTCTCTCCAACTCAGCTGATGAAACAAGAAAGATTCATGCTTTCTTATGAAATTAAATTATTATTCATGAGGTTTTGTGTAATCATTGCACCAGAATGCTGCTTCTTCTTTTTTTTTTTTAAGTCACAAACATGCTCACACCTGGACCTACAGCAAGCTTATCTTGTAACAGCTGGGTAAGTACTTCTTTTAACGGCGCCATGAAGTAATTTCCTTCCCTGAAGGGGTGTGTTCAACCCCCAACCCAGATTCAGAGTAAATAGGAATCATATGAATCTTTGAACACTTCAGTACTCTGGGGGTTTAAACTAATGAGTATTTTCATAAGCAGTCAGCATTCTTGTTTTTCTTTTTGATTAAATCTGCTAATCGTCTCATCTTCGAGCTGTCAAGAGCGTAAACTCTGAAAGTGATTAAAAAAAAAGAGAGAGAGAAAAAAAGTTCCATTACTGTCCTAACATTCTTCAAATGCTTCATCTCCCACGAGAGAGCGCATGTGCGCACATGTGTGCGTGCTCATACTTAAAAAGGTAAAGAGGTTCCTGCCCAAGTGTTTTCATGTCTCTCCTGCACATCTGGCTCTCGTTACAGTCTCTGTGACCTGCGTGTGGTTGGGCTCCGTCCCAGCCCCCATCGCTCCGCTGTGGGAGAGCAGAATAACGACTGAGCGTTGCTGGGTCCCAACTGCTGCGGTTCCCAGGACTCCTGGCAATATGGGTGGTTCACCGCTTTGCTTCAGGCAAGAGATTGCCTCCCACTGACCAGGCTGCTATTTTTCTTTTCATCTTTGTCTTTAGATTAAGTTTTTTTTTGTTTTTTTTTAAGCCACCTCCAGAAGTGCTTCTAGAAATGGATTTCTGTTATTTTAGACCTTTAGAAAATAACAGCATTCTCCGCCATCGTCTGTGGGATCATTTTGACCAGATAGTAGTTGTTTTTTTTTAATAACAGTTCTTAAAAAAAAATTTAAAATAAAATCATGAAGACTGAGAAACACTGTGCAGCTCTACAGATGGCAGCAGAGTTGAATCACACATCATTAGACGTAGCTGCATCTACTGATCTGATCCATTTAAAAATGTCTATCCTGATACGTGATAAACTGAAACATCTCCAGGCGTAATTTCTAAAGCAATGCTGCTACATAATTAGTTCAATTATTATAACAAAAGCAACATTGGGAGCTGAAAAGAAAGAGGCAATTTGTAACCTTAAGCATCAACATCTGGAATGTTACTGAGTCATCCTCAATTGGGATTAGCTCATGAAAATTTATGAGCAGACCAGTAGCTATTTGTTGTTCACTGTGGAAACTGCAGCAAACACTTTTCCTTTCATATTTAGCAGAGATAAAACAGACCAGTGCTTTTCAGAGAGATACAGATTTTCAGCTTCTCTTCGCAATCTGAGCTGCTGATTCCAACTTCTGTTTCCTAACAACGACATGAGGGGGGGAAAAATGTGCAGCAGGTTTGTCGATGTTGTCGTTTTATATCCCATATGAAAGTGCACGCTGCTTACAGTCAACTCAAGTCAAATTTGTGTTGCACATTTCAGCAACAGGACTGTTCAAAGCTACTCGCATCATAAAAACTCAGAAATTATATAACCAGGCATAAATGTCACATGTTGTCGAATGTTATCATAAAAATCATGAAGCAAATACATCAAATATATGTTGATCTGTTTTCCACAAAGGCAGCTCTGAACAGGGAGGTTTTTAGTCTTAATCTAAAGGAACTCAGTTTCAAATGTTTTTCAGTTTTCTGGGAGTTTATTCCAGATTAGAGGAACATAGAAACTGAATGCTGCTTCTGTTTGGTTAGAACTTAGTGATCTGGAAGGTTGAAGACTAACTAAATTGATTTTTTTCAGTATTTTAACTACCTATGGCACCAATCTATCTATGGAAAAAGAGTGCAATATCTCATCAGCTGAAAAATAATTAGAGATTTTTTTTTTTCTGGCATCGTTTCTACTGCAACATGCATACAGACAGTGAGTCAGTATTTTTTTTATTTTACTTTTTTGGATAGTCACTTTTTGGCTGGCAACTTTATTCTTTCGCCACCGAGGTCTTTAGCTGAACGAACAAGATGAGTCAGCTGTGAAGTTCATTAGTGTCCAAAGAGGAGCAGCTGTGCTAAGACGAGATGAGAACTGGGGGAACTTGATGAACAACAGATCGACGCCCCGGATAAAGGAGGCTCTCTTATGGACGAACGCAGAGGCACCGTTCTGTCACTGACGAACCAGCCCAGCCTCGGTAACAATACTCTCCTCCCTGGGTAAAAAAAAGCCTGTCTGCACCCAACGAGGGGCCAAATCCAACAACTCTGACAGCACACACCGACTTAGACGCATTCATTACCGAACTTCAAAGCAGCATCATCTCTATGGGTCTCTATGGGCGCTACGATATCTGCGCTACGCTGCACAGCCTTCCGCTGAAGTAGGACAGAGTCACAGCACAAGAGTGCTGCGTTAAAGATTAATGAAGATATGGCAAAAGCAAACCAGCTTACAAAACATGCTTAAACGTAATCAAATATTTAGAAGTAGCAATCTGTGTGTGTTGCGGTGTTTGACTCGAGGACCCTGGAGAGGCCTTTGGGGCATCGTAACGTATCCGTAATGAATAGCATGATTGATGCTTTAACAGCAGCTGGATCTGGTCAGCAACAGGAAAACAAAAAGGGGAAAGAAAAAACACAAACGCTCACTGTTCACACTGCTCTGTTATTCAAGGAGGAGTTTAATGTGTGGTAGTGAGACATTTATCACCTTCAGGATGATATAGGGATGTTTGTGTTTAGGGCTAATTTTATTTTATCAGGCCACATTTATTAAATGGGCTGTGCCTTGCCAGTATATAACTCGTTTTTTTCTAACAGCAGAAGCTCGCAGGATTTAATTAGAGTCGCACCCTATTGACCAATATTAGCTAAAACATTTCCCGTAACACTCATTTATGAAAGGGGTTTTTCCACATTAATTCCCGTTTTCTCAAGCTGAATGCTCTTAGTGACGCACCTACTTCGTTGTTTTTTCCCCCTAAAGTAAACTCGCTGACTCGTTTGAACGCCGCTGATGAAGGGAACAATTATTCTCACTGTTTTTGTGAGAAGTTCAGAGTTAATTTCACACCGTGCTGCAGAGCAGCCTGAAACGTTCAGGCATTGTTAGGGAGAGACAATGAGGAGGAAAAACAGGGAGGTGTGGACTCAACTGACAGGGTTTACTGAAGGCACTGAGTCTTGTTTTTTTTTTCAGACAGGTCTGTGTTTGGCAATAATGATCACAAAAAGAGGAACCACCCACGTGGGACGGTCCGACTCATGCCGAGAAGCTCCAATCAGTACTCAGCGGGCTGCCTTCTTCTCCAATCATCGTCACGTCCTGCTAAAAGATTTCCCAGCAAATATCTCTGACCTCCTCCCGCCCCACAGTTAATTATTTCATGTCTCTGGAGTCCAATTATGGACTCTGAACGCTCAGCTTCCTAATTTCCAATGTTTTCTACTTCAGAATGCTTGCAGGTTGCCATGAAGTTTCAGCAGATTGATGGGTCAAAAATAATTCAGGCCTTATCTGGCTGTGCAGCCTCTACAGTTTACCAGAGCATCTAAATTAAGGTATTTGGAAGTCAGCACAATTAAACGAGCCCACAAGCTGAATGGCAGAACCTTAAACAGTTATCAGTTTCCACAGGTAACATAAACCGCAAATAATTAAAGCACAACAAACTGCTCTGCTCCTTCCAACAGCAGAACCGTTCAACAAGCTGCTTTGTTTATCTTAAAATATTCAAAAAACTTAATGTAGACTCGATGAGGCGCTGAAATGGCGCAACATTTTTCATCATACTGAAGACGACTTTGCGAGGCACGATCCAGCAGATGGATTCAGTTCACTTCATCAGGCTAATACTTCTCAAGTCTCCACTGGGTTGCAATGCAGCGGAGAAGGCCCCCACTACTTTTAAATTATTTATCCAGCAGCATTCAGGTCATTCAGTGGAAGAAAAAGAAAAAAAAAAACCTGTGAAACTGTGAAAGATTGACAGACAACAAAGAAATGATCTGAAAGCAGAGTGAGAATGAATTTTTATTTGCAGTGTTTCAGACTAGAGAGAAGCAGAGAGAAAAGAGGGGAGGACGTGCAGCCAAGGCCCCGACGTCGAGAATTTAACCCCGGACGGCTTCGTCAAGAAACATTAGCCGAAGTGAACAGGGCACCCGCTCTGCCCCTCGCATGAAATATTCAATTCCTCTCTATGTGGCGCAACTCCTCTTGTATTATCATTCAAACACTGGACAACGTCACAGAAGAGACTCATATCATCGGTAAAAAAAAATTTAAAAAATAAAAATTTAAAAACAGGAAGCGTTTCTGGTTAATGGTAGCAGAACAGAATTCTTTTTTAGGACTTTTCTAGTCTAGTTTCGCAGTGCAGTCATTTTTCACTCACTCGTTCACTGAGATACAGATCAGTAGGTAACTGAGGTTTAACTCTTTCCTCAGGGCCAACTCAACATGTGACAGGAAGAAGCTGAAGTCAAACCAACAAGTTTCTCAATGCAAGACAACAACACTGAGTTACAGACACAACACATACCTCAAACATGATTGCAACATAGGAACCTTCAGAGCTTTTTCTCAGTTAACATGCTCCACAGGTGAACCTTCATCCTAAACTTTGATGGATTACAACTAATTACTTTCGTAATCAATTATTCTGACAATGAATTGGATTTTAAAAGATTGCCATCTCCTACTAATTTTTCATTTTACCACTTGAGCCATTTTTATACAACATTAGACATTCATAAAAAGATTATAATAATTCAATTCCTTTCTTAAACAACATTTATTTAATTTACTGTTAAAATGCAGTGATAGAGAATTTCTTTAGTGTATGTTTCAGAATTTGTAGCAAAGGATGCATCTGGTTCATTAACACTTCTACCATCAAAGCTCAGTCCTTCCTGCTCAACTTGATACCAACACACTGTAGGGCTGATCTGCTGATTTTTTTTTATTTGCATTTACTGAGCAATAACTGAATAACAAAAAGTGCCAAATAGATTCTTTTTGTTGCATTTTTGCAGAATTTAAACAGGATAAGCTAAAACTATACCACTTTAGTTCTGGACAGAATATATTTACAGACACAGAAACGTTTTTCCCACATTAAATACAAAATGGATTTGACCAAAATAATGCTCTGAATGTTGTTCTTTCAGCAAATGGCCCGTCTGAGTCTATAAACTCTAGTTAACAGTTAACCGATTACTAAGTCAGTTAACAATTATCTCAATAATTCAGTCATCACAATTAACTGTGTCAGCTCTTGTGATAATGATAAAAAAAGAAATCGTTTTATTTTCTTAATAGGTAAGGAAAACATGCTCGACCATCTTTTGATATCTTTCCACAAACATGTTCACACAGGATCAGGATGCCAATCCAGTGTTGGCTGCTGCATTAGCAATTCCTAAAACAGATGATTGCATAACAGTAAGCTTCCAAAAACAATAACCAGACATGTCTCAATTCATATTAAAACACCTTACAACACTATAAAGCTAAGTGGAGCTTGGTTGATTGCTTAATAGAAACGTCTGTGCATAAAGCAACCTAAATCCCACATTGCTACATGGCAGCAAACCAATTTGAGAAACCCGTTTTGATTCCTTTGAGAAACGTCGGAGTCAATATTCAGGTAAGGGAATACTTTTCTCAGCTGGAAGAAAGTTGAGAAAAACTTGCCAGGCGAATCAATTACTAATTACACTGCGAAGGAGTTTCTTGTCTACAATCTGTGCGATTTCCACTAAATTTAAGCTTCATTCCGTCTGATCTAATGAAGTCTTTACAGTGTATGGATCATTATCAACCATCACGGTCACACTGAACACATCTGCTGAATACTTGTGGATCTCAAAGCCTCAAGCCTCGAATAGAAAGAAAGAAAAAATGGTTCAAGTTGCACTAAAATTTCATCCGACTTAGAGCAACATCATCATAAATTCCTGTTAGGGTGTCAATAAGATGCAGAGTGAAAATTTCTGTGAAATCAACTTGCACAGAGGGCTTATGGCTTTTTATTCTCGCCTGCATGCAAATGCAGCCACAATGGAGCATGAATTGTGGCCACATTAAATTCTTTGGTGAAATATCTTGCAATATCCTTGCAAAGCCCCCAGGGGGGAAGGGTGTACTTTAAACAAGCTGTTAAAATTACAGGGAAATATCAGAAGTGGTAAGATTAGAAGTTGTGGCGTATCTTTTCCAGCCTAGAGAACGGTGGTTTAGATAAAAGAGAAGTTCTCAAAGAGGCTGCCCTTAAGTGCAGTGCTGTGTCATGACTTACTGATAGCACAGCCCTCATCTACTTCATCAGAACTTGGACGGTGTTTGCCCTTTCTGCGCGGTTCTTTAATCTTGTGTTACAGAATATTAATGGCCATAAAAAAATTTAAAAAAATTAAAAATGCTTCCACCACTTCATAAGGAAGGAGGAAGTGAGTACTTTTAGTTAGAAAGCTGGGCCAGATGGTGCCATGGAGTACAGCGAGGGTACAGTTTTCCAAACACAATCCTGCCTTACAGGCAAAGCCCCGGGGTAGGATGCTGCGCTCTAAATAGATCAGCTATGAATACAGGTTATTATCCACTGTCACCATCAGAAGTCCATGTTCACATGAAGGACTTCTGAGAAATGCAGCTAAGGAATGCCTTTTTTTTTTTTTTTTTTTTTTACATGAAGCAAATATAAAATAGCTGTATTTAAAATCAAACAAAATAAAAATCTTTCTCATAAATAATCAAATCCAACTTTGCAGAAAAACTTGAATCTTGGTTTTGCATTCTGAAAATCCGGCTGCCTTCTTAAAATGAGCACCTGGTTCATGCCGCAACAACAGGAGGAAGCAGGAAACAAAAAAAATATGAGCTTCTGGGAAAATGAGGCTTCCGTCAGTCACTGAGCGGCACTCGCACATACCGATCATTATAACCAGGATGGCGCGGCTTTCCGAGACTCTACGGCTGATAACTAAAAGAAAGGCATTGATGAAAGTGGAGTTAATAACTCACTCTAAGGTGCAGCTACAAAGAGTGAAGGTTTAAGGATTCATCTTCAGGAAAAGAACTTTGATGTGCCACATAGAAGATGAGAAAGATGGTGAAATCCTAAGGTCACAAAAATAGACAATGTTTCAGTCCCACAAACAGCAATAGCAGCAGCTTCACCAGCAGCCAAGCTGATCAAATGGAAAAGAAGTTCTTTTGTTGCAGCGCTGCCTGCAGTTTATTCATTTTTAAATCATTCCTTTGATCTCGTAACATTTGATCCTATCCATGCTGAAGATCGCGCTCCTAATGATCCTCGGCATTCATTCGCTTGTGTCAGTCCTCATTACTGACCTCCGTCTTACCAGTAATGGCTTCCTTCAAATCCCATTTCACTATTTATTTAAATACCCCCCTAATGGGAGCGCAATCGGACCGGGAACAGCGCCACAATTTCAGGTTCTGCTTTAACTGCAGCGCAAGTTTGATGATGTGAGCAAAAAAAAGAGGGTCTTTAAAATGCAAAATAACCATCAGCAGATGCAGGATTGTTGCTAAAGCCGGTTTACTGCAGTGTGAGTCAGCCATTTCTTAATTGTATGACTTTAACTTGGTTTTAATTATTTGCCTTGTTCTGAAGAGCACTCTAATCTAGAAGCGCCTTCGCAGCGAAAAGTCTAATCACTTGGTGACCGTAGCTGTTTACGTTTAAAAACATCAGGTATTTTCAAATACATTTAATCATTTTTTGACATCAACAATTTTTAAAACATAGTAGAGAAAAATATTGAGAAAAAAAGAAGTGGATGATTTACAAAGTTTAGAGGATAACAAATGTCAGAGCAACGAGGCAACACCTTCATCCCGACAGTTAGTGCACTTCTGGGTCAGAAATTCTTATAACAAACTGCTATCTGTCAACAGGACTTCAGTGTTTCCACACCATCAAACAACCCACTCGCACCAGCCAGCTCAGCTTTATCGATTAGCAGGGAAAGGAAAACAAAATGGAGTTCGAATGTACTTTGACCTCAACAACTGTGCCAATGATAAGGACAGATCCATTACACCAGTCAAGAGAAACATGAAGGGAAACAAGTAGTAGATCCTGATCAAGCAAACATTCCCATCATTCCCGGCTTTCTGCCCCCACATTTGCACTTTCTGATACAGTCCAACAGCAATTTAAAACCTTATTGTACTATTAATTTGGATCCTAATGACAACTTAAACGAACACAGATCTGACGTAAGATTTTGTTTTACTTTATTTACTGCAGAAAAATGTACCTTTTTCAAACCTTACAGAATTTTAATTAAGGAAAAGTTTTGGAAGTAATTTTTGACTGCATATTTTTAAAATAAAATAAAAATATATATTTGTTAATGTATACATAAAAGACCCCCAAGTTAAAAATGCTTGTGTCAGCCCATTATTGTCATTACATGACAATAAATGCGACAACAAATAGCCACAGGATTATCAAACATCTTATCAAATATTCGAAAATAAAAAAATAAAAAAAGTAACTTCTTTAGCTTCCATTTGTAATTGTTTTTTTCTTCCGTCAATCAACCTTGAACTTTTGGTGCACTGTTTTTTTTATCAGTGAACAGACCAGACTAAACTCTACCAGATTGAGCTGATGGGTGTGGATGCTGAGATTATCTGTGCACTGAAATTAAGTCAGAGAAGCAGAGACATACAGCCATGGAAAAAGAAGCTGTCGTTTCCATACTGAGTTGAAACATGTTCAATCAGGTTGTGAGAGAGAGCTAGACTTTCAGAAGATGACAGGAAGGCTAACCAGAGAACAGCACAGTTGCTTTTAGCATTGGTCTGGTGTGGAAGATGCTGGATTTGGAAATATTTGATGCTTTTCAGGAATCTCAGAGTCAAGGTAAGGCTTTATTTACATAGGTTGATGAAAACAGAAAGTTTGAGTAATGCTAGCTGTGCTAATTGTTAGCATAGAATGCTAAAAATAGCTAAAAATGTGTTACAGCAAAGCCCAAGGAAAACCAAAACTCGCTTTGAAAAGAAATTGTAACTGCATCCAAGAGCATCTAAGAAAATACAGCTTTTATTTTCACAAGAAATTTTGTTGTGTAGGATTTGTTCCTAGCAAAGGCTATATTTGCAGAAATGTGTCTTTTGTGTGGACATGAATGACGGCAGACAGCAATAAATAATCCATGTCTTTAGGGTAGAAGAGCTACAGATGCCATATTTTAAACGGAGAGAGTGAAGGTGGAATGAAACCAACACCTGTCCAGCTGGTCTTTGATCCCATCATGCAGGCCTCCTGTCCAACGCCAACACAAACCAGAGGAGAGAAACTCAGAGCAACATCACAGCTCAGATATGCTACAGTCCGTCACTCACACACACACACACACACACACACACACACACACACACACACACACACAGCAACTTCCATTTCTAATCAGCTGTGGGGCAAAAAACCCTCACAGATTTGTTTGATCATTTCTAAACTAATGGCTTCATTTTAATCAATGAACAAAAATGCTATGCAGTCTAGGCAGTGCAGCGCATCAGAGCGTCTTTATTGAAATAACTGCTTGTGATTCTCAAACTCGCCATTTAAAGCTAACGAACAGAGTATTTATTTATACCAGCCCAAGGCCGAATGGTACCTGTCCAAACTGAAAAAGGTAAATCTCCTGAAATGGTGTTCATCTAGCAACCACCCTCATAATTAATTAATTTATCATCTTATAATTGTTTGGCCCATACAGCACAAAGGGAGGAAGTGCTCATCAGTTTTATAAGGCCCAAGGTGGCATCTTTAACTGCTCTTGGTTGCACAGTCGACAGTTAAAGCTCAGCTCCGCTGTTGAATCCCAGCGAACATAAACTCCATCTTTACTTTGTGGCATCAGCAGAACCAGATTAATCCTCATGTTTTATTTCAGCTTTCCTGCTCATTAAATTTTCATTCTATAATTCATTTTAAACAGGGAATACCATTCACATGTAGTTCTTCTGGTAAGGAGTAAGTGTTCCTCTGTTGAACTCTTTGATACTTTGACTTTACTTTTTTCATGAGGCAAGAATGAGTCACATGCATGTAAAGTTAAACGTAATAGAGGTCATCCACAGCACAAAATGGCTTCAATGATTTAACAAGACGTGGCTGGGATTTTCTTTTTGTTTGTTTTATTAAACAGGGTGATTGGTCCTAACTGGGTTTAATTAGCCAACGTTTAAAAAGATGCATGGGGGGTAAAGCGATCAAAGTCATGGAGAAAGAATACTGGGAGAGATCACATCTGTTTTCACTTCAGTGGCTGTTCAAGTCTTTACTCAGCATCCTTCTAGATATCCTCGTTAATGCAGCGTTATGAAGCAGAAACAGCCTCAGACACTCCGTCAAGTCAGTCCAGCTCAGACAAAAGAGTCCATCTTCTAGCTTTTTTCGGAATATCAAAAATGATCTGAAGCAAGCTGCTGAGTCCGACCAAAGCTCACACAAGAACTCTTCTCCAGGGAGCTGTTTTCTGAGCACCCAGGTATAGTTGCTTTGTTTGTGTTCCCCCACTTTTCGCAGCAAATACATACTTAAAGGGTTTAAGTGCGTAGGATTGCTCATTAGTGTTCATGCCATGATGCAGAACGCAATTAACATCTTTCCCATGTGACCAGTCAGGCCATATGGGGCAGAGACATGGTGGACTTTAAACATCTGGATGAAGAGCTGCTTGTTCTCCTCTGGTTTTCAATTGCAATAGTAGACTGAACTCTAACATATAAAGACTGCTTTGTGCAAACAGCAGAACACAAATCAAATGCATTCTTAAATATTTATATGGTCTGAAATAGAGACCAAGTGGAAATGAGGATACTTGTGTGATTAAACTGTAGCCTTTTAACTAGAATCTATAGCAACAATAATGACATCTACTTTTACAAGTAAAAGATCTGCTGGGCATTTAAGCACTGTCACGGATTTGATGCTCAGCAGTTCCCAAGAAAAAAGAAATTGAATAAAAACAAACATGTCCAGCAACATCTTCCTAAAGGCTACATTCATTTACGTCAGTGTTTGTTTTTAAGAGAGAAGCTGATGATGGGAAATGATAACCCAGCTGATCGCCTTCCAAGCAGGAAGTCGTAAGGAAGGAAAATGTCACCAAAGCATGTAGGAAAAGATCATAGTTTGTTTTACACAAAGCCAAATTATCGATTTAACTACACCTCTTTAGAACACTTAGAGCAATCTTCTGCATCACAGTTAGATGTTTCAGGTCAAAGACCAAATAAAGATATTACGAATCAATTCAACAAACAGTTCAATAATAATGGGGGAAACAAATCTACCTGCCGTGTAAGAAATTGTAACTGCCCCTTTTGTAAAATCATGAAGCAACTGAGGTTAATCCCTGTATCACAAGTATTTAGTTCAACTTGACTACCAAGAAACTCATATATCATTTAATTAAAGCCTGTCTAGCAACATGAAGTGGGACAAAAGATCTCAAAAAGAAACACACCATGTCCCTAATTTTCAAAAAAACTCAAATCCTTCCTCCTGACTCTGATTGGTTGTTTCTAATCAGGAGTGGTGTATTTCTGCAGATGGCTGTATGAACATACAAAAGAAGAGAGGAGCTTGATTTTTTCACATACCATATTGTCACAACATGAGAACAGTTTCAACACTCGTATAAGAAGACACATTTGTTTATAAAAGATACATACAGAAGCTTTAGTGGCTCCACAAAAACTAAGCTTTTAGAGCTGCCGAGTAAAAGTTTGAGGTGTTGTGGTATGACCTTAAATACCACATCTTAAAACAACAATTCTGAAGAAGTGCGGACCAGGATTCATTCACTCATTGCCACATTTTGTAAGCCAGATGATTAAAATTTGCTTCATAATCTGAAACATGCATATGTGACAAAAGCTGTTTTATTTACAGGGATTTTTTCCTTTTATTCTAAATCTGAGAGAACTTTCCATGTCAGCTTTCAGATTTACACGTAGATACACTATACTCTTAGACTTGCCAACTAACTTGTTCAACTGCAAGCATTTTTCACTTTCAAAAGCTTCCCAGAAACAACCCAGGAACACACCTGTTCTTGTGAACTGAATGCATTCGAAGAAAAACCCTGTCAAGTTAACCCCAGAAAAGAAAGATCAGTGACACACCTGTAAAAGATATCCTTCCCACAACAATGAAGCACCTGCAAAAACGTTAATACGAGGTGGTTTCATTGCAAACACAAAAGGGGAGCTTTTTTACTCTTTGAACATGTCAAGGTTTCTGTTTGTGGAAGGAAACCTGAATAAAAATACAAAGGCATTATGTTACTTTGCTGTCCTCCCACAAAAAAAAAAAAATGAACATAAATAATGAAAAATCATCTATGAATATTTCAAAGAGGGGTTGAAAGAGTATGCAAGAGCTTTTTGGAGAACCCTAATAGCAAATAAAGGCAAATATTAGCTACAAAATAATGGATACTGTGTGCAACAGCTTCAGGTTTTAGCCAGCTCCTATTTGCATAGTCAAAACCTGGCCTTGGTAAACTCGACTAACAACTACCCAGAGGAACATATCCCAGCATCATCTAAAGAACTACACTAAAAACAGCCTAAACAACTTACATGTCCATGGTTTATGAAGCCATGTTTCTTGGCAATTTGGTCAGCTTCCTCTGGACCGCCGGGTATGTGGACTGCCCATGTGTTGGTGTAGACCTTTTGACCCAGTGCCGATCCAAACCCGGACACCAGCAGCACAAACACAGCCCCGATTAGCAGCTGCAGCAGCCTGAGCCTGCGGCCTATGGAGGGAGATGGAGGCCCAGAAGCCATGGGTTCTCCTAAAGCAGGACAGTCACGGACCAAAGCAGCTCTCCAACAGGCGGGGGCTGCTTATAGCACATGCAGGTGGCACAGGGAGTCGAAGGCAGCGAGAGTCGCAGCTCACCTGGAGAGAAACAAAAAAACATGGGAAACCACAAAGCATTAAAACCAACGTACAAGTTCCAAAACAGCAAGCTGGACTGAATCCAGTATGAACAAAGATGATTTATCACCCAGGAAGAAAACAGAAGAACAAGAAAAAAAGATAAAAATCACATCTCTTCCTTGAGTTTTAAATATAGAAAACTAAAGAAAGAGCTGAAAACACGACAGCTGCTGATTTTAAGAAACCGGCTGCTAATTTCATCTTAGATGTATGCGTTTCTATGAGCAAATATTATAAAGTTAGACATAAAAAAGAACCATTTAAGACATACTGTATCAAACGTACGTAGATGCATTTAAGGTAGACTGCATCTTAAATATTATTTGAACATTTTGGCTCTGAAGTATAAAAAAAAAAAAAACACAACATGCTGCAAGTTGTATTTACAGACACAAAAGCAGATGCTATGTACGGAGGGCCACAAGGGACAAAATCTAATAAATGCATCATTAAATTATTAATCAGCCCCTCAACTTGACAGATAAAATTGTGTCATGGTGACACTGCAGAACAAAAACCTAGGAATACATTTAAATACATTTAATTAATAATCTGCAAAAATTATTCAAACACAAGCTTATGCTTACACAGATCTGTCAGCCACGTAGTCTGAGTGATAATCTCCTGCTTCCATGCCGTCTGCTAATTGTAAAATCTCTCCAAAGAGCTCACAGGAAAACTTATTACAAAGGCTGCCACAAAAATCCGGCTGCACTAGTGGAGTTCAACAGATTCATGTCTGTTGGAAAGCCCCACCCACTGGGTGGGGCTTTCTGCTGTAATGTTGCTGGTAAACACTGCTGGGGGATAACTTTTATTTTGAAGAACAGAAACCAGGATTTATAGGAAGTTAGTTTTTAAGAAGAGCTTTTCTGCTGAGATAATGCTGAAAACTAAAATTCCAAAGAATGGACGAAGAGTGCAATTATAAAATAGAGCAGCAGTCACATGCTTCTTTTGTCTATTATATTTGATACCAGCCTTTCATGTGGTCCAAAATCCTGAGTCTGTCACATGCATTGGTATGAAAGTCAAATAAAATGTGACATAACCAGTTAGAAAACATTCGACAAATATAGAATTTAGGATCACAAAGTGGCCTGGGTGTGATTATATGAGAGAACAAAAAACTTTTTAAATACAAAATATATGTAAATCTGCCTATGAAACACCAGATGTTAAACAAATCACATAGCTTACAGTATTTACTTATTTGTTTTTGATCAACCAAAAAAAAACAAAAAAAAAACTAAAGTTTCCAAACAGCAGGTTTGAGCAGCACAGCTAAGAACAGGCATTTAACAATCCGGCATGACGCAGTGAGCGGGACGTCTGGAGAGGACCTGAGATTGTGGTCAGGCACACGGCAGCAAATTTAGGCCTCCAAACTCCCACGGGACGTTACTGTCAACGAAGGTTGCAAAAGAAAAATGCTTAGGTAAACCGAGTTGGCAGCAGAGGTGGAGGAGTGTGGTTGGAAAGCAGGACCACACCCTGGATGCTGAGGGATAACAACAGAGTCCGTTTCAGTAGGAAGTGAAGCAGCCTCTCGAGGGCGAACGCCTCAGGCAGCAGTGGCAGCTACTGAAAAGGCTGCAGCCAAGGACAGCACATAAAAAGCAGTGGAGAGAAATTTTTTCACAAAGTAGAAATTTTTAGTCCTTCCACTTTTTTTCTTTTCTTTTTTTGTGTGTAGCATGCTGCAAGATAGCCTCCCACTATAAACAAAGATGGAAAACCCCATTCCTCATTTTAGGTTTTCTGCTACCAGGTTTGTACCCAGACACAAATCTTAGCTTGTTGTTTAATTGCTGTGGGGTCAGCTTTATTGTCTGTACAGACCATTATCCCTCATGCTAACTGCTGTGCCACCGAATGAACTAGACCTCACTGAGCACAATGCTCCTATTGTGCGGTTCTCTCTCCGTGCAGTTATACGAGATCTCCAGTGGTGTCTATGGTGGAGCCACTGCTCTCACCTATTTCTTTCTTCTTCTTTTTTTTTAACTCAGGTGTTATAAGCAATATAGTCACTTCTCCCATGTAAGCCATTGTGTTAGCCTCGGGAAGGACAAACAAGCTCCTGAAGATTTCCCATGACGATATGCTGCAATGAAAGAATAATGCGTTTAGATGCAGCGGTGGCTCATTTTTCCTCTCTTATAAAAACCTGTTATTTCAAATTAAAAACACAGGAGCATTTCAGTGTACGGGTAATTAGGGGCAATTAGAATAAAAAGTGATCGCTTCACATCTCTAAAACCAAATGCAATACATTTTCAAGGGCAGATTGAAGCAGGATTTTTTTTTTTTCCTTTAAGGTCTTACTCGCTGATTGAGGATTGGACTGATTCTGATTTTCTCCCTCAAGGAATAAATGGGGAATTACAACATCATCCCCCATTTATGAAGCTCACATCCCCAACAGGCAAATTATTTTAATCAAACTAAATAAAAGTGTCTTCAAGAACACGCATTTTGTTGATGTGCTTCTGATACAAATGGTGGGAGTTCTTAGTTTTGATACATTCAAACAAACAGGAATATTTACATTTTTCAGTATCTGATTTGCCTCTCATTTACCAGCATCAGTCAGTTGAAAAATCAGCTTATTCAGATTTATGACTGGTTAATCGGTGCATCCCTAATATCAAGTAAATAATTGATGATTTTGTTAATTCAGGAATCATTTGACTCGGTGATGGTTGGATCAGCGTCACAAAAACACATTTGCCTAGTTGAAAGACCGAAAAAAGTTAATACGACCATTAAATCTTATAATATGGCTTAACGGTAGCATGTGGCTTATCTTGTGCTTGCTACACAGGGCCAACAAATATTTCCGAGTGTTAACACACATTGTGGAAACAGCTGATCTGACAAACTCCTTGGCTGGCACAGATAACACATCAGCTAAAACATTTGCTCTTTTACTCTTCCATGGATCAGAGCAGAACTTGCCATCCAGTGATATTTTGTTTGTCTGTATTGGCGGGCAATGTTGCTATAAAGAAAAATCCAGATAACCTTTAGTGCTTTGGGTTGGTTTCAAAGCACTAAAATGAAATTTAAAACCATTTCATAACCAAAATGAAACGATGAAAACATCCTGAGATGTCCGTTAGTAAAGTGAGAAGTTAGTGTCTTAAATTGTAATGTAAATTTCCATCAGTAGATTATGAGGCAACCATCCACAGCAAATACCAGTCAAACAGGTCAACCTGTTTTTGTCCCGGAAAGACAGGCTGCTAATCCATGTCAGGCTTTACAAATGCCTACATTTTATTCTATAAATAGCTTCACAACAGAGACAGATCTACCTATGTCATGTTGAGCCAACAGAAAAAAAAAACACAACAAATTGTCACTTTATCAAAGATATATAAATCAAATCTTTACAAACCTCCAGTTCCAAAGAGGCTACAATACAGAGAGAAACCTATCAAAAAGTCTGCGTGTATAACTCACTCAGTTTTGTCCTCTGTCCTTTGATGCAACAAGCAAACAGAGTGTGAATGTTCGCCAGGCTTTTGTTTGATTTTCAGACACACGCTGACATTTAACTGCAGAAGCCTGTGACCTCATCAGAGCAGCTAACCACTCAGTTTCCTTAACGTCAGCCTAAAAAACCGCAAACCCCACGGCCAGCAGACCGCCAAACTCCTGCAAGAGACACTAGAGGAGTCGACATTCGCCACGTTTAGCGTCTTTAGGCTCCCTGAAGTAAATTACAGCGCAGGTCAGAGTCTGACAATGCGTTGAAACTATATTATAATTAGCCAGGAATCATTAAACCCCAACAGATAACTGTGACCTCATTACAGAGCACATCAGGACAGTTTTGGTAAGGAAGCACTTTTTACACCTCATTGGTTTATTGTTTATGTTCTGATGAGATTAAAAAAAAATAAAAAAAAATAACAAACTCCAGCGGGTTTAGCCAACATGACCTTTAACAAGTTATTCTAAGTCCGCAATTACTGTCGGCCCGCTCACTGAGACACACATGAACTAGGTTCTCCGCAGTCAAAAACTCTCCAGAGTGTTTTAGAGATAATAGGCTGCGAGGGTAGCCAAGGACTGAATTATGAATATAATACATGAATGAATATAACAAGGACAGCGCATATTAGCCTATGCAAAATTTGTGGTTTGTTTATTGGACCAACATACAAATGAGTAATTTATTCATTCACGGCAAGTCGCTCTATAATTAGCATTGCAGGTGTTGCATAACCATAGGAGCGCCTATTTTCTGAAAAATCCTTAATTAGTTCCAATTAAATATAAAAATCCAGCTTACCATTTCAATTATAGTAAAAAAAATAAATTAAAATAAAAAATCTTGGTTTCATGGATTGCACACAAACATTTTAAGGAAAACACACAGCATGATCTCACTGACTTGATTAAAAACAGAAAGGATCGACTGATATTCCTGCTGCTAAAATGAGTCTGTGCTTAAAAAAATACTAGACACTGTTAAAGCCGCATAGTTTATTGAATAAATATCATAAGCACAAAACTAATGTGTGCAAAACCAAAAATTTAAAAGACCAGGTTAATGATCTGAAGTCCAATAAGTGCTAATAATGCATCCGTTTACTCAGATGGAACTTCCTGCCGCTATAGCAGAGCAGAATGAGGATTTCCTCTCTTCCTCTGCAATGATGGCAAAGAATATGGCAAGTAAATAAACAGTGGGTTGGTTGCAACTCATATCAATACCACATTTTTTTATAGTTGTATCTCAATTGCACGCTTTCCCAATATGGCACAGCTCTAGTTATATTTTTTTATAACATACATTTTAGGGAAATATGTGGAATAAAGTAAATGTAATTTTAAAACAAAGTTTCCTAAATATGAAGGATGGACGGCTCTTAATTTCAATTTCATCACTGTAATTTCTTTCTTTTTTACCACAAATAATTTAATCAAACAAATTTGCATGTTATATGAGTAAAGGATAAGTGTACAGCTGAGTAGCAGTGCTCAGCAGCAGGTAAGGAAAGGACAGGTGTGTTCCTCATGGCTAAGAAAACTCTACATTTTCTCCAGCATCTCATAAAAAAATAATCTTGACCTTTGGAAGTCTTAATGTGTAACTTTATAAACTCTTCTAAAGTTTATAACTGCACCAATAAAACAGGTACAGTTTTATTGCACCTGCCTAACAATAAAACTGATTCTGAAACTGAAGATCACCGTCGCTAAGCAATCGTTCTCAGACTGCGTCAGAAAAGCTCAACCGGAATGCGACAGAAAAAGCTCATAGACGCTGGAAGGCAGCAGGTCTGGAACCAAATGACTTCCAGAAAGGCATTATCAGAAGTGACAGGAGCACAGCCCAGAAGAAGATGCTTGTTTGTATCTTTGTTGGAGAAAGTCCCCGGAGAACGAAGACGTCATCTGCAACAGTCACAGCATTTCTAAGAAGAGTAACAGCAGCTCTACTCCTTTTTGTCAAACAGGCCTGATTAAAGACGATGATAAGACGTGTTTTCGATGGGATTCCTTTTAAACGGAGAGGCTGCGGGGGCTTGGGGAATGATGACTGAAGACATGAAGAGAAGAACTAGACAGTAAAACGGCACCAACATTTCAAACTGAAATTTATTTTTAAACATCAGAAGGCACAAATGCAACAGTCTTTATTGCAGATACCAATAAAGCCTGCTTGCTGTCTAAAAAAAAAAAGTTTTAAATATTTGTATTATTTCAAACTGATATATTTTCTATACTGAAAAAAAACTAATGTAAATGTTGGAAACAAAAACCCAAGTCTCCCACATGTTTTCCTTGCTTATAACAACAGGGACAAATTTGGAAGCACAACAACAATCATGGTGTTTAAACGAAAGAATAATAGTAACAGTTTTAAAACCACAGTTGTTGAGCAATGTGAGCAGCAGACTGCAGGCTGACTACTGGAGCAGACAGCCGAGCTACTTAGCAAGCTTTTAAAATATATAAAAAGGAAAACAGAAATAATTAAATCTGAGCAATACATACTTTAAAAAAGCTATCCTATTTTTTTTTTTTTTTTTTGCTTAAATCAATGCATTAAAATAATTTTTAAAAATTATAGAGATAACACTATTATAATTTAAATAATGTTATAGCATAAGAAGAACTCAGAGCACCAAAATCGAATTGCTTATTTGTCCAGTTAGGAAATTGTTAGTATTTTCAATATGCAACAGTTAATCACCAGGTAAAATAGAGCAACGTGTCTGATGGACGTCAACAAACTGCTGCAACTCTAAGTCTCACTTCGGCTGCTGGAATGTGAAGGTCATCTTGAGAAAATGGGAGGAGGACGTGTGGTTCTGATGCAGAATTATACATTTTGTGGCTGCCTGTGAACAGCCAGAACTCTGGGGGAAACGCTGCTCATGTGACATCGCAACCTTATTATAACAAGAGTTAATAAAACTCTCAAAGACACAGGGCTCAGCTCTTAGCCGAAACAATCCCTCTTTCATATTTATATGTAAATACTGCGACGTGTTTTTGTCTTGTACTGAGAGGCTTCATGTTTTGTGGGATAAATGCTTCATTATGTGAATTTTTGCATTTGTTTGGTCTTTTTTTTACCTACTGCATGTCAGTGGGTTTCACAGTTTTCTGTGATTATCCATAATGATCACTAGCTGAAAATTTCGAAATTGCAGTGCAAGACAAAGACAACAGGAGATCACTTCTCATAATGTACCAATGTAGCAACAACTCTGACACCTAATATCAAGAGAAATAAATCACCAGAAACTAATGCCTTGACCTCCTCCCTTATGGATTTAAAGCAGCCAGATTTATCTTCGTTCCTTTATAAAGTTTCGTGAAAGAGGAATCACGCTGTCCCCGAAAAACACACGGAGGACCAACAAAAGTCTGCTGAGAGCTGAGCTAAACTGCAGCACAGAAGAGGAAGAGCCAAACTTCTCTCTCTCGATCTGGCCCCGAAACGCTCAAAATATCAATATTTAGCAGATTAAGTTACAGGGTTTTGATTTTTCGCCCCCTGTTGTGAGTTCTCCGTGGGGTTGACTCACCTCAGTCCTCCAGTTCGCCACAACACGGAGTCACAGTTTGGCTCGGAGCTGCGGCTGGAGCTGATCCGATGATGATGAGGATGGTGATGATGACTCCTCCGCTTGACAAATATGTCTGAAACTGTAGCGCTCAGTGATCAACGCAAACTTGACGCCACGCTGCTCCTTCTCACATGTGCCTCCCCCCTTTTTCCCCCTCTTTCCTCCCTCCTCTTACCTACTTCTGACGATCGTTTCACAATTGTTTTTTTAGGGGACACAAACCGATTTAGTAGCGCAGATCGGAAGCAGCAGTTTTCCTACCGTCCGCAGGAACAACCACAGAAACCGGACGCGGCGTAGTCGACGTAGGCTCCGTTTATGTGTGATTTTCCCCCCTCCTTTTGGGAGATCGCCACAAACTGACAACAGCGTAGTCAATAATCCATTGCCTGCTCCTAAGTGTCAGGGTTTCGGCGTAATTGGGGGGCAGCTGGCTCGGTGAAAGTCGGCAGCCCGACCAGAACAAGTCAAACACAACAAGCTAAAGCAAACGGCAAACTTACCAACGGCTCAACTTACCAGCTTCCTTTACATCCTGCTCGATCCTGCGGCTTATTGTCTCACACTGCGGTGTTAAATCCGACGACGACACGGCGAAACGACTGAAGAAGGCGTAAAAGACAACTGCTGATAATAAACAGTCATGATACCCCTCCGGTGTACCACTGAGTGGTCGGCACAAGCCCCAGGAAATACGTCAGGATCATGGACAAAGTGGAGACGTTTGAGCAACACCTCCTCACGGAGAAGCAGCGCTGCTACATCTCCACCTGCTGATCACAGGCGGAACTGCACCATGGATGTGTCGCTCGAAAAGGAGCAGACTCTCTTTGCCGGTTCCCATTACGTTCGCGTTATTTATTATTTCAAGGCTTGCCCAAGGTTGAATGAAATCCTGAAAATAAATTGAGTTGGCGGCCCATTTGTAAACAAAGCATTCGATAGGTAGCCACCACTGCGTCACTACATGTAAGATGCTTTTTAGAGTTTACTGGGGGCAGACATAAATTAGTCTCCCTTTCGCCAATAATTAGCATATTATTCATGCTAGCGCATATACTTTTTTTAATAATTCAGTTTTTCCCCTAAATTGTAAGGGTCATAAAACAATAAAATGTCACTATTTTATGTGATAATGTTATTTCATGTAAACTTTGTATTTTACTCCATTTACATTCATTATGTTTTAGTTTTTTCCAAAGAAATACAACAGAATTTGAGTCAAGTTGCCTATGTTTGCACATTATATTTCAGTCAACAATAAATAGCTTACAGTGGCCACCCAATTTAATCAGTCCTCCCCTTTCACCACTTTGCATCCTCATTTTGTACCCAAATGTTTATTTATTTATTAATTAATTAATTTATTTATTTATTTTGCCCATTTGACAGGTTATTCCCTTAGAGTTTTAATAGTTTTTGCTGTGTTTGATTAGTGTCAGAAACTGGAGCTCAAATCAGAACACCGTCACACCTGAGTTATTGTATTAGCAGTTTAAACAAAGAATGGGACTTGCCATTTGTTGTGGCTTTGGAAAAACTACAAATCCAGGAACCTTTGATTATTAGAAATAGTGTAGAACTGCATTGTACCATCCTTTGTCTTAATATCAAAAGAGTATTCCAAAATGCCATTGTTTTGTCTTTCAGAAATCGCATTACAGTTTCCTAAATTTTAAAATGAATTATAAAGTATCTAAGTTAAAAGTGAAACAACCCGGTTAAAGTTTGAACAGTTTGTGTGTTTTAGATTTTGATCTGAAATTAGCAAATCAGTTCAGATGTCTTGCAAAACACTGAAATAGCTCTTTCCAGATTGGCTTTGTATGTAAATAATCCACAAGGAAGCAAATCTTCTGTTCGAACAACAACTTGTATTTCCCTTAACAGCCCTCACATGTGCCGCCCTCAATTGGAGTGGTGCCCTTGTCAGTGAGCCATATCACTCATGTTCAAAGCCACCATTGGTTGGCGCTTGGAAATGCCCACTTTATGGTACAAATGGAATGCAATGCAAGTGCCGAGCCATTTGCAGGCTTAGTTGGAGAGTTGAATCAAATGATCCCGTTCCAGGAGAAGAGCTGAAATTCAACATGATAGGCTTCATCTGACATGCAGGCTGTGTGAGTCAGGCTGATGCCAGCCAGCCAGACGGTCAATTTATCATGGGGAAAAAACGTTCACTAAAGAACCAGTAAGGAGACTGTATGCCAACAAGCATCATCCTGACTGAGAAAATTGTTGCCAGCATGAAAGGATTATAAATCGGCTCACCGGGCTCATCCCCAAGGTAAGGAGACCCCTGCAGCTCGCAGCCTCTCTTTGAAGTGATTAGCAATTCTTGCTTAATAAATCAATCAAACCCCTGCAAACAAGCACTAATTTATGACATGTTTATTTTAAGCTGCGAATAAATTGAACAAATAAAAAAATAATAATGAAAGTGCATCAAAACATTAAAACGGCACCAAATCTAATAGAAAGTCCAACAAAAAAGTACATCAATAAAACCTTAACCCAGAGTTTATTTTACTTCAAAATGAAGTTGTTTTTTTTGCACAATTAGCTGCCTGCTCTAAAATTGATAAATGCCAGAACAAAGATAGATTTTCTATGTCACAGAGTTTTTGATAGTATGATTAAACTTGACTTTAATTTGAAATATGCGCCATCTGGGTCGCTCCTGCAGCCAACTCTGAACTGGTTCCCATCCATGAGGCCACCTGTGTTGCATCTTTCTAATTCATTTCATCCATTTCATTCGCCACCATCACTCCGCTTGTCTCTGTTGGATCGATTAAATAAAGGTACACAATGCCAAGAAATGAAAGGGGGTGATTGAAGTATATTGACATCATAACTGGATTTATTTCAGCTCAACCAGAATAAAAGTCTCGGTGTAGGATTTTGAGTGAAGGAATTTAATCTCCTATTCCTAAATGTAATTTTTGGCCTTATTCTTGATGATTTGTGCTAAACTAGCTTGAACATGTTTTAAACGGTAATTCATCTTCTTTACCTCTCCTTTATTTAATGAGCGACCACCTGTAGTCATGAATTGAGTCTTCAATGGTCCTTGAACAAGAAAGGGAGTATTTCAGTGGTTTTTAGAATGGTGCTAAAGTAAAAATTTTAAAAAGGAGACATCACTAAATTCAATCATATATACACAAAATTAGGTTCCTAATTGGAACAATTTGTCATTAGATCACCAGAAACAGACTCCCACACTAAAACAGGCTGCTTTTGAGCCTCCAGCTATCTGATATTTTCCTGGAGCTCTGCCAGCAAATTAGGTTACAGCAGCACCTTCACCCTCTTTAGCTACATCATCATCCTCATTTTAACAACTACAGCGTCTTAAAGAGGTGTCTCTCCAGATCTGGATCCTGCATGTATCCCTGCTCCAACTGATCTGCGTGAAATAGTTGACTTATTTCCAAAGCTGTCCACTGATTCTCCAGGAGCCTGCTGCTGATCACCTACTATTTGAGTTAAAAGCTTCAGCATGACCCGAGCATCATCCAAATCTCACTTCTACCTTGTCGCTGTACTGAGCTTAAGCTACATAAAATAAAAAGATACTAACTATACAACTAATCAAAGTTGCATTGGCTTACAATATAAATGCTTCAAATTGTTTTAGGAGATTTTTATTAAATTATAGAGTCACTGTAATGTTAAACGAAAGTGCATAATCACTGATGCATGATTCCAATTTAGTGGATTATTGGCAATTCCTGTCCATCCATCCATCCATTTTCTGTTCACCCTTGTCCCTAATGGGGTCGGGAGGGTTGCTGGTGTCTATCTCCAGCAACGTTCCGGGCGAGAGGCGGGGTTCACCCTGGACAGGTCGCCAGTCTGTCGCAGGGCAACATAGAGACATACAGGACACACAACCATTCACACACACACTCACACCTAGGGAGAATTTAGAGACCAATTAACCTGACAGTCATGTTTTTGGACTGTGGGAGGAAGCCGAAGAACCCGGAGAGAACCCACCATGAACAGGGAGAACATGCAAACTCCATGCAGAAAGACCCCGGGCCGGGAATCGAACCCAGGACCTTCTTGCTGCAAGGTAACAGCTCTACCAACTGCGCCACTGTGCAGCCCTGGCAATTTCTACTCCTCATGAAATAAATACTTGAAACTTTTCATAATTATTAGGTTTTGTACTGTATGTATGTTACAGTATGTTTGAGATGCAAGGTATTTCTCGCTGTTTTCCAGCTGCTGTTTTAAATAAGTTTCTCTGCCCTTCCAGCGGTCTGCCAGCAGGTGGCACTGAATGGAGTGACAGACTAAAGTTCATTGAAGTGGTCAGTTACCTATTAGCCGTCATAAACTGCTTGAGGAAATTGACTTTTGAATGTAGCTGCAACCAAATTAAATAAGTAAAAATAAGATCTGAATTTGGATAACATACGATAAGGTGTATTAAAACAAATTAAGTAAGATGGTTTAATTAACACAAGGCTTTACAGAAGATCTAACCTCATTAATGCCTCCAGCTGGATGTTGTCTGTTGACTAAAGTTGTTTCTTTATTTACCCAGAATTTAATCTTTTATCTTAACTTAAATGTATGAATGTTGCATCTTTTTGGTTAAAGAAACACACCTAGAAACCTAATTAGTATTGCAGAGGGACAAATTTTGAAGTTCATATAAATCCAGACAATACAGTTGTTGAATTTTCACAGAGGACGAGGGGTAGCATTTCACACGACGGGCTCCAGGAGCTGCTGTGAGCAAATCACAGAGCCAACAAGAGTTATTACTGAATGTGTGCGAGAGTTTAATGGTCTATTATAGGTTTCTGATTCCATTTCTGTTCTCACTGTTACAGTTTGGTTCCCTGCATGCAATAAAATCTCCTCTCAGGTCTATCTCCCTGGTTATGCTGTACAAATGTTAGAAAGACTGTTCCTCTGTCAAATAAACATTAATCACTGTCACCGCCTGTTGTTGTTCGAAGAAAAGGTCAATAAACATTGCACAAGAACGCGAACAGTGATTTACATCCCATAAAGCTAATAAATCTCATAAAAGTGAATCATGTGAAGGTACAAAGCACATCTGATGTCTTCGTAAATTCAGACTCCATTACAATGAAGAGTGGGGTAATTGAAAATATTTATTTGCATTACAAATATAATACCAGGAGAAGTCAATGTGAGAATCAATTTTTTTCCCCATTATTTTAAATTAGCCGCTGTAACAAAAGGCACAGAGCCAGTGAGCGCAGAGGGAAGCTGTCCGTGTTCAGGACTGATGGAGAAGAGTTTCGTCCTGCAGAAAACATGGAGAAGAATTCATCACAACTGAGCTCACGCAGTTTGACACAAACAGACTCTTTACAAGAGAAAGGCTGGCTGCAGTTTTCTCAGAAAACAAAACAAGAGCACACCTCTGAGCTCCATCAGGACGTCTCCCTCGTAGCGAGCCAGTCCAACAGCGTGCCTCTGTTCTGCGTCCAGCTCTGCCCACTGCTCCTCTGTGACGGCCCACGCCTGCTCTGCACTCAGCCACGATAACTGCACTGCACTGAACACCACCTGTAGCACAGAACAAGAAACAACAGTCAAACTGTTGGTGTAACACCATACTGTAAGGCTAAAGCTTTCCATTTCTCTTTTTAAAAGAAAATTGTGTCCATCTGTCAGTTTTTATTGATTAATATATAATAATCCTGCTTCAATTTTTGCAAAAAGTTCAGAGAAAAGTTAAAAGCAAATTGGGGAAACTGGGTCTGGTTTATTTCACACTTAAGGCAAAAGAAAAGTGCCTTTAATCTTCACTAAAAACACTGTTATCATTCACAGTCTGTCTGTCTGTCCAGTGTAAGCAGGCTGATAAAGTAAAACATGTTCTGTGGCTGAAAGCTGGTTACTAAACTGCTTCAGTTCATTAAACATTTCTGAGCTGCCTGATTAACAAGAGAAGATTGTAAATCACATCATCACAAATCAACTAAATTAAAGTCAGGATTATAATTTAACATTTTTTCCTGTTACTGAAAATATTATTAAATTCAATTTAAAACAAATAATGGTTTCTATCTCTCACTTGAGCCTTGATTGTTGCAACAGAATGCTTTTCTTTTGCCTGAATTATTTTACAGTTCTGCAGATCAAGTTCATTGAAAGACATTTTTGGACTTTTCCAGACAAAACAAGTCCTATAATCAAGTCATGACAAGTCAAAGTTGCTGGGGCAAATTCACAGAGTGTTTTGCTCACTGTGAATGTGTGCAGATGAGAGCAGAGATGTTTCTCTCTGCTCTGAAGCAGCTTCCTCACATTTAAATGAGGTTTGACGAATTAGAGGAAAACCCCCCATAAATATATGTGAAATGCATAAATATATTCATCATAGGAGTTGTTCAAATTAATCTGAGGTATGTATTTTCCTCTTTATTACAATTTAAAAATATGTATTTAAATAAATTCCAGCTTATGTGCATAAAGCTTGTCATCTGTGCTGTAACTTGCCTGTTGGCCTGCATTGATACTGCAGGTTCATCTGCACAAACACCTTTTTATTAACAAGTATAACTCACTGCCAACTTTTTCGGAGACATCAGCGCTACAGCTTCAGGGGTGATTCCCTCCATTTGTTCTTGTAGCAGAGCTGACAGCACTATATCAGGCAGGCCCGCTGGAAACACGCACAAACACTGAAGTCAGGTAATTAATGTTTCTAATTTCAAATCACAGAAAAAGTGTTCAAAAAAACTTTTCCTTCCTCCTTCTCAAACCTTAAACCTCTGGGACTGTTTTAATTGGACATATCTGTCTAACAGCTGCCATTTTCAACCATCACCCTTCTCACTCTTTAAATCTAAGACGAATTTTAGAAGTCTGTGCACAGGAAGTTTGCACTCCGAGGAATAAAGTGCTCCACTGTACCTGCAAGTGTCCCGATTTCAGTGAAAATCTCCGGCCCCCAAGCACTGACAGGACCAAAGGCCTCCGCTCTGGCCAGGCAGTTTGTCAGCGCCTCCATCTGCTGCTCTGTGCAGGGCAGGGTCGATTCCCGCAGGAACAGGACGGCCATGCTGCAGGTTCAGAGGAGTTGTGTTGTTAAGATGCCACCAGTCGTACAGTTGACACGTTCATTTGTTTTGTCTTCTAGAATCTGCTCACTCGGTCATGCTGCACAAAAAGGTGTCACTGCTATATTTCCTTCTGCTAATAATATGATGAACAACTATGAAGGGATTTTGTATCACTGGAGTTAAACAATAGAACGGACTGAATATGTATTTAAAACAAGAATCGACCAGTTTAAAAATAAACATTAAACTATATTACTCACAATGGGAAGTAGGGGATTGACTCAAACATGTATGACAACGAGTTTCTTTCTTTAGTCTTTTGTGTTACTGTTACAATTACAAGTAAATGATTATTGTGATATTACTATTATCATTAGTTATTTTATTTTATTTTATTTGTTGGTTATATAACTCTGAATTTGAAAGTGTAATATATGGTACATTAGCGGGAGTTAGTAATTATTCTGAGGCTGCAAGTCTGGTTGTAACTTAGAATTGACATTATTGCACGTAATGATAATAATAATAATAATAATAATAATAATAATAATAATAATAATAATAATAATAATAATAATAATAATAATAATAATAATAATAATTCCTTGTCCTGTTATGAAAGTCTGTTTGTAATCATTTATCTTTTCTGTAATATAACTTTTTTGTTGGTTCATTAGAACAGTGAATTGAACAGATATATGAATAACGCAACATGTTTTTAATTACACATTTCTGATAATTACTGAGTTGGTAAATTATATATTTAATTAAATTAAGATAAGGGTTACTATTGGATAAGTGTTCACTTCTTTCCACTCCTTTTCAAAAAGAAAAAGAGTGGGAAGATTATTTATTTGGTTCTTATTTATAAACGCAGATGTTTTCTCTTGTCCTACTGGTTATTTGTTTTCTTTATTTTTAAAAACCCGATGGAAATAAATAAATGTATTTATCAAATGTCTGATTATTTATCTTTTTATGAGATTTTCAATCATTTAGAAAATATTAGATCTAAGTTGCATATATGACCCACCTGAGGTTGTAGGGGCTCAGGCGTTTAATCTCTGTGGGATACAGACCGCAGATCAGATGGCCGAGCGTTGCCATATCAACAACTGATAAATGCTCCACTTTCAGTCCACTTTTCCTCAGCACACTTAAAACCACCGCTCTCATCTGAGAAAGGTGAACACCAGCATTCAATAATTATTGCTACGTAAATTCAAGCTTTCATCGCATTTTAGATCCAGAAAGAGGAAGTTACTTTTCGAGGGGTCCAGTTCGTCAGTGAGCCCAGATGTACCAGCACGCCCAGATCAGTGAGACTGGTGTCCTGAAGCTCTCTGTCTCCCATCTCTGTCAACAGCGATCCCAAAGCTATCACCTGATCCGCTCTCAGCCCCCTCACCGGACTCAAGGACTGCGTCGAACGAAGCAGAGTTCATCCACAGAACATGTCAGGACTTTTCGAATTCATATCCTTTACAGCAACAAACTTTAACATGGAGTACCGTGGTTTTAATTTCATCTTAATCCTTTAACTGGGCACTGGCAGTTAAAGTGCCAGTGCCCAGGGTCCTGCATGTGACGGTATTTGGGGTGGCAGTTAAAGGGTTAAAAACAAAAATCTAAACAGTGTGGTGTACATTTACAGGCCCATTTTAAAAAGTTATTAATATTACTGAAGAGCCAATTTATTTCAAGAACTTTAACACATTTATAGAACAATTACATACAGATGGATGTTTGAAAGCATTTATTCCTCTTTATCATGATTATTTTCCACTTAAAGGTAATTAAAACATGGCATTTAGAAAATTGCATCAGACCAATTAAAAAAAAAACTATTTTTAAAAACAGAAATTTGAGATTGATGAAAAGCATGGAACTCAGCTTGGGTTGCTAGGTGACAGGTTGGGCTTTGCTTTGGTTGCTAGGTAACATGCTGGGCTTCGCTGTGGTTGCTAGGTGAGGGGCAGTGCCTGCTGATTTGTGACGTTACATTCGGAAGGGTTTTGAAACAGGTCATTTTAGAGACGCCACAAAACATGAACTTATTGCCAAAAAATGGCAGAGAGTTGGGGTTTTTTAGCGCTTGGGCTGTTTTTAGAGGCAGTAGACACAAATGGAAGTACAAAAATGAGCAAATGAGAGTTGTGCACATTTTTTCCTCCAGAGATCTCTTAACTGATGAGAATTTATTAATTTATAAGCACCACGGTTCTTCACACAGGAAGACCTGTGTGAAATTTGTTGTGAGTGTTGTGTTGCCTCGTGGAGTTTCTCTGACCTGCCTGAGCTTCACCCAGAGCGACCGTCGCTGCTCAGAGCTCAGCGACGGATCCTGACCCAAAACGTCCACACACTCCTTCAGCTCGTCTATGGACATGCGGCGAAGCTGGGTGGGGGTCCAAGCAGACGGGAACGTTCCTCTGATGTCCGCACAGCTTGGGACTGGCACTAAGTAAAACACACAGGCGAAACCAGTGCTATAATTAAACTTAATTCACATGTAAAATGTTTCAGATTCAGCCGATTGGAAGCATGTGTTTAACCTTTCGCTCTCCGGTTTCGTGCTTTGACAATTCCTCGAATTAGACTCCAGGTCTGCTTTCTGTGGTACTGTTGGTCCACACACTGACTAATACAGATCCCACCGACCAGACTTTCCTCCCAGCGCTTTTGACCCACCAGAACCTGCTCCACTGTGGTCTTGTTTAATACCGTCTGTTCAATAAAAGCAAGACCATAAGTTTACAGAAAAAGATTTGCTTGAATTATTCTCATAGATTAACAGAAATAACTAGTCTGAATTAGTTTACAGATTAGTTTATTTGAGACTCTGACCAGGGGAATGGAGTTGATCTGCTTTGTTGAGAGAGCAAACACCAACCTTCCCAGATGCTCAACATCCCCAACCTGCCATTTGGATGGATTTCTGGCAAATAACCACATGTAACGTTATCGTTACTCCTGCTTTATTAAAACAACATCTATATGTAAGCATAAAACCCAAACTGTAAACTGTGGACAGCATTTTCAGTCAAAGACAGCCAAACTTAGACTCTACATCCATCAAACCAATCAGCTAATCCATGAAGAGGTGAAAATGTTTTACCCAAGCAAATCTCTCTGAGTGAGAAGGTCACTAAAGTCTCTGAGCGCCTCTTTGGGGAGGCAGAAACTCCTCATCTCTTCCAGCCGCAGAGCCAGCGCTCCTCTGTCCACCAGAGCCAGACTGTCTCTGTCCAAAAACGGCAACAGAGGCCCCAGGACATCCAGAAGGGCGCCATCAATCATCCCCTGAGCCAGAGAAGGACCCTGTGGAACAGCACAAACACAGAGGTGCTCTAGATTAGCTTGGCTTCACAACGTCATCATCCCGCTTCAGTAAAAACTGCTGAGCGAAAAGAAGACTGCTTCCAAATCATTTTCCACCTGCTTCTGAGCTTACAAATATCACTTTGAATATTTTATGATTCCCCATCACTCAGCCTGATTTAGATTTCCTAAGAAAATTGTTCCTGAGTTGGCATTTCCTCTGAATTGTCATGGCAGCTTTTTATCACTTCAATTACCTTAACACAAACCTGTGATTTCCCATTCCACTAATTAGTGTTTAAAATTACACCGCCATCTGCTTTCCGATCACACTTTCTCACCTCAAACACATTGCAGTGTGCAACCATGTTCACGTCTTGCAGTAAATAAGGCATTTGTGAAGTTACAGTAGTACCTTACCAGCTCAGATAAGGCCTTCTCAGCTAAACTTGTCTGCTTATAATGAGGCAGTCTCAGGAAATCAAGAAAGTGTAGCTGAATGTGGCTCAGGATTCCTCTGACAGACGCATTTGACAGGTTCTCTAGCATTGTTACTCTGGAAAACAAACAAACCGTTTCAAAGGTAGTTACTGGAGAAATGTGCTTTATCTATCTAAAACACTTCGCTTACTTACGGTAATGTTGCTGCAAACCCAGAACTCAAAGAACTGAGGTCAAGTTCAGGTTGTTTCCGCAGCTCATCTACAAGGCATTTTCGCTGGAAATATTTTTTTTAAAATAGCGTAAACATTATTATAGTTCAGAAATAGTTACATTTTATGGTTGCATGGATGAGGCTTGCTTCTTACCAGAGCCGGTCTTGGACCTCCAGGTAGATCAGTCAAAAACTGAAGCAGCTCAGTAAAATCGGTGTGGTTGGTCAAACGCCTCACAAAGTCACAACTCATTCCAGCAGCAACATGACCCAGATCTCTGTTGGCAGCAGAGAGGTCATTGTTGATTATTACTGGAAATCTAAGTGGTGTGGTTATGCTGCAGGATCAAAAGCAGGAATACAGAAGGTCAGACTTACTTCACCGTCTTGATGGTGATATTTTTGAATTCATGGATCTGTCTGAACAGAAATTGAGCCTGTGCATAAAAATGAGAGATTATTGTACATTTTAAAGGGACGGTATTGTGTATTTTGTCAGAAAATTACTGAAATAGGTTCTAAAGGTTACTGACCCCTACCCTAAAGATTAAAATTTTCAGAATTGTAAGAAGTTGGATTCATGTCCTATTATTACTTTTTTTTTCCAACAACTCTTGAGCCAAGAACAATATTTTTCTTCCATGGAAACAAAACACTGAGTGGCTTTATAAGCACGTCAGCAGAAGAGCAGCTGCTCCAGGCACAACTTTGCTACTAAAAATGGACAAAAATATATTTTTTGTTTGCAATGAGATTAATTCCTGCTTAAGAGCAAACATACAAATTAAGTTTGCATTGTAATTTATATCAATACAGCAGTTCTGGCTTTAGGATAAACTCTAATATCTAACCATGATAAAGATTCAGATCATAATATGGACAGTATATAATTCATCAACAGGGTGTCGTAGATTTCAGCATAAGTGAAAAGGGTGATCTTTATTAAATTAATTCAGGTCTTGTTAGGCTGAGAACAGGTGGTGAAAGAGCGCTCATACATTCTTGGCTGTGATAAAAATCCCTTTAAGGCAGCCATTATTAATTTATGCCACACTCCAGCAAACTATTGTACTACATCCAAAGTAATTAGTCTGATGGCAGCTGATGTGAACGGAGGATTAATATCCTGAAAGGCTCATCTGAAGCATATCCAATGGGTTGCAGATAAAAGGGAGCAAGACACCATGCTGAGAAGATTCTCCTTTTTACCCACTGTTGACGTTTCACAGAAACGCGAGGCTGCACACAGGAGCAGATTATAGAAGAATGTGTACCTGCTGTGGAGACCACTGTACATCTCTGTATGAGCTAATGCCCCTCCAAATGGTGTTGCCACTCATAGCTGGTATCAGCTTTCTCAGCGGGACAAAGGGAAGCAGACAATTTGATTCCTGAGAGAAGTTCATCGAGTCTTTGTGGAGAGTCTGTCAATAAACAAGCAATAAAAATAGATGTTAGACACCACGACTGTTCCTGAAAGTACAAATGAATCTGATTCATTCACCATTTAAGACTGAGTATTGAGACTGAAACTTTAAAATGTGGCATGCAGCAAGTGAGATGAAGTCCTCAGCAAACTAAGAAAGGAGAAGACGGTGAGAAGTGATGCTTTAAGGCGACAAAGCAGCATCACCTCCTGCATTGCATTGAATAACATGGCTCTGTGTCCAGGCTTAAGCTCAGTTTGCAGCCTTCTCCAGCACGGACAGTGGGTATCCTCACTGAAATCGGTCCACCGGAGGTCTCGGAGCGCAGCGGGGAAGAGACCGGAGAGTAACGGCTTCAGGCTGCACAGGTTTTCCACAGAAAGCTGGCAGGAGGAGAGGGACAAGGTGCTGAGAGTGCAGATGGCTGTCAGTCAGTGCAAATGTTCTGGACATGATTACTTACATTGCCGTCTTTTGTGATCTTGGATAAAATTTGAAATGCCTGAGGAGAGGATGGAAAAATATGTTATACAACAAAAGAGTTGAGTTTCAAAGAAAATGTATGCATTTTAAACGGTAATCGTATTACAACTTATACGCATCATGTCACATAAAACTATGAACTTCAGTGTAGTACTGTATGCATAATTGTTATAATTTCTTCCTCTCACTGCAATTATAGATGCAAGTCTTTTGGGTACGACTCTGTCAGATTTGCACGTAAATGACAAATTAACAGAAAAAATGAAAATTATTAAAAATATATATTTTAAATTTAACTTTTCAATCAAAATCAGTATTCGATTTTTGTGGAAAAGCAACATGCATCTCTGTTCCACACAGGATCTTTGGGAAAAGAAATGAAAGGCTTTTGAAAACCTTTTTTGTAACATATTCTGCTCATTATTACACACCCACTGGGCTGAAACAGACAAGAAAGCCACAAAAGCAAAGCAGAATAATGCGAAACTAAAAGTGTGAAGAAGCTCTCCCTCCCTGCTGACCTGCGCTGGTGAAAATGTGTGAAAACCCGGCTCTGACAGGATTTCCATCAGTCGCTGTGAGGAGAGTGACAGCAGGAAGGAGGCTCCTAACTGGGGCAGCAAACCGCTGAGTGCAGACAGCTCTGAAGAAGTCACGCTGCTGATGTTCAGCCTGCTTGATACTGCTGGGATCAACCAGGATGACAGCTGTAGTGTCCATGAAACATAGTTAAGCAGAGTCAGTCAAGCAACTTATAACAGCGCATAAAAACAAACTCTAGTTTATGCTGCAAGTGGTCCAAGTAGTGTGCAACTCACCCTGCCGCTGGAACTGATGAGCCCCTTGGAAATGCACTGAGACAGCTGCTGCCAGAGAGCAGAGGACACAGCTGGGTCCTGGAGATATAAACCCAGTTCTGCAGGATCCAAGTAGCACGCGAGAACTCCTAATCTGGAAAAGTACTTTATTCTTTACCTTGCTTTTCTTCAAATCAAAGGTAAGTTCAAACAAGTCTTGTAAATATGAGTTTCCAGCTGCATGCTGCTTGTAATTACAACATAGTTACAAGTCCTTTAGTGACCCAAACATAAACAAGCATAAAGAATCTCAGTCCCACCTCAGCAGGTCATCACCAGTTAGGTTCTTTCTCTTACTAAAAATTGTCCGTAGCACATGGCGGCCACGCACGCCATCCAGACTGCTGTTGCCTATCAACTCCACCAGAGGAGACAGCTGAGGAGAGAATCAGTGAAATATCAAAACTAATTTAAACAAGATTTACTAAAAATAACAAAGTAAACAAAGACAAAGAATATAAATTCAGTAACTGCATAACTCATCAGGCTTAATTATTATTCCATATGTTTTGTTTTTCTTAAAACAACAGAGAAGACTTTCCAGCTCAACATTTAGTGTTTGTCCTTATTCAGCACTGCAGTGACCTGAGGTGCTTTTATTTAATCTCTGACCTGTTGAGATGTCAGCTGCTGAAAATGATGGACAGGCAGGTAAGGCAGAAGTGGGAGGATGGAGCTGAGGAAGTACGGAGGCCACGTGGGCACGTCGCCCACCATGTTTGACTGCAGCAGTCGTTTCACAAAAGCCTTCTTCTGCAACGACTTCATCTCTGAACTGTGGTCACGAATGGCTGTCAGCCTGAGGAGCAACGACAGAAAGATCGTTGGAGGAGAATCATCTTTAAATTAAATGTTAAACACTCTACCGGTGACTCACACGCTGTCGTTCACAATCAAGGAGGTTGGGAAGTTCATTATGTCAGAAACAGACATGAAGGGGATGAACTGAGAAAGGTCGACAAAGAGCTCTGGGGTCACTCTGGGGAACTTGTGGATGAAAGCCGCTGTCATTGTTTCCATGGCCTGCAACTCTTGTTGAGAGGCCTGAAATAGCAAATTAAACAAGATGAGAGAAGATTCATTTAAATAGCTCTGAAATAACCACAAAAAAGTACAAAACATTGTGAAATAGGTAATGAACGCTTTGCTCATGAGAACCAACAGAAACTGCATTAAGGGTGTTTTCACACGTAATACTAAGATAGACCCGGATCGATTGGGACCAAAATTGTAACATTTACACCATTTTCAGCTGCTGCAGTTTGCTTAGACACTGGGCTGTGTCAAATGATCCAAACTCATTGAAAAAACTGTCCTTCACCTTGTCTGAGGTGGAGTGACACCAAAAACAAAAACCTCCAAAGACATTGAGCAAACTTCCTTCTTCATAAAATGTAAACAAAAATGGAGTGGCATCAGATTTTAGTAGCTGTGGGATTTCTCTTTTGTCTGGTAAAAGATCACTAATTTCTCCTTCTAATGTTTGTTTTGGTTGTATTTACCCAGAATGCCCTGTCCTATATTCCATTTCCTGCTTTTGGAGAGATCTCTGGTCCATTCGCATTCACATATGCATTAAAACCACGCAAGAGTACACTATCTGAACCGAGATCAAGGGTCTTAGGCGGAGTAGAGTTCACTTTCTTGATCCACATTGACTGGGCATTCACACCTCTCCAACAGAACCGGACATTCTAGGCAAACAAACTGTAGTTTGATTAACGTGGACTAATCAGGCATGGTGGAAATTCACCCTAAGAACTATAAACAAGCTTGTGGAGATAACCTGGCTGGTTTCAACTTGAAGCTGGTCCCAACTTTGATGCATGTGTGAGATAAATCTCTTCACAGCCTCTTTCTCTGCAGACATCACCAGAGAACGAATGCTGTCTTTTGGCATCTGGAGATACTCCTGGTGAAATAAAACGTCAAAAAGTCAAGTGAGCCAATCGGTTCTGCAAAATGCAACCATAGCTGCGAAGGAGCAGTACCTGCAACAGAACTCTGAGAGCGGACGAGTTTCCATTTTGCTGGATGAGGTCCCAGAGGACGGGCTGAAGTCGCAGCAGAAGCAGGTTACTGATTTGTTGTTAGTGTTGGAGACAGAAAGAGAATTGAACAAGTGCATCTTACACTGAAGCAGCTCAGCAGGTCCTCCTTCACGGTGGCGTTCTGCTCTCTACGCAGGAAGACCCCCACGGTGTGAAGGACGCTCATGGAGGCCTCCGGTTGCAAGCTGGCCCAGGAAGTGTTGTCAAGGAGACTGGACAGGAGGATGGCCTGGCCCAGACCCTGTCTCGCCTCTCGTTCCCCTTCGTCCAGCCCTGAGGACAGACCCACCACAAAGTCCAAGACACGGAGCACGTAGCCCAGCACCACCAGAAACCCCTCTCGCTCGCCAACGTCCATCTCACACACACTCAGCTTGTGTATGAGGTCGATCAGCATCGGGGCCGGCTCCACGCACAGCTGGGAGGTGTCAAACTCATATCGTGCTGGAAGCATGTCAAAAATCCTCTGCAGAAGGCACTTACTGCTTTCCTGCTGAGCCCGCAGATCTGAACAGACATCTGCAAACTGTGGTATCAGTCCTACCAGCTGCTTGTAGAGCGTAGCATTTAAACACATGTGCTCTCTCAGTCCCTGAGTCTGTCCACACAACTCCAGCAGAGTGAAGTTGGTGAAATTTTCCACCGTCCATTGCCTGTACTGACAGGGCTCTCTGAATGTGTCATCAAAAGTGAGGTTGTCAATCTTGGAGCAGTATGCTGCAGCCCAGCTGCCTTTTGGCAAGGCCTGCTGGGAACCAGGGGAGTCTCTGCCACACAGAGCTGAGATCAGTACCGAGTTATTAGGAAGGAAGCAGTTTCTGAAAGCTTCGGCATTGAGCGACCTGCTGCCCAGCTGAGCCAGACAGTTCTCACTGAGTTCTGGATTCACTGCTGCATCTCTTGACAGCTGCACACAAAGGTCATCGATGCTTGTGTGGTTAAAGAAATGATAGTCCTGTAGAGCTGCAGCCTGCACACACAAGCATGGAGATTAGTGAACAACTGCAGTGCATACAGTCACATTAGACCTCACCTTTTACACACATCTATTCACTTTCACCACAGTGTTTGAAAATCCATGACTTTAACGCTGGTCAAATGACACTTTTAAGTCATAGAGATGATGTCATTATTGGCTGACAGTGCTGGTACTGTAAGTGTAATACTGTATTACATGTTATGAATTTTATTGTAAGCCAACTTCCCATTATAATATATACATTACTATGGGATTTGACAACATAAACAAGTAGTAAATCATCATTCTTTGCATAAAACTACGTATAAAAGAAGCTCTTTCATTAGAAGAATTAATCTTTTAGACTTATTCTATAGATATTAAACTAATCAATTAGTAGATAATGATCAATTCTGTGCACATTACTATATTTTAATGTGATTGTCAATTTTAAAAATTTTTCAGGTGGAATTTAATTTTAAACTTGCAGAGTTTCCCTGAGGAAAGTTTGTGCCAACTTTCAAACTCTCAAACTAACTCTTTACCTGCTGTGCTTTCTGCAGCCAGAAAGAAGAGTTGGCACACACCGTGTTGTTGAATTCATGGGCAAAGAACTCCGTGCAGACATGGACCCAAAAGAAGTCCTCCTCAGCAGCAGACAGGTACCAGGCTGCATCCGAGCAAGTAGCGTGCAGATCGAGCCCTAAATGAGTCGCAGCAGGATTGCCCGACCCGTTCTCGCCTTCAAACAGTTTGCAGTAGAGGAAGACGGTGAAGTTCGAGACACCCGTCAAGCCTGGGATGGAGTCATTACACGCTGCCTCCAGGATTTCTGTGGAGGTGAAGAACTCCATCTGTTTCTGCTTCCTGTTACTCTCTGTGAACTGTCTGGGACCTGCGGCTGAGGGTTTACGACTTTGTGTCTGTTTGAAGGGTTTCTGTGACGATAGAGTCTTTTTTGAAGATGACTGAGCTGGCAGCGGAGGTGACCGTAATTTCCCTTCCTGGGTGGAGGGGCAGGACAGAAATGGGAGTGAGCTTGGGAGACCGTGAGAGCTGGCACCCAAAGCCTGAGCGTTCCACATCACATTATGTCTTATCCCCCTGTAAAGCCATGGAAACAATTATTCGAGTATGCACATGTCTTTGCAAAGAACACTTTAAAAAAAAAAACACTGCCCCTCAACAATGAAATACACTTACCACAGGATCAACTGCCTTAGATTGCCTTAAGAAAGAAAAATCAGAGGGAAATGTTTGAAAATCGCAGTGAAATCAAAATGAATGGCAGAAAAAGCAGCTGAAGCCCCCTGCAGTGAACAACTATGAGTGATGCAACAGCTCAGCTCAGCTGACAATGCCCAAGATATAATGTTACTGACATCAATGGACGGATAAAGAGCTTAACTGAGCCAACAACAGAAGCTTTCACTGGACTGAATGATTCTAAAGATTATAAAGCAGTGTCAGTCACTGTCACACGAAACATGAGCCAGGCTGATTAAAAAGGATTTAAATTATTAATTCAGCACAGTGCACAATTTATTGGCAACCCTTGGTTAAGATTTGTAGAGAAAACCAAAACATAATGTCACAATAAATAAACCAATTAAAAAAATAAATTTTGATCTCACCAGACCAAACTGCACAGCTCCAGTTAAACTCTCTGAAGAGTTTGAAAACCCAAATATTGAAGGCATTTGTTGAGCATTAAGCCCCAAACAACATGCATATAGCATCTAATGAAAGAAATGGCAATATGAACTGAAAGGTTTATCATATCAATTGCAATAATCACAAAAGTAAAGATTCTGCTGGGGAGTTTTCTAAATATGGATGTGACTTTTCACAATCCCTAAAATAAAATGTACCCATTATCAAGCACACACCTTCACTACACCAGGTGTATGGAGTGGTGCTATAGTACTGCTAAACAGCACATAATTATTGCATTTACTCATATTTTCAACTTATGAGTGTCTGTTGATATTTATTCATGCTCCTATTAATCAATCAATGGACTAACTAAAACCTTATTAATCCCAAATGTACTGTCAGTTTTTTAGGTATACCTAAACATCATGTATTAAAAGGATTTGTTTTTTATCTTGATAGATTACAATTCTCATCACAATAATTTTACCCTAATGATAAACTACACAGTAGTTGCTAATTAATCTAATGGGTGTCCCCAAGAAGTCTTCTGCTACATTTATTTTAGTTTGTGATCAATAATTGTGGCACCAATTATTAGCAAAAATAAAAAGATTATTTCATTATGTGGGTGATTTTTTTGTGGTTATTCTCAGAAGCATCTAAATGTTTGGTAATAATCCACAACATCCACAACGACCCTTTAGAGCACAGATGAACTGTAATTGCTTCTTTTTGTTTTTTAATCATCAAACATTTTCAGAATTAGATACTGTGACTGATTTTGAATGTTTTGTGTCATCCCTAACATGTCTGGGTGGATAATCATCTCATCTCTCATACTCACCCACAGAGCAGCGGCCCTGAAAGTTGGGCTGCGGCACTTCCACCAGGCTGCTCACATCATCGAGTATCGCCATGGTAACCCGTGACACTTTCTCCCTCAGGCTGCCGTAGACAGAACTGCCCACCCTGTGCAGAAGGCCTCGTCTCAGTCCATCCAAACTCTGCACGAGAGCGAGGTTTTTCTGGGCCTGCTGCCCGCCTCGATCCCCGCCACCTGAACGAGACAAAGCCTGCAGCAGGAAGCTCTGCACCGAGTCCAACTCGTCCTCTTTGCTCATCATGTTTTCTGCAGATGCATTTGCTGGGAACCCGTCCTGCCTCCACATGGCCTCAGGGGGCAAACTGAAGGGTTTAAAGCGTCCAAATGCACCGGGGCCCTTGCCGTGTCCTGCAGGTTCCCCTGCTGGGTGCAAGCTGACCACTGGCTTCCAGTTGCGTGTTTCCAGGAACTGCAGCAGCTGCTGAAGCCAGCTAACACTAAAGGCGCAATCGCTACGACCCTTTAGAGCACAGATGAAGCCCTGAAGGCCTGCGCTGGCCTGGCCGTACGTCCCGCTGATTACAGCCTGGAGTGTCGCCTCCAGCACAGCGCTCACCGTCCTCCAGTTCTGAGATAAGAAAGCCAAGATTGGTCTATAGGGCTGACGCTCGGACAGAGTGATGAGACTCTGCAGGAGCCCCAGCAGCCAGTCCCAGTGTGGACTTCCTCTCAGGGACAAAAACCAGTCCTGCACTTTAACGCTGGGTCTGGGCGGTACACGGCCGTTCCACTGGTTCAGGGCTGCGTTGCCTTCAGACTGGAGAAAGAAATGCAGCACCTTCTCCCAGAGCTGGTCCTCATCTTGCTCTGCGGGTACGTCCTCCAGCTCTGCACCCATCTCTTGCAGATACAGAGAGATGTTGTACAGGAATCCAGAGAGACGGCGTCTATCTATTGGCTTGTTTAAAGAAGGCAGGTTCTTACTGGGAAAAATAGTTTTTAACCCCCCCATAATGCTTCTAACCCAAGAGGGCAAAGACTGGTCCTTGTTTGTTTCAGGTGGGGGTCTCAAACCTGCTTCTTTACTCCATTTTGAGACGATCTCCTTCAGGAGAGCATCTCTGTGGTCCACTTTTTCACCTCCTAAAACAACAACAAAAAAAAAAAAAGGATGACACAGCTTGAGCAAGCCTTGAGAAACACACAGACCCAAAAAATTACCAGCATGGCAATCACAATGGTATCTTACTCACCTGTCCTCTGTCCAACCAAAACAGCACAAACTATGATGGCTGTGAATTTAAAAGCGGCCATTCCTGACCCTTTCTTCACCATCGTCATTTCATGCTGCAGCACAAAACCGGTGTCACATTTTCCTTTTAAGGGTTTTCTTCCCTGTAGATTTTACAAAAACTCTGTTTAACTTTCATCGAGTTTTACCTTTTATATATGAAGCAGTAGGAATAAACATTATGGCAGTCAGAAGTTATTAAAGTGTAATGGCTGGCTTGAATTGCACCTTATGACTTGCACTGCAGATGATTGAACCAGACAAACTACAGTCTATTAGAGTCGAAAACTTTGAATATCTAAAGTTTAATCATGTGTTTAGCTTAAAAGCTAAATTAATTTCAAATAGGCTATATGCCATTATTTTCTATTAATATTAAAAAAGAAAGTAAGCTAATAAAGAAAGATTTTTAACTTACCAGTGGTTATAATCCATTTTTTTCTTTAAGTGTCTTCCAGCATCTTTTTAAACTTATTGTATCCATTACACGGTGAGCTGCCCTCCTTCTGAGTGGGTCTCTATTTCACTACCACTGTGACTTTCTCTACCTTTCACTCTCTTTCTGGCACCCCTCCCACCACTCACCACGACTACTCTGCTATTTTAGATGTATGAGATGCATGACTGCTTAGTTCCTAAGGTTTACGTTTATTTTAAGCTTCGAATGTGGGATTTATTCCCCTGTTTTGTGTCGATTCTAACAAACATTTTGCAGGCAACAGCTTTGCACACATAACCACTGTTTTTTTAGCTCTCAGCATTCTGATGTATTATGATGTTACAGGAAGGTCACAGCTCTCAGCTCTGTGTGTAAACAAGGTGAAAATCTGGATCATATTAATCACACCCAGGATATCCATCCTGTTCTCGAACCGTCCAGTGTCTCCTGCTGACTGATCCCCCATTGAGCTGGGACTCATCTGGTGACACTGGGTTTGTTGGGGGTGTAGTCTTACCGAAGGGGCCGGGTCAGCAGGACTGTGCAGCCTGTCAGTGTTTTAGTCTCTTCTATACCTCAGTCGGACAAACGTACAATTGGGCCTTGTGCGGGGGCACAAGAGCAGTCAAAGCACTGTCTGCGAGCCCTGAAACCCAAGAGGGTCGGGTGAAAGGACCGGCCCCTCCCTCCGCCTGCTTCAGCGCTGTGATACTGCAGCCTGCGCAGGGACAATAACTTCCTCCTATATTATTGATGCCACAGGGAACAGCAATCACTCAGTGCAGCAGGGCTCGATTCACCACGGGAATAGTCAATGAGAAACTGGATCCGCCCCATACCTTCCTCCTCTCTCCGTTGTTGCAAACTCGGTCATGGCAGGAGGGAAATCAGCTGCCGAAAATGCTGCTGTTGTTGAGATTTTTTTAATTCATGGTTCGAGGCAAACCTTTGGTCTAGATTATAAATAGAAGGGGAGCAAAACCATGAAAGCTGAGCGTTTTATATCAGAAAGCAGGAAATTCTCTCTGTCAAACATGTTGTCGTGCATTTTTTTAATTTTCTTTTGCACAGTGCCGTGAAAGAGCATTTTACAGGTTTTAATCACACAAACATAATCTGAATAAACACACAAAGCCGTTTTTTAATTTTGATTTCATTTATTAAAGGAAAATAAATCTTTCCAAATAGCTCTTACCATTAATGAAGAAGTAATTATTCCCCAGATTTAATAACAGGTTGTATCACCCTTGGCAACAGCAACTGCTATTAAGCCATTAGTTAATGGATCATTTTCTATCAGATTTAAGCCCTGACTTTGACTAGGCCACTCCAAAACCTTCATTTTGTTTCTTTAAGGATTCAGAAAATAAATCTAGTGCGTTTTGGTAACTTGTACTCCTGCATGACTCAGTTGTGCTTGAGCTTAAGGTCAGAAACTCCCTTGTCCATCAGTTATTTTGTTGTTTAATAAGTCTTCTGCGCCCCAAAGCAGCAAAGTATCTAGAACATCACAATATTTTTATCTCTCAATATCATATCCAGTTTCTAATTGCTGTGTTAGTTTTGAGTCAAATAAAATACTGTGCACTTTTTCCAAAATGTTCCACTTTTATCTGGCAAATTCACAGAATGCTTTTTGTAAAAGTTTTGTTGATCATAAAGGTCTTTTTGGTAAATGTGAGCCAGCACCAGTTTCCGCCCTGCAGCTCTCCTGTGGATGCCATTTTCATCCAGTCTCTTTCTTATTGTTGAATTATGAACACTGACATTAGCTGAGATTAATTAGGTCTGCAGTGCTCTAGTTGTTGCTCTGGGTTCTTTCTGACCTCCAGGATGATATTTGAATTTGTTTGATGATCTGAAACATTTAAGTGTGACAAGAAACAAAAGGAGAATAAAGCTGTAAGATGGCAAACACAAAAATTCTGTAGTTAGTTGCTGATTCTTGTATTATTTATCAGAATAAATCAGTATATCACAGATTGGTTTTCATATTTTAGACAGACGTGAGGATTTCTTCCAATTTGCTTCCAGTTTAATGAGGTTTAGACACTCAATCCCATTATATTGATTTGAGTAGTGAATAAATGCAGCACAGCAGCAGGTCAGAGATTTGTCAGACAACAGAAGTTTCTCTGTACCATTATATTTGATCAAACACACATACATAACATTTATTGGGTGTGTGTTCAAGAAAAAAAACAAAAAAAAAAACTTTTGCAGAAACAGCTTTATTGTATCAGCTCTAAAATTCTTACAAAGTCACTGGTACACAGCAGAACAAAACAAATTCATCTCCACAAACTACTTAGCAAAATTAAGTATTACAAAGGCTAAATAAAATAAATTTTATACTGTTACTTAACACATACAAACATTTCTGCATTACGTCTTTTCTAGCATTTATCTTAGATCAGCCTTTTAGATGCACTATGACAAGTTCACAGTCATATTCAATAAATTAGAGCATAATAACATTTAAACAGGTACTTTTCAATAAGTCCATAATTTTTTATAACATATATTCACATATATGTTTTTATGTATTTAATTGGTCTGATGTAGTAATCTAATCTTGGATGCCGTTTCATCAGTTGTGAGCAGAAAATCACCACAATTAACAGAAATAAAAGCTTAAAATCATTAGTCTGCGTGTAAATAATTTATAACGTGTGTCAGTGAGTTGAGTTACAGAACCAAACCTTTAGGTAAAGACAAAAATGTAACGACAGCCAATAGCAAAAAGACCATTTCATTTCACTAAAATCACCTAAAAAGCTTTAATTTTATAAATAATATTTGATTATAAACCCAGATTACTTACCTAAGAGTTTATATTGTGCATAACTAAACATTTAGGAGAGTAAAATCTAACTGTTAAATAAGGTTTTGCCTGTTATGTGACTCCAGCCCTTTTACATCCTTAGATTACCCAGATTAAATGCCATCAAAACCAGTTTATGCTTCATAGCTGCTATTATTGATTGGTTTTAGTCAACTATTGAAATCCCTTTCCTTAAGCCAAATCTTGATAAACATGCACCTTTTTCATCATAAGGTAAATTATTGTAAACACCTAGCAAGATTTGTTTTTATTTATTTCACCAAAAAAAACTACAACAGGGTAGCTTTGGTTACAGAGCTGTTTTAGGGGGTCAATATGAGGATGAAAGTTTGGCTTTGAATTCCTTCTGATAAGGTGATTTCCTGCCCTAAGTCAATATTTACTTTTGTCAAAGAGTAACTAAAAATAAAAATTAAACCAAGAAAAAATAGAATGAACAAATTTAAGATCTGACCAGATATAATCTAGCAACTTGTGTGGGAAATCAAGGGCTCTTCCAGATCTTTTTTACATCACGATGACGCCCTCCGCCCTGTCTAGTGCGGCAGTGTGGGCCTGAAAGACACACATTTATCTCCCATGAGTGTGAGTCCAAAGCTCACATGATCTGCTTGTAAGACAGTGATGCAAATCAAACCAAAAGTTTCATGCAACAGTGTGATCAAAAGCAAGGCTCTCATTTTCTCCAGTAAACATACGACTGACCGTTGATATCAGGTATCTTTTATGCTTCAGGTTCTTGATAGCTGAATTTCTGATCTCCAGTTCTTTCTGCAAGCAAATGTGTTTTTGTTATGCTTTTGAAAACATTCTCAGAGAACTTAAAAGAGTAGCCACCAAAGGTGTGAGCTGGCAACATTACCGCGACTTTGTGAGTGATTTCAGTGACAGCAGTTTGGTCCACGTTAGGGGCTGAGATCAAGGTGTGGAGCTGAGTCTGGACCTTCTCCACATGGTCATTCAGAGCCATTAGCTCGTCCTCCAGAGGCCCGAGAGACAGATCTGCTTGTTTCTGCGCAATATCAATTTTCGTAGGAACAGACGATTGCAGTTCCTCCACCTCAATCTGAAGCTACACAAAAGTTTAAAAACCACTTCAGTCATATGAATGCTTCTTACACTCTAGCCATCAAAATCTTAAAAAAAGCTGTTACCTTGCTGAATTGCTCTTGCAAGTCTTCAAACTCCGTCTTCTTGTCTTTCAGGATCGCTTTTTGAGGAATTGTTAAATTTTTCTGTGAAACACATTGTAGCAAATTACACTTCAAAAAAAGACAGTAAAAAACCCCACTTATAACAGCAAGCAGTTACAAAAAGAATCATCAACACAACCTCTGACTGTGAGAAGGATTTTGATCTCCTTTCAAGACGGCTATATTCATTCTCGGTTTTTGCAACACGCTTTGCAAATTCTTTATTTTCTTTCAAAAGTGCAAAAAATTCGTCTTTCATCGTCATCAGCTCCAAGACCTTTTTATCTCTGCATTCCTATGATGACACACAAAAAAAAAAGAAATTATGGGAGTTAAATACAAAAATTACCACACCGAGGCACACATCATGATTAAAGCTGCAGGGACTGAGAAATCTAAAAATAATCATCATTAGTAAAAAGTATGTGTGTGTAAAGTTGCATTTTTTTGTATTCAACAAAATTACATTAAATCAAAACAAAAAATGTATTTTAATCATTCAACTGAAATTGCATCAAAAATCAGTCTAAGAGCTATTTTATTTACGGGCTCACCTTAAGAGCTGTGATCTCTCTGCCTGTATCTTTGCTCAGCATACTAATAAGATCTTTTGCGTCACTTATGCATCTGTCAATGTCTTCATTAAGATTCCCAAAGTGGCTCTTCCAGAGCAGCTCTCGCTCACATGTCACACTCTTCATTATGTAGTCGTGTTCCTTTTCCAGCTCTTGTATCTCCGTCTTATTTTTGACCGCAGTTTCTGTTTGAACAGGAACCAAAGATGTAGCTCATTGTATTGGTGACACTATGAAATGCACAAGTGTGTAGTAAATTAGTCGCTCACCTTTCAGAAGTCTCTCCCACTTCTCTTTAGCTGCAGTCATTTCTTCTTCATGTTTCTGTTTTTGAAGAAAAAGAAAAACACTGAAGTGCGCGTCAGAAACGTTGATGTGTTTTAATGTCATTCTGTACAGGACGAACCAGCAGAAGCTCTTTAAAAACGTCTTCACAGCTGGACTCCTGCATCTCAACCAGGATGCCCATCATTTCCCTATACAGATCTGCCTCCAGTTGACTCTGCTCATCCTCCAGCACATCGGTTGAGGTTACAATATCTGCTTCCAGCTCAGTGACTGTGTTATGGTGTTCACACAGGAGGTGCTTCATCCTCTGTTTAAAGACCTGGCAGGAAAGATATCAAATGAAGCTATATAAGTTGGGAAATCTATCCAGTTTTTTCATTCAAAATGCACTACAATTATATGGGCTAAATGCTTTTTTTTTTCTATGCGATGTCTGAAAGTGGCGACACCTTTTAGGTGGCTGTGATTCATAATGAAGATTAAGCATTCTTATGTACTTCAAGCTACAGACTGAAACAACTCATTTTCAACCAGCTAATTGTTTTCAATCATAAATGATCATCATAGGGGACAATGTGGAAAAAAACATAATAGTAACTACTACTGACTTCCAAACAGTTCTTTGCTAACATAAGATTGCACACAGAACTGTGGATTGCACACAGGTGACTTTTTACCTTCGTCAAAATACATGTTTGTCTGAACACAGACTAAAACTATATTCAGCCCTACTTGTGATAGCGCAGCTGCAGTATTTGAGCATTAACGTTACCTTAATTCCCACTAGGTGATGTGCCTCATCATCTTCTATGGCCTTCTCCAGGTTTTTAAGTTCAGCCTTAACCTCCGCTAGTTTTCTGTCAGAAACTTCCCGAAAGGACTGAATCTTGTCTCTCTCCAGCTGGAAGTAATTCCTCTCCTCCCTCTCTCTGTCCAGCACCTCACGAAGTTGCACCACATGCTCTTCTATCTGAAAGACAAAATTTCGCTGTAAACAATCCATACACGCTGCCATTATTTTGTAAAGAAAGACATAAAGTAGGTGAAAAAGTATGTAAACCCAAAACAAGGATATAAAGAGGACTGTCTTAAGTGGTATGAAAAAAAGACAGATGTTAAGGTTAGTGCGGTTCAAACCTATACTTTAAAAAATTTAAATTATAACCTAACCTGCTCCCTCGATATCTCATCCTTTGTGAGGCCATTTATTAGGATAGGGGGCTTCGCTTCCGCCTTTTTCTTCTTCTTTTCATCCTTTTTGGGCGGCTGTTAGACAAAAAGAAGTGTAAGATCCAACTTTCATAGCTCCTGAGCTACTTTAAATGGCAACGTCATAAACATTTTTTGCTTATTAGCCTAACACCTAGCATTTCCGGAGAAAGCCGTAGCTGTTACCAACAATTTACAAACCACATTCGGTAATTAAATTAAAACATTTTAATTTACGGTAAGTAATTCGTAAACTAAAAATCATATTTAAAAACACTTTACCATAATTCGTTTAGAGTCGATAACGATGACGGTAAGGGATTATGTTTTTAAGATAAACAACAGCGGCCAGCAGGTACAAATCCAGTGGTTTACACTAAGGTTTCCATAGCAACAACGCCGCGAATGCGGAAGTAACTTGTATTTAAGTACATTTCTGGCTTACGTGCTTTTTAAAGCAAAAAAGTAAGAAGAAACTTTTACTTTTCTACGTTTCGTCAATGTAGTGATTAAAGCCACGCTCATGTAGAAACAAGGCAGTTATAAATCTCTTGCTTTACATTTGTTTTGCAGTTACAAAAAATGTGCTTTGTGTGTCTCCCAAATTTATGTTTTCTTTTTGTTTCTACTTCTCCACTTTGTGGATCCCAAATTTGTACCATGATTTTTCTGTCTGACCCTCTTAAAGCTGCAGTTTGTGAAAATGTATAGAGTGTCAAATGTACCAAAATGTTCTTTTTATAAATTATTAGATATTTAACATGTTTGAAATTGAACCTGTAGTAAACACATATAATAGATAAATACATGTATTTGTGTTAATTTACTGAGCTAAATTAAATGTTTATTACCTAAAACCGGTGGCTCATTTTATGTAAAATCATATAGAATTCTTTCAACAAGTTTGGGTTTCATAGTTTCCGTGTTACCATAAAATTGAAAAAAAAAAAAAGAATAACATATGTTAGGTTAACCAGGATATTAAATCTACTGCACAAGTAGACAAGAGTAGTGTTAGCACCCCTGATGGCTTTGATGAGTAATGCTGACAGACTAAAATAAATTCATGACGTACTATAGAAAATCTGAAATAACTAGTGAGATAGAGGTTATACTTTTTAATATATTAAGAGGCATTTGTTTGTTTCATTTCCAACCAAAGTAAGAGTCTGTATAGTGGTCTGATACTTCTGCAGTATAATTCACACTGCAGACAACTGTTTCAGTGCAAGCTTTTAAATCTGAATTAAGACAATTTCTGTATTATAATTCAAACTTTATTTGTTGACAAAAATATACTTAAACCAAATATACATCATAAAACATTGCTCATGAAGAAATGTAAGCATTGATGCCAAAAAACAGGATATCAACCAGGTAACTCATCCTGATTACAGTGACCTTTACGCCTTAGATGGGGATGTAGACAGCTGGACGATTGGAGGGAGCACTGAGACAGAAGCAAACATTATTAATGCAAATAACAATATGCAAGAACTACAAGCATAAGCAAAAACTACAGGACACTTACCTTTCGAGCGAATGAACTGGGTGAACAGATCTGCATCCGTAACTTCTAACAAAAAGAAAAGAAATTTATATGAAGTCAACTAGGCAAAATTTAATCAATATATCTTCACTAATAGCAGGATTCATAGATTCATAGATTCATACTTCTGTAGTTCTTTTGAAATGTTTTGACCTAAGAATAAAACATTTACCCATTACTAAAGAGGTGCACTATTCCATAGTTGGAGGAAAATGATATCAATATATTTTAACATACAAAATCTGCAGCGGGTGACATTTTCATAAATTCAGTAACCTTCACACCGACAGCCCTAAATAAATCCTAGGACAAATAATTGTCTTCATAAGTCAGGGAAGTAGGAAATGAAGTTCACATCATGTGTGTAATTAAATCTCAGTATAAACCTATGTGAAGCTGTCACAGGTTTGTTAGAAAAAACACAAAAGATTATCTCACTAGAAATATATATTCATAATTAAAAACAGAATATACTATGTAGTCCAAGAATACCCGAGACATTCCCATTCACTTCAGCTAAGAGGCTCATAGATAAAAGAATTAATTGGAGAATTAGTCAAGAAGCTTATGACAACTCTGGGGGAGCTGCAGCGATAAACAGCTCAGATGGGAGAATCTGCTGAACAGACAACTTCACAGAAAGCCCCATTTTACAGAAATTAATTGAACGTCATGTGTCCGGTCTGCCGGATGCCTTGTACAACACAACAGGGTGGTTTGGTCAGATGAAAGCACAACTGAACTTTCTGCCTTAAATGTAAAACGCTGTAAATCATCTGTAATGTGAAATCTGGTGGTGGTGTCATCATGATCTTCTGCATCATCACTGATCCTGGTCAGAGGCAAAGGGAGATTGATGGAAATAAATACAGGACAGCCCTTTAAAAAAAAACCTGTTAGGGACTCCAAAAAACGTGATGCCGAGACCAAAGCTTACCTTCCAGAAGGATGAGGAAATTCATATGACTAATTGGCCTAGTCAAAGTTCCAATCTAAATTCATTTGGCAATCTTAAAAGGTCAGTCCCAACATGCAAGAAAACTTGCATTGTAATTGCATTTAAAGGTGGTTGTATTAAGTATGGATTTAAGTAGGGGATGAAGTGAAAAAACTTATTTTATGCTTTTATTTTTAAAACAGGGCTGCAGAGTGGTGCAGTTGGTAGAGCTGTTGCCTTGCAGCAAGACGGTCCTGGGTTCGATTCCCAGCCCGGGGTCTTTCTGCATGGAGTTTGCATGTTCTCCCTGTGCATGGTGGGTTCTCTCCGGGTTCTCCGGCTTCCTCCCACAGTCCAAACACATGACTGTCAGGTTAATTGGTTTCTCTAAAATTCTCCCTAGGTGTGAGTGTGTGTGTGTGTGTGTGAATGGTTGTTTGTCCTGTCCAGGGCAACCTGGACAGGTTGCCCTGCGACCTGTCCAGGGTGAACCTGCCTCTCGCCCAGAACGTTAGCTGGAGATTGAGACCAGCATCCCTCCAGACCCCATTAGGGACAAGGGTGTTAGAAAATGGATGGATGGATTTGTATAAAAATTTAAATTTAATTTCCTTCCACTTCAAAACTCTGAGCTATTTTATGTTCATCCATTACAAGAAGTGCCAATGAAATACAGCAATGTTTAAGTTTGGATTCACTAAATGAAAAGTTTCAATGTGAATGAATACATTAGATACTCACATGCAGACGCTTCTATTTTGTTGGGGCTGGAGTTTATAAAAGAGGTTTCTTGAAGTTGCTGCACGTCCTGCTCAGCTCCCCATTCAGATTTAGCGCTTTTTGCGATAAAAGCTGATGCCTCACAGAGTCCATCATTGTTTTCTTTATTTTCTGATGCAGATATTGCTGACTTGGCAAACTGCAAAATTTCTTCAGGCGGTGGGACTGGAAGTACAACGAGAGCCGAGCTGACAGTTCTCTTGTTAAGAAGGACAACATCTATAGGCCCTCTGATGCTTTTCAGATAGATCTGATACTTTGCCGGACAGTTTGGGACCTGCAGGAAGATACAGCCATTATATCATCTGAATGAAAGGCATCAAGGACAGAGGAAGCAATAAGGATTCCTAATGAAGCAGAACTTACAGCTTTGGGAATGGGAACATCTAGCTGGGTGCCTGGTGGTGCTTGCACTGCCAAAATAATGTGACCTGGAGGGAAATTAGATAATTATAATAACTTTTACGCAATTTAAAGCAAAAAAAGAAAGTTTCTTTTTGCCCCTTGAGCTGCTATATTCTTCCAGCTAACTGGTGAATCAGCTAAACACCAACTCATTCTGTTTAGATGACAATAAAACTTCAATTATTCAGAACACATAATTACATTATCAAACATTTGAGTACTTTTATGTCAAAATCAGCTGAGCTTTTTAATAATTTAATCCCTGCCTTTGAATTTCTGAAGCCTTGCAGGCTGAATCTAAGCCAAACCAAATCCTCCAGATTCACAGCAACTTTCTCTTCCTCTGATTTCAACTTGAAGGACACTTCAGTCAGAGAGGCTGACTTTTTAACCCTCGTGCAACTTTAATGGTTTTGCATCTTACTTGACTCATGCTGCTATAACAATGTTCTTCAGTCTAAAAAAAATATTCCCCTCGGTTTTTCTTGTTAGCCTCCTCAGTGCCGTCCTGTGAGAGCAGGTTTTGGTCGGATGCTGTATGTCCATCTTCATTATCATGTGATGTTGCATTAGTTGGTGGGAGCTTTAGATGGCACCCTGAGTTGATATGCCCTTGAACTGTCACACATCAAACACAACCTATAGACAGGATGTGCTTGGCTTTTTTCCAAGCAGTAAAAGTTTAATGGCCTTGGTCGATTGCTGCAGAGAATCTGGGGGAAACAAGTGATATCTGACTTGGCTCAATAGAGTGAAATCTTTAAAATATTTCACCAGAGCAATATAGACCAGGTAACTGTAGCATCATGGGATAAAGTAGAATTCCCCCAACTGTATTTTTTTTCTCATGTAATCCTGGATTATAATGTGCAAAGTGTTTTAAAACAAAGTCTGATGTTCTCTCATACACAACTTCACGTTACTGTCATGTACTGTAAAAAACTAATTACCCTTTAACCACTTTAAAACAAATCAGCCATAAAAAATCCCAGCCTCACCACTGAAGCAGTTGCAGATATCTTCATTGGTCACATAGGTCAGAGTTGATTTGAGTCAAGAAATATAGATAAGCCATATAGTTCATCATCAACGCGATACACATGATTAGCTTGAATCTGATCACTGCAGTGCCAAAAGAAATTAAGAAACAGATTGTAAATCAACATGTTTATGCATAAACTGCTACAAAAGGGATATTTTTTCCATTCTTCTGTTTGGCTCCTGATGACGTCTTGAACCAACATCCTCTGCTGGTCCAATATAGATTCCTTCCACTTCAAGTCCTCCAGCTCAGAGTTCAGGTTCATGAATCTGTTGTCAAGAGGCGTCCCTCTTGTAAATCAAAAAGAAAGTGTCAAGCTGTTATACAGACTCTGTTTTGCTCTGCAATCCTAATATGCAAACCAACAAGAGGTAAAAACTTACACCCATTTCACATGGCGCTTGGATATTTTGACAATAAGGCCGATGCCCTCCAGCACGTTTGTGATATCGTAGATTCTTCTGATATGTTTCACAGCCAGAACCTTGAATGCCTGAAAGAGTACGCCCACATAAAAATTAATAGACTGAATATCAAAAAAAAAAAATTCTAATTACATTAGGAAAAAAACTATTTAAATGTTTTCTGAAGGTAATTTATGAACATCAGTTCTTTTACATTTTTTGATTTGATGTAGACTTCTTGAATAATTTTTTTTTTTTTAATCCAAAGTACATTTATGACAGATACTTTAAATATGGAACCTGGACAAAGAAAGAAGAAAAGAAAAACAAATCAGATAAGAAAAGCTTGTCAGATGTCTCTATTATTTCAACATTGTGTTTTTATAGTATAAAGTAAAAAACAAAATTATGTTAAAGACACCCCAGATGTCATCAGTGGGATAAATATTAAGAGATGCAAACATGCAGTCATTTTCAATAAGAATAAAATTATGTGTTCCAATGTATTGAAAATAAACTTTCTGCAGGTATTTAACATAATTTTCAATAAGCCAATATTTCTGAATTAAAATGTTGTTTAACTGGTCTGCTGTAATATAATTTTAAATGAGCTGTAAGTGGAAAATTATCATAATAAATTCAAAATAAAGCCTTAAAAATAATGATATGCGTAATGTTCCACTTAGTGAATTGTGTTACTGAATAAATAGATTTTTAAATATTTTTTCAAATGTGTTAAATATAGCCATTTACACTTTACCTACTAAAGTAAAACAATAGGTAAGGTGTTTTACCTCCTGTTTTTCCATTCCTGTTTTTACTGATAATCATGGCTTACAGCTAATAGAAACACAAACTTAGGTTTTTGGAAAATCTTGAATATTACATGAGACCAATAAAAGAAATGTCATACTGAAATATGATGCTACAGCCTACACAATCACGACTTAACAGCTGTGCAACAGTCATTGTCTCCTTCCACAAGGAAGATAAGCTGCAAAAAGCCATTTCTAAATAAGCTGGCTGATCACAAAATGCTGTATGTAAGCATAAAACTGGGAAGTTGAGTGGAAGGAGAGTGGTAGAAAAAGCTGTACTAGCAACAGGAACAACTGTAGAAAGGAGATAATTGTGAAGAAAAGTCAATTCAAGAAATTGTGTGGATTCCCAAATTGTGGACTGCAGTTGGAATCCTATTTATTTATTTAATACTAGAAATTGCCAACCTCCTTCCTTGTTTCTAAGGTTGTAAAAGCCATACACATAATGTGCAAACAATCTAAACTTCAATGTTGAATGAAATATTATAAAAGTAGTTAGCTAATTTAGATAAAAAGAAATTAAATAAGTTTAAAAGGACTTTCAACACAGACTATTTCAACTTGGGTCGTGTTGCGTTCACTGTTCAACTTACGTGACTAAGGTCCAGCTCCCCGTGCTCGGCCTCCTGTAGTAGCCTAACAAACCTCTGAGTCAGAAGCGTCAGGCTCTTAAGAATCCTTTGGGAACTGAGGTGTTGTCTCGAAACAAAGGGTTTTTTTTCTGGACTTTCTTCAGAATCCATTCTGCTGCACAGAACAATCAAACAAACCCGATTTGAATGAGCTGCGCGGTGCCAACAACCGCAATGTTGTCCTTCAAAATAAAACCCCAGTCGGGTTTCCTGTGTATGTTTTCTTCGAAATTGTATTGTGATGTTGCTGATAAACTTATATGAAATTTTTTTTATAAAGACGACTAAATTACGCGCTTACCTTTTCTGTTTTTAGGAAACTAAAACCAAAGTACTTCCAAGCAAAACCTTATTTTTGCAAGACTTCTAAGCGGAAGCACTTTTGTGTATGAACAAAAAGTTAGTGACTCCTAATGACAACTACTTTTACATAAGATAAAAAAGTTTGAAATGTTGGTGAACATTGTCGTAGTTTAATTTCTGATGTCAATGCCGTCTTTAATCACTGTTCCATGTGAACGTGTCTTGTTTTGTGATACGAAGCTTCCTGCTGCCTTCAAATTAAAAGCTCAACTGCTTTTTAAATATAGTGATTTCTCATGAATGAATTTACATTGGATGTACATGAAAATTGTAAGCGGACAAATAAAATAGCTTCTATTTTCAAAAATGTGTATTTGTCTTTCAAAAGTGAGGAAACCTGTGACTAAAGTCTAAATTATTTTTGTGCAAGGGAGTGTGACTCCAATATTGTAAACACTCTCTTCCCAGATTTCAGTAAAATGGGTTTAGCTTGAATAGAAATAGTACAAACCATATCAGATATTATTTATATTTTTATAAATAGAAGGTTGTAAAGCATCTTGATGTTAAAATTAGAGTAAAAGTATGGTGAGTCTTTGACATTGATTATCTTTTCTTGCTTAATTTTGTAGCACAACTTTATCTGAGGCTATTGTGTCCACTTATCAGTCCTTGTGGCTCAGACTTGTCTTTGCCCTTTGTTTTAGGTTTTGCATTGATAAGCCCCACGATTGTTTTTCAGTGGAAACTTCACTCAGCAAATTATTTTTAACCTTCTTTTTCCAAGGTCTGAGATGAGTAAAGTTATCTATTGAGAAGTGTTCAAAATAAAAACACAATGTAAGCTGTGTATTATATTCTTCTTTATTGCTTTTATTCCAAGACATCTCTGTGTTACAACTTGACCATGAAAAGGAAAAAGAAACCATTCATAAAGCAAAATAAATAAGTCACCATCCTCCATCAATTGTATATACAGTACCTGCGTTTCAAGGTATCTTTTTGTTGTGGATTTGAAATCTCATCAAACTTTAATTCCAAATGTGAAGAATCAGCGACAAGAACTCTTAATATTTTTTGAATGAACAGCACCTAATTTGTTTATTTTTTTAAAAGAAATTAATAAAAAAAATCTGTTTGTGTTTTCCTCAGATCCAAATTGTTGGTAAAAACTATATCCACATCTTTGAAGAAATTGCCTTATACCTACCTTACTTTTACTCATTTAATTTTCTAATTAATGTCTCTCTTTCATGTGCATGTTTGTTATATTCCAAGAAAATATGCTCTATTGCTTTAATTTGACCACAACGAACACAGCAACCTGTAGCATGTTTAATATGGTTCCTTCCTTTAGCTAATTTAAAAAAGTGTTGAGCTGTTTCCGTGTTCCGGCACGCAGTGGTCACGTGACTCCGCAGCAGTCATATGACCCTAAGTTTGGATCTTGGTGCTTTTCAGTGCAGGAAGCTCTTATCTTCGTCTCAGTGTCTGGGGTTTCTGTGTGAAACCCTGGTGAAGTTCAGCGATGCACGCCGGCGGTTTCCTGCTGTGTTTGCTGTCCGTCCTTCAGCTCGGCGCCCGGGCTCAGTACGCGCCCGATGAAGTCACTCACCTGCCGGGCATGACGTTCAAAACCAACTACAGTCAGTGGTCTGGATACCTGAAGGCAGGAACTGGGGATAATGTGAAGTTTCTCCATTATTGGTGAGAGACTTTGTGACTGACTGATGGTGATGGTGGGAAATCTTTGATAAAATACTTTAATGTCGTTTGCTAAGATACTGAAACTGCCAAAGATATATTTGACTTCAATTGACTTCAATTACAAGGTGTGTCCAAACTTTTGGTCTTTGCTGTAGATATTAAACTACAGAAATATTATGTATTTCTTTCATATTTAACACAATCTCTTAGATGCCGCGAGATTTTCAGTCACCGTGTTTTGTACTATTGAAAAACATGCGACAACCTAACTTTCTGGTTTTGTTGAAGAGGCTCATTTTCATCTTCAGCTACTTTGAAGATTAACTAAAATAAAGAAGTAAGAAGTAAAGAAAATCTGTTTTAGTAAAAGCTGATGTAAGCCTTCTTTAGGGATTTTCACAACAGGAAAAAATATAATCACTACAGTAAAGTATCTCAACATCAAGAAGTGAGCAACCAGAACCGCAGCTGATAGTGAGAGATACCAACAAAGTACTCCTGCATTTTGCAGTAAAGGGGCAGGTCAGGAAATCATTTCTTGGAGGTATTTGATTGAACTGCTGAAACCTGGAGTGACATGTTATGTAAATGTTTCAGAGGAATATTTAATGATCCCACCTTCAGTGTCGATGTGAAAACTGAGGTGATCCTTCACAGATCAAATTCACTTCATCCCTACTCTTCCCCAATGGGCTCAGTCGTCAATAACCACCAATATCGTTCTTCTAGTCGACTATTTTAAAATACTTTGAGGTAAAGTTTAACAGAAAGGAAGAGAAGATGTTGAAAACTAAAATTACTTAAATTTTTATATCAAAAGAAAATCCTTGCAGTACCCAAAGTGGAATGCATGCAACAAAATAAAATTTGCTCGCAGCTGATGCCAAAAAGCAACACATTTATATTTTACTATAAGCTCAGCTTTGAACTTCCTCTCCCAGAGCTAGAACGTTTTGAGAGTAACAAAAACCACAAGAACTAAGAAGTTACCCATAAATAACTGTGACAGCTTCCCTCTGTTATTTCCTCTGTTTTCTTGCTTTAAATGGGAACTAAACTCTCAGATAGCTGAATAAATAAAAACAGTCATATTTCTATTGACTGTACCTTAATTTGTAAACAACAGTTATAAATTTCTAGCGACGTGGGGGGGTATTTAATTTTTTTATTTTATATTTGTTGGGTGTTTGGATCAGAAAACTGCAACCTTTGCAAGCTCCTACTAAATAAAAATCAAGAGCTTGAAAAATATTCCTACTATATGAAATGTGCTTTTGTAATGCAAAGATTTCACTTCTGTGTTTGGGTTTGGAACAGAGAGAGGAAACTATCATCTTTATTGAGTGGAACATTTTATTTTTGTGGTAAAAGAAGACCAGCATGTAATGCTTGGCTTAATGCAGTGTTTCTCAATTCCGGTCCTCACCCCCCCCTGTCCTGCATGTTTTAGCTGTTTCCCTTCTGCTACGCACCTGAATTGAATATGTGGGTGATTAACAGGCTTCTGCAGCACTTGATGGTCATGCAATCATTTGAATCAGCTGTTCTGGAATAGAGGCACATCTAAAACATGCAGAGCAGGGGAGCCTGAGGACTGGAATTGAGAAGCGCTGTCTTAATGACAAAGAGATTTCTTTAACTCATAATTTAACTGCTAATTTTTAGCAGCTTTTCCATCCAAAGTTGCGAAGAATCACTTTGTTTTCTGCTGGGTCTGATCCTGCTCCTTGTCACAAGTTTGCATTTTTCTTTTGTTAGTTTGTTTCATTTGTTGCTAATCAAATGTGTAAATCCTGGCTTCCATGTCGTGTATGACGCGGTTAATTATTTATCTGTGATGTTCTGCAGGTTTGTAACTTCTCAGAGAGATCCGGCCACAGACCCCCTGGTTCTCTGGCTGAACGGCGGGCCCGGCTGCAGCTCTCTGGACGGATTCTTGTCGGAGAACGGGCCGTTTCATGTGAGCTCTCTTGTCATGGACTTGTCTGTGCACTGTTGGTGCAGACAAACTTTAAATTGTTGGTCTTTTATTTGCAGGTAAATGATGATGGGGCCACTCTTTATGAGAACAAATTCAGCTGGAACAGGATCGCCAACGTGCTGTACCTGGAGTCTCCTGCAGGAGTGGGATACTCTTATTCTGACAGTAAAACATACGACACGGACGATGATCAGGTATGTTTGCTTCTCTTGCTTGGACCAAAAGGAAAGCTGGCAGATAATTTGAGACTCTAAATGTTCTTTTTCTCAGGTTGCTGACGATAATTACAAAGCCCTTCAGAGTTTCTTTGCCAAGTTCCCGAACTTTACTCGGAACGAGTTCTTCATCTTTGGGGAGAGTTACGGAGGCATTTACGCTCCGATGCTGAGTCTGCGTGTGGCAACGGGAAAGGCTAAGATCAACTTCAAGGTGAGGTGCTGCAGGCTAAAACTTAAAAGTAGAAAAGTTCAAGAAGTGAAAGTAGATTAATTTCCTCGGAGTGAAATGTTTTCAAGGAATTATTATTATTATTTTTTTTTTTTATAATTATTGCTTGCAGCAAGAAATTTCAACATTGCAAATGACCAGTAAAAGATATTTAATAGAGAAATGTCAGCCTATTGAAAAGCATGTTCATGTATTGAAAAATATTTTCAATCAGTTGCTTGTCCTCATTGAGGTTTCATTTGAGGCTTTGAGATCCTCTTCACAGGTTAAACAAAATATAGAAAAATGCTAAAAGACATTTGTCCCTTAAATGATTGAAGAGAAAGAAATTTGTCTGTTTTTGTTTTTCTTTGTGATTGTTAAATTGACTTTGTAGAAAGCCATTCATATTCAACCAATAGTTGTGGTTTTCAATCACCTTTGCTTATATTTTATGGGTCAAAAGCTGAAAAATTCAGAAAACAATAATAATTACAAGAATGTTTGTTTCATTTTAGTTCTTTTAACCTTTTTTCACTGATTGCTTTTATACTAAGCTCTTAACTTTCTAAAAAAAAACTTTTTTAATTGAATCATTTTAATGTTTGTCTTTTCAGGGCTTTGCGGTGGGAAACGGTCTCAGTAGCTTTGCGCTCAATGACCAATCTTTGATCTACTTCGGTTATTACCATGGCCTGTTTGGAGAAGAGTAAGCAGCTCGCTCTACTTTTAGTTTTTAAGAAATTGTACAAAAGTAGATGAACCTCAACCGTTTTACTGTGCAGAAGTTCGGGAACGTATTTCTGTTTCAAAATTGTAAATAAAAGTATCACTTCTGTGACGTTAATAGAAAAATAAGCATTACTCTTCAGTTTGCTGTTCTTGTCTTTTTAAATTTAATTAGGTAAAATCCTTATTTGTTACCAAATGTTTTTAGTCTAAGAACAAATAACTATTATCAGTGGTTTCAGATCAATATATCAGGAGAAAATCTCTCTTCCTGTCTGAACTTTGGTCTCGTTTAGTTACTGGGTAACATTCCTGAGTCAAAGCTTGTTTCTTTCTATTTTGCCTGAAATGTGTTTACGCTGTTAAAATGACCTTGTGCAATTGTTCTCCCAGCTTTAAAATGTCTTCTTTTTGTCTACTATTTCACTCCTGTTGTGTTTTTTTTTTTTTTTTATTTTATTTTATTTTTTTACAACTACCAATAGATTATTGCATTGGAATTGGAAAAAATCCTTTAATTCTTTTGGGGGGGTTGAAATGCATAATTAATTGCAGAAATAAAAACAAATCTTTCAGTCCCACTCATCAAATAACCAACTTTAAATGTGTAAGTTTGTGAATTTTCAGTGAATTTTCTGTTTGTTCCTTTTTTTTTTTTTTTGGGGATGATTTCTGTCATGTGACAGCAATTCTTTTACAGATCGCTTATGAGGTTTGTTTGTGCTTCATGTGCAGTTTGTGGCGTGATCTGAACAGAAACTGCTGTGACGAGAAAAGCTGTAACTTTTACAACAACACTAATGAGAAATGCATGACTCTGGTATGTGTCGACCGTCCTGCGGGAACTTTCTGGCTTTCCAAAATGAAGCTCAACATTTCCTTTTTTATTGTTCAGGTGAACGTGGCGTTTGTTATCGTGTATGAAAGCGGACTCAACGAGTATGCCCTCTACCTGGACTGCGAGGGCCTCAGAGCGTACCACAAAGGATACGAGCGAGCCATGAGTCATCTGTTCAGGAGCTACAGGAAAAACCTGTCCAGCTTCAAGGTGCTCTGCATTTCGATCACTCGTCTGTGATCCCATCAGATTCTTTTTAATGCAATGCAACATTACTGGCGATGATGTCGAACGCAGCTTCCAGATGTCAAGAAGTCGTTTGTGTCTCTGAGGGGCGTTCCTCCCTGCATCAACAGCACGGCTCAGATAAACTGGCTGAACAGAGGCGACGTGAGGAAAGCGCTGCACATCCCAGACGTTCTGCCACCCTGGGACATCTGCAGGTAGATCGACGCAAACAGGAACATCATTTACCTCATGTTTTATTTTAAATCTGCAAATAGTGCTTACCGTTTCAACTAAGAGATTTTTTTTAATAAGTGATGGCGATAGGGGAACTAGAGCTGAAATGATTAATCTCGATGAATCAATTATTGAAATGATTGTCAACTAACTTAGTAATTGCTAAATGGGGCATACAGACCATTTGGTGAAAGAACACATTAAGAGCAGTAAAGACAAAGGGAAAAAAATACACATTTTACATGTATGGAAATATGTTCTAACCAGAACTCAGCTTCAGCTTCACCTGGTTCAAAATCGTTTTAAAAAAAAATCTCATATTGAGATCATTTTTGCATAAAATTATTTCAGTTAATAAGAAAGTGTGACTTGATGGCACTGAGTTTTTCATGTTGATGGTAGAAATACTTTCTTAGCTGCAGATGCATTCGCTAAAGGAATGCTCTGTTGTTGCCTTTCAGACAATAATGTGTTTATTTTCTTATTTAAAATCTTGTTTTACATTTGAATGTATTTCTGATATTGCATAAAAAAGGTAAATGAAATCTCAGCAAAATGTGCCATTTTAAAAAAAATCCAAGTAATCGATAGAATAATTGATTAGTTGCAGCGCTAAGTGGATCTACTGTGAATTATTGTTTCCAGATAGTTTATGTTGATTACATGTCCTTGTTGCAGTGACGTTGTTGAACAACAATACATGATGATATACGACACAATGAAGGAGGTTTACCTGAAGCTGCTCTCTCTGGACCTGCGAGCGCTCGTCTACAACGGAGACACTGACATGGCCTGCAACTTCCTGGGAGACCAGTGGTTTGTGGAGGACCTCGGGTTTAAGGTGCATCCTGAAAATATTTTATTTAAATCCTTAAATACAAAACTTCTTAAATGTACCAAAACATGCACACATTTTATTGATTTATAAAGATTAAATGTAGCAGGAGTTACTTGAGTAAATAGTTTTTCTTTTTTCTGTAGAGCTCTGGCACACCCTAGTGGTAGAGTTGAGGTAGTTCAACTGTCAGGGAGGCTTGATTTGCTCGTCAGGCTAAAGGTGTTCCGATCCGTCCACTGTAGAATTGGTGACACGTATTCAGAGTGTGAATATGTTATGCATCAATGCCTGAGATTGAAGTCACCAGCCTTTCATCACTTCCGCTCACTAGTTTTTTTGTTTTTTAAGAAATAGCTGTTTTTGTTCCACAGAAAGGAAATTCAGATAACATAACATCAGATATGTAGTTCCAAAAATTTTAGAAAATATACGGAGATAGTCAATCTTATTTATAAAGCATGTTTAAAAACAGCTATTGACTATGGCACAGTGGTGTGCAGTATTCAAAAAACACCTGTAATAAAACGTAGGAGTAAAGCAAAATAAATTAAACAGGACAAGTAGAATACAATGTCAGACCTTATGTAAATGCCAGAGAATAAAAATGAGCTTTAAATGTTTCAGACTCTGGGAAGATCTAATGTTGAAGGCTACGTTGTTCCATAAATTCAGAGCAGTGGCAGCAAATGCCGGGTCTCTCCTCTGCTTTTAGTCTGTCAGAGCAGTTTATTATTTGATCAAAGTTTTCTGGAAATGGAATAGTAGTGAAGATTATTCTGGAGGTAAGTCGGCGCTAAGCCACTTATAACTTTTAAAAACCAATAAAAGAATTTAAAAATCAGTCTGATGGGAAGCTCAGGTTTTCCAGGTTCCAGCCGAGCTGCAGCATTTTGAGTCATTTGGAGATGTTGTAAAGATTATTAGTAAATATTGGAGTGATCCAAGTGTGTCGTAATGAAAACATGCATAAGTTTGTGTTCTTTCTAAACGATTTAAACCAAACAAGCCCGGAGACGTTCTTCATCACGCAGCTTTAAGATTTGCCTCGTCACTGTGTTAAAATCTCTCCAGGCAACCAGCAAGTACCAGCACTGGATCCACGATGACCAGATTGCCGGTTTCTATCAGCAGTTTGGAAACATCACTTTTCTGACAGTGAAGGTAAGTGCTGATGTTTGCATGAAAACATGTCCTGATTCGGCGAGTGTCACAGATGTTGCATTTCATGTGTTTCAGGGCGCCGGCCACATGGTTCCCCAGTGGGCGCCGAGTCAAGCTCTCCACATGTTTCAGTCCTTCATAGAAAACAGACCGTACTGAGTCTGTGGCGGCAACCTGCGTTTTGCCGCCTGCACTCCATTTTACATTTCAGGGAAGATCAGTTTGCCTAAAGACTGCTGAGGCAAACTGACCTCATGTTTGATATCCAAGTGTTTTTTCTTGTGGTGGATTCTTGCATATATTGCCTGTCATTTTATTGCTTTGCTTGAAGAATGGGAATAAATTTGAAGTTTGTTTGATCATATTTGTTATGGCAGGACTGTCGCAGTCCAGAGCAAAGCTACAAAGAGAAGATGTAATGCTCAACATGTAACTGAAAATAAATTCTATTAAAATTGAGCTGATTTTTGTTTTTAAAAAAAAAAGAGGATCTTAATGGGGAGTGGAGGAGAAATCATTCAAATTTACCAACAACGTGGAGTTGCAAGAACAAAGTCTACAGAAAATGGGAACTCTTTGAATCAGTCCAAACTGGTGTCTAAATTAAATTTAAAAGTCCTTAGGAGCCATAAATCCTGCTCTGCTTAAAACACAAAATTATTTTATTATGAATTCTCTGGTTTTTATCTCCTCTGCAACAAACTAAAGATGAAATATTTTGATAGAATAGAAAAAGTCCAATTTGTTTTGCATCTAAAGAAAGTTCTCATGGCTTAAATCCAGGGAAGGTGTAGCAAAGTTTAACTAATTGGCTCTTCTGAGTAAATAGTCCCCGTATGTTTGGGACCTACAATATTTAAATTAAATCTATAAACACGACTAATAAGTTATGAACTGCAGTTAGGAGTCACTTTAGTTGCTCATACTTTAAGGGAGTCAATTAATTGCACTAATTTAAGGTTCTAATTATTTTTGACTTTTAAAGTGTAGTATGTGAGCTCTGGATTGATGATGTCACTTCAGGAAAAAAATGTTGGTTTTATTAATATTGCAATGACTATATATAAGTTTTGCTATAAAACAACGGGGCCCAGCTCTGGACCCACATCGACATGCTGAAAACAAAGTTTTCAGCATGTCGATGTTCTTCTTAGGCCTCTGCTGATCCATCACTGGATCCAGGTGTTGAACCAGAAACCAGACTGTGAAGGATTTGGCCCCTCCTCCCTAACAGGTGCTGGTTTTTGTCATTCCTATATTCTAATTTATCTGGTCAATGTATTGCTTTTGTTTGGAGGAAGCAACTTGCTTTATTTAATATTTAGTTTGAATAATTCTCTCTTGTCTTTGAGGTCACCAGGTCATGTGTTGCCATGGAAACCCGCCCATGAGCAGACCTGGTGTTTTCAATCCATTGTTTGAGAGGGAGGGGAGATGTTTTTGGGTTTTCTTTGGGCCCAGATTGTTTTTGAAGTTGTTGGTTAGTTGTAATGGTGTAAATATGTTTCTAGGAATATAGTTTAGTTCAAATGTGTTTTTCTATCTGGAAATGTAAATGTTGTCTCCACCCCTTAATTAGTCCTGGTAGGAGCCAATGCTTTAAAAGCCGGGTGGTTTTAGATCAGAGACTCTCCCTCCTGTTGTTTGAATGCATGTCATGCTGCGAACTGGAATGAAATGTTTGAAGAAGTGCAGGAAAAAAAAAAAATCAGAGCTCTACAGTTTCTGGATTCTGTCTTGATTTCTCATCGCAAACCAACGCAGGGGGAGAACTGAAACAGGAAAGTATGCCGGCCCTCCAGGACCCACTTTGGGCACCGCTGCTATAAATCCTCATCGTCCTCCTTTAAGATGTTTATACGAGGCTCTCGCATCCGTCTCACAGAGCAAGTCAAATCAAAAAAGGAAACTTATTTACAGACTCATTAAGTACAGTGATAGAAATTTCCTGTTCATGTAATTATGGTTTTAGTTAAAACCCAAAAATTCAGGAAATGATTTATGAGGCCAATAGTTATTTTTAAACACAGAAATACCTGCAAAATTAAGGAAAAGACTGCTGACTTGACTGTTTGACAGATGGCATCCACAGAAAGGGGGCAACCAAAAGATCAATGGAAAGCTGAGTGGAAGGAAAACATAGTGGAAAAAGACAAACACACACACACACAGCTAGTGATCAGCTTTTGTTGTAGATCGAGACAAAGTCCATTTGAAGCGACTGGTACTTTTGGACTCTGTGCTTCCAGAGCCACCATGCAGATATACGAGGGACACAATGAAACAAACTCCTGACTAATTATAGGGTGTAAATCTTAGTTTTACACAATATTCTGAAAAGCTAATGTCAACAAAAAAAATTCAGGCCATGTGTGTTTAAGGAATCTATACATTTTAAATGTCACTTTAACTGGAATAACTTATTTATTGAAGTACAGCTGCATTGTTGAATGTGATTTTTTGATATTTAAAAGGACTATTTGGAATGATTTAATTGGCTAAAGTTTCACTCTGATATTACTATAAATAGTGTGAAATTGGTGCTTCTAATAATAAAGTATAACCCATCAAGTTAAATTACTCTTTAAATGGGGAATGCTAAAGAAAAGAGACCAGTCCATTTCTACATAACTTTGATTAAAATGTCTCAACAGTAATTTTGTACTTTTTAATGTATTTTTTATTAAACATCACATTTGTCCACATGCCTTTAAATTCATTGCTTTCAAGTAATTCTAAATAAAAACAAGTCTGACAAATCAGTATTTGATTAGTGTTGATTTTTCCTGTAGTAAATCAGATGAAGCAACAAAAAGTCCATTGGAGAAAATATCAATACAAAAAAAGAAAAATCCCAAATGCTTAGGCACAAAACTCAAAATATATGAAAAAAGATGGAAACATTTGGAATGAGAGTTTAAATAAATACAGCACAACATTTTTGGCTTAGATTGCAGCAAACCACACATTTAAAAAAAAAAAAATCTCTTTAAAGTGCTTTCCCTCATTTACAAATTACACCATTATAGGAAAAGAAAAATAAAACGTCAGAGCTGAAACACTAGAGTCTTCCAAACATTTACTACAACTTCCTTTAAATGTAAAAGAGCTGCAGATATAAAGCACAGACATCTGGACCAATTGGCTCCCAACGTTTGAGGTTTTCTTCCCTTGTTTTTCCCCAGTAAACATAATTTCCTGATGCATTTTAAGTCAACTTCTTAAACTGGCTCCTTCAAGGGGTTTCCAACCCAAATCCTCAGGGGCCAGGAACACCCTGTGCTCAACACAAATGATTAAGATGACCTCTTCACCGGGTCAATAAGTTGTTCAGTAAACAATGAACCAGTCATTCTTTTGGTTGAACGTGACACCAACCCGTGTAACTGATCCTGGACACCAAAGCAATCATGACAGAAGCTGCATTTGTTCCACGTCAGCTTAAGAGTTTTTCCTTAAGCCGTCCAAAGTAAACAACAACAACAAAATCTAAATAAATACATGATTTACTCAGTTTAAAATCTGCATTAGTCTCACCCCCACAGTAATGCTTCACCTTTTATCCAACTGCAGCACCTGGATTTGATGATAGTGTAGGACGGAAACATCGTCACATTTTCAGTGATTAATGGTGACATGCAGGGTAAAACTCACAAATTGGTACAATTTCATTAATAATAAAAAAATCAATGTGATTATAAAACCCCTCCACCCAAAGTCCCTCTGCCCTTGGAAACCAGACGGGCGTCATTCATGCAGAGTTGAGCGGCAGCGGGAAAAAAAAATAAAAAAAATAAAAAATCTGTTTGATTCCTTTAGGAAACAGATAATAGAAAAAAAAAAAAAAAGAACAAAAAAAAAAAGAACTAAATCTGTCCATAGTGGTTCCCCGACCAATTCTCTCCAGAGCAGCAGCACGGTTCTTGTTACGGAGGAAAGAGCAGACGGGGTCCTTTTTAGTTCACAACATCCTGGTAGATGGAGTTGGACGTGGTGAGGCCAAAGATGAAGGCTCCGAGTGTTACCATGGCAACGCCAAGGCTCACCAATAAATGCCAGCTGGAAAACATCAAAACAAAAAGGCAAAGCTCATAAAATAACTGAAATCACATATTTAAAAGCTGCTTTATCTGCATAAATATTGGTGTTAATTATCTGTAGACTACATTAAAACAAAATAAATTTTTTTAAAAATCCTTAACAGCTACACCTTTAAATCAAAAGGTGTAGAAGTCAAAGATATTTGTTTAACTATAGGAAATGGGGAATTTGGACCACAAATTTCATTATATGGCAACATAAAATAATAAAATTAAACTTCAGTCTTCTGAATTATAAATGCATCACTATAAACTGTTTTAAGAGCTAAAACACCTTCAATACATTCAATTGTAGGTGAAAAAATACTGCAAACAGAGTAACACACCAAAGCATACAGTTGCATCTCAATCATTAAGATTACTTATTTGTAATGTAGTTATAGAAAATGTGTCTAATCCTAATCACTGAAACAGTCAAAGAACATGCATGTGTCCATTTCCTACAACTAATTATATATATATATATAAAAACAAATGTTTGCAGAAAATAAGCAGCCTCACCTTGTGGTTCGAATGTCCGTCTCTGAAAGTTTGGCCTGCATCAAACACAAACCTGTGAAGTTAAAGAGACATAATGAGACGTTTAAGCTCCACTTGGACCTGCAGGCGGGCGCAGGACCTGCAGCGTTACCTGGGAACACGAAGATGAAGCAGGCCGCCAGTCCTCCGATCAGCGAGATGACGCGGCCGATGTCTGGGATGAAGAGAGCGAGGACGAGGGTGACGACGAACCACACCAGTGTCTGCAGGATCCTCCTCCTCCGCTCCCGGCGAACACACACCTCCACCTGCTCGCCTCGGAAACGCAGCCACAGGCCCTCTATCACCGCCCTGCAGGACAGAACGGGGTCAGGGTTTGAGATCGATAAGTCAATTCATCTAATAAAATAAAGGGGTTTTTTTTCAATGGGTTTCTATAATTCAGACTAATGTCAGCACAGCTAAAACATTTCAATTTATATATCTCAACTTTGAATTCTCCAAAAGAATCTGGATCTGTAATTAGATGCAATAATCAGATAAGCTTCAAAAATGATAAATCATGGCCGAGTCCAAATTCATGGGTTTCATCCTTCAAAGCTCGATTACATCACAGCAATGCAACGAAGGCTCCAACAAACTGACACTTTTCATTGCATTTTAATATTAAATATCCACATTGGCTTTAAAATATCTTTGCTTAACCCCCAAAGTTGCCTTTCTATTGGATCTTACCTGCCACAGAAGTGTAAAATGGGGTAGGAAGTCACCACACAGATGACAATGAAAGCTCTGGCGATGGCCACTGCGATGTCATCAGGAGGGTAAGACATCAACACGTCCTGATTCACACTGGAGCCAAAGGTCAGGAAGCCGCAGACGCCTGACCACCAACGAGTTGCACACCAAGAGTCAATAATAATTCAACAGGAAACGCATGAAGGGAAGCTGTCAGAGAGAGATAATCCAAGGAAACCCACCTGTCCCCGTGTAGACAAAAAGGCAGATTATCATGCTGCAAGTGACTACAAACCCCCACGGTTTGATCGCCTTCGTCTTCATGCTGTTAAACACCGGCACACAGCTGACATGGCACTGCAGAGAGAAGGTGAACACATTTAACTCAAGTTACAAACATATTTTCATTTAAAAAAAGACGACATGAAACGAGGAGATACCTGGAAACCAAAGCATATGGTGGGCATTGCATTGAAAACAGCAGTCCAGGAAGCAGAACTGTAAACAACAACGATGGTTTAACAACGAGCAAAGAAAAGTGACGTGGATGCAGGAGAGTTGGGAAAAACTTGAATATTTTCAGGACTCACGTGGCTGGAGCGTGGTCTGGGTTCATGTCTTTGTCCGGAAAGATGTACTTCACAATGACCACAACGGTTACGTACCAGGTTCCCATCACACTCAGAGCACTACAACAACAACAACCCAGTTGATCATCACACAAGATAAATCCAGGGCTAAACAGGGAGCAGATCCAAATACCTGGCGTATTTCTGGAAGCTGATCTCTTTGGGGATTGACAGAGGCAGAATTACCAGGACTGCAGTGACGATGATGGTAAACTTCCTGTCTGTGTACCAGTGACCCTCAGGTGACCCCTCCGTTTCATGAGCAACCGCAGCGACCACTGCAACAAAAACAAATGTTTTTATTTTACCCTTAATTTAGTTTTCTTTTCAACAATTATTCAAACATGAGAAATACTGAATCAAATCCCTGACTTCTGCAGAGTGCAGGAACATTTGAAATGTACAGGATGAAATGGAGACAGTTCGACAAAAAACTGTCTGAAAAAACTGTTTTCAGCTAGAAAACATTTCTGTCACCTCGACCAGAGGCAGACAGATCAGGATTTCTGCTTTGTCAGCATCTCAGAGACAACGGGTCACATGAGGCATTTACTGAGAGAAAAAGCTGAGCAGAGTCATAATGAATGCTCTTTGCACCATCCTTAAAACTCTGCATTTTCCATGTTACTGCTTAACCTGAGCATTTCAAAAATCTGTCCTGATGGATAAAAAAAATAAATAAAAATCTGAACTCAGAGAACCTAAAGTTCAAAGCCTCCAGTCATGAAGCCTCATTGATCAGAGTCGATACTTGCATCGATCCAGCTGGTCGCCGATGACGATGAAGAAAGCGATGCATGTCCCAAACGTGTAGATGGCGATGGCCAGCTCACAGAGGATTCCTGTGACTTTCCCACAAGTGGCTCGAACAACTTCCTGATAGGTGCCTTCATTGCTGACCTGCAGAAACCAGACAGCTGATTTACAAACATGTTTTGAATAAATAAAAAAAATTAAAAAATGTATATGAAATACTTAATGAGTTGATAATGAGAACTTTTTATAGCGAGTTCTTCCTGCTGAATTGCTGTGTGCTACAGATCCTGCAGGGCTCAACTTAGTTTTGTTATATCTGAGCTGTACAGGAACAGAAAGTCTTGAATTGTCACAATTCTGCTTGTCGTGATCAGGAACAGAAAGACAACACAGAGACTTTATTGCCCAACAATGTTGCTTCCTGAAAAGATTTGAAGTCTCTGCTTTTGCCTGGAGAACTTTAATCTGTTTCATTAAGATCGGCTGTGATACAGCGACACAGGGTAGAGTATGGCTGAGGATTGGAGGGGAAATGAGGTTTTCCATCCATCTTTAAACACAAAACTGTTTAAAGTGGAGCATGCCCTGTTTACACAGACACCACTAAATAAAATCTAGTGTAACTAGAACTCAATCACATCATGTGACTGATTTAAAATCCAGCTGTCCTGTTGTGGACAGATGGATCAGACCGGCGAGTCAGACCACAAAGAGCAAGGAACACGCTGATCAGGGATAAAACGGTTCAGCAGTGATCAATACAGAATCAGAAAATGCAAAGATTATGGCCAAACTAAAAATGTAGCAACCAAACAAGAGAAGCAGCAGAGATCAACAGCTCATGTGGGAGACACTAATGATTGTACTTTTCTATCCCATTCAAAGAGGTTAGGTCTACAAAAAATTAAACTTTACCATCATGCACTGCTCTGAGGTTGTAAGGTGAAAACGTATAAACACGTTTGCCAAATCTAGTAAATGTGTTGCAGAACATGTTGCTGGTTCAGCAGAACAGATAGAAACAAAAACAAAACATACCTAGGCCTGTCGCAATAAATCAATTAATCGCATGATAAATTTTAAAAATCTCAATGATTTCTATTTGCATGATTTGTTTCTCCCTTTCTAAAAAAAAAAACTGGATGACAAAAGTCTTAAGTTTGGTGCTTTGGTCTCAACTGGCCCCTTTTTATGAAGGACAATTTAGTTTACGGCGATTTCAAATTTAATCTATTTGCCATTTCTGTTATGTTTATTTATTTTGGATATTTAAAATTTCTTCCAAGTCCAGGATTACGTATTAAGTCAAATTTAAAGTTTATTGATCTTTGACAATGTGTCCTTGCTTTATTATGCCATTACCAATTGAAAATAGTCTCAAAACAACAACATCATTTATCACTAAAACTCCTGCAGCACTTTATCATGTAGTGAAATTGAACATGGTGACAGGCCCAAACATACCTGAGAGCAGTAGCCAAGGATCACCAGCCCACTGATGATGAAGATGAGCATGAACTGTTGCAAAAACAAACCACAGAGGGAGTGTTCAAATGTTTCAGAAACTTGTGAATATTGCAGTTCTGGTATCCGTTTACCATCTGCAGCATCACTCCTGCTGTCACTCCTCCAGCCATGCTGAAGGCTGCAGGGAAGTTGAGCAGTCCGGCACCCAGCGCGGCATTCACCACGATGAAGACGGCACCCAGAGCCGACACGCCCCGGCTCCCCTCTTCTGCCTCGGGTTGCCGGGCAGAATCCACGCTGGGGCTCTGCAGGAGCCACACTCGTTCTCCGGAGTCGCTGCTGCCGCTGACGTCGCCCCAGTCTTCAGCGTCAGTGTTGACCGCCATGAGGAAAGGAGCCGAGAGAGGACCGGCGTCAGCTGGACCGACGTGCTGCTGAAGTTTCTCAACTAACTGGAGGGATCCTGGAACGGTGAGGCTGTTTATTTCACTCTGCAATCAAATATTGATTATTGGGATTGATACATATGTGGGATTTCCTGTAAAACTCCATTCACTGATACGAGCAAGAGCAGTTCCTAACAAAAGCATTAATACCCCTTGAAATTGTTCAAGTTGCAAATTTCATTGTATTGTTATGCGATTTTAAATGACAGCGCAACATCAAAATATTTTGCAAAATAGTGAAGTGAAAAAAAAAAATAAATTTAAAATTCTTTTTTTTTTTTTTACAAATAAAAATCTCAAAACTACATCTTCAGGTCCCTTTTATGTAGTTATAGAAAAAAAGTACCAAAGAATATCAGAAAAAACAAGGACCGACATGCACAGCAGACAGATCAGGGAGAAAGATGTGGACAGGTTTAAAAGCAAAAGTTAGGATATAAAACAATACTTGGTATAAATTTAATTCAGTTCAGTTTATTTATGCAGCACAAATTCACAAGACGTGGTGTTTCACACACATTCCAATTGGTCCTACTTATCAAATAGCACAGCATGCTCAGTTAAATATTTAAAGTAGAATAAGACGTTTATGCGCACAGAAACCCAGAGGATTGGATAGAGTCATAGATTTGCAGCATCCACAACCAGGAGTTAATTAATATGCCACATCACTATGAATGCACCATTCTAAGAGAAACACGATGGCTGCAGATCCATAATTATGTGTAGAAACTCAAAAACGTCTGAAGCAGGGCAGGAAACAAATTCATGTTCTGATTTTTATTTGCAAATAACAGAAACAGATTCATTCTTCTCTTTTGTTGCCAATTTCTAAGCGTTTATAGCAGGGGTCTCAAACTCCAGTCCTGGAGGGCAGCTGTCCTGCAATTTTTAGATGTGCTTCTGCTGCGCCACACCTGAATATAATAAGTAGGTCATTAAGGCTCTGGAGAACTGATCTACACAAGGTGGAGGTAATTAAGCCATTTCATTCCAGTGTTTTGTACCTTTGGCACATCTAAAAACTGCAAGACAGCGGCCCTCGAGGACTGGAGTTTGAGACCCCTGGTTTATAGCATTAAAACACACTGAAGTTTTGGATGGACAAAAAAAAATGTGAAGGGGTATGAATAGATTTCTAAAGCAATAGCGTCAAATAAATTGTAATCTCTAAAAGCCCCACTACCGCCCTCAATTCTAACAAATAACATCATATAGGAAGCTGCTAAACTTTGATCACGAGTGTTTCCTTCAAGACAGAAACCGGGATTTGGTTTACACTTCCCACAAGTACAATTCAGCATGCACTTGCGAAACTACTAAGAAACAGATTTAAATGAATAAATTTTTCTTATTTTTCAGATAAGATCCGAACAAAAAGGGTTGGGGACAGGTAAAAACAGAAAAATTTCATTAAACTTATATGTGAAGGTAGGACGCAATAATGGATTTGAATCAGTGCGTTTATTCTCATTTTTCCATGCACATTGCGTCTCCGCGTAAAGACACCCGTTTTAATCGACCCTATTTCAGGAACGATATGAATCAATAAACGGCAACTAATGAGGAAAAATAACACATGACCTAAATTTGGTTTCCTTCTGCTTCTTAACAGGAACACGCCACGGGCATTTTATTGTTTAGCCTAATTAAATCAATGCTTCTCTTTCATGAAAAGACTCTCAGCGTTTATCAGAGCACTAGCCATGCCCTTTGTTGTTATGCTAAGCTAGCAAACGATATCTGAACGTTAAATACGAATAACAATCTCGCCAGCAACATAACACATTAAAATACACCAACCTGATTTAAAGTTCCTGTAACCCGTCAGCTGTCAAGGAAGGAACCACACAAAACGCTGACACCTTCTCCATTGGCCTCTCTCTCAAAAAAGACGCGCTTTTAGCTTTAGCGGCGAAATTGACGTATGGCTGCCACGTGACTTCCTCTTTTTAATTGGAATTCTAGTTGTTGTAGTTTTCCATGGTTTGATGAAATTACGTACCAAGAATGCGGAAATGATCGTATTAGGCGAATTTAAATTATTTTAATATAATTATGATTAATAATTATGTCTTTGTAGAAGCGTAGAAGGTGAAAGAAAAGTATGGGTAACATCCAGGTTTTGAAATCAAAGAAAATGTGAAAATTAAGCTTAAGAAAAGGTCAAATTTAGATAACGAACTGATGAAAATATTAATGATATAGAAGTTTTAGAATGAGAGGCATGGATAAAGTTGAAATTAATGTTGAAATTGATCGATGGTGGTAGCAGTTCTTACTCTTCTAGAATTGCATAAGAAAATAATAATAAAGTAATCTATGTATAAATGTACTAAATTTATACATAGTATTGAAATAATATTGAATATTGAAATGTTTAGCATTTCAATATTAACACAAAACAGCAAGATAGAAAACACTACAAATTTAAAAACCCATCTGAACTTTTAATAAAAATAATTTAATCCGTTTATATGCATCTTATCTCTGTGAGAATTTGAATGCTCATTGATCTATGAATGTGCAAAGAAGCAGATAACATATTTATAGTTGAGGTGTATATGGTTCTTAAAAAATGGCAGAAAAAAACAAAAATGTTCCTTGAATACTGAAAGAATTAAAATAAAGCCAAACATTTTTCTACAAGGATTTATTGTTTGTTCAGTAAGGTAGATGACCCATGTTTAGTTTCAGACAGAAAGCAGAGAATGGAGACAAAGTTCCAGGAATATCAGCAAATGACACCACAATTGCCTAAAGCCCTGGCAATTATAATGCCTGAAGCAGGGCATTTATAGATGCCCTGCTTTATAAATGTATGTTTTGATAGTCTCAATGTTTTGGCCATAAAGAGATTTAAACACTCAAGTATAGCATCAGGACAAATGAGACTTCTGTACATTTCTTTTAGATTACATGGGGATACGTTTTGTGGTATGATGACATGAAAATACCCATTCGGCATAGAACCACCCCCAGTGAACTTTACACTCAATACTTCCATTTTACTCTCGACTTTTGTGCTCTTTCTTTTAACTGTGATGTCAACTGACAGACTGCTGCTCTGTGAAGGAAAACTGAAGATCTCACAAACGTACAGGAAAAGTACAGAATGGAAATGAGATAATTCAGTCATTTTAAATATGGAAACTAAATAACAGAGGTTGATAAAATTAATAAAAGTGAACTGATGACCAGATAAATGCCTATTCTCACAGTAAAACCCACCTACAAATTCAAATAGTGCCACACATTTGATAAAGTGCTAAAACACCACCAACATAAATTAAAAAAGCATATTTTCTAAAGATTTTCACAAAGCAACAGAGATCTTGCACCTAAAGCTAACATGCATTATCCCAACGTTACAGCGAAATGCATGAGGGTCAAGAGCAAATATTTAGAGGGACAGAAGTGCAGAGTCAGCAGCTGATTCCTCAGAATAAATAAAGACTATCAGCTCAGTCACAAACGTTTTGAATATGGCAAAAGGGCATCAGTTCAGTGAAAACTTGCAGAAAAACAACCGTTCTGTGTTGAAATGATTATGAAATCCAGAAGAGAAAAAGAAAAACTAAACATCGGCCCGTCCTCTGAAGGTGGAACAGAGGACACACAAAAAGCTCCTCAACACAGCAGCTTTGATTCTGTTCTTCTTCCAGTGAGATCTGCTCTACTTGGTGACCGCATGGATCCCCTCTGCCAGGTAGCCCACATTTGCGGAAGTCACGCCCGCCATGGAAATCCTGCCGTCTTTGGTCATGTACACCGAGAACTCCTTCGTCAGGCGCTCAACCTGCAGGAAAAATAAAAACAAAAATTCAGCAGAGCTTAAACAAGTGCTGGTAAAAAAGAAAAAAAAGAAAAAGGAAACAGGCTTTGTTTTTTTTTTTTTACCCTGATATTTGATTTAATAATCAGATAGGCTGCACCAAATTGGTGCTGAGTGCCTTTTCAGTGAGCAAGTTTTCTTCAGCAGTGCCTGAAACTGAACCCTATAAAATTAACCCTATTATGCTCCCTCAAACTAGTTAGGACTAGTTAGGTATGTGGTCTATACTAAACATGTTCATCACATTTTTGCACAAAATCATTCTTAGATGATGAGATTCTAGTCTGATCAGTTCTGCATCATTCTGGATGAGATTTTTAAGAAGCTCATGTCACTTTAAATCCAAACACGCTGCTGCTGGTTACGACCCCAACTCAGTATTTACACTCACATGTGAAAATGGCTGCAAACAGATACGCCATTATACAGCCATACATCTTTAAATAGCAGAAGTGGAGCCTCCTGTACAACCAACAAGAATGTTGGTTTCTGAATAGGAAATCAACAACAAATCACTTGTCATTTCCAGCAGCCATTGCACAGTGGTAAAACCACCTGACCAAATGTCCTGGAGCCCCGCTTGAGTTGTTAGGTAACAGGGCTGGGGTTGCTAGGTAACAACAAAGTTCCCATCAATTGTGTTTTAACAATCAGGAGGTTTTTGAAATAGCTCATTTTCCTGATAAAAACATTAACATATTGCCAAAAAACTGGTTTGTGTGGGGGTTACTTTAAGTGCTCGAGCTTTTATAGAAGAAGCACAAACTTGACAGGAAGCATTAAAACATGAAAAATGTGAGTTTAAATAATAAGTTCACCCTAAAACAATTAATTAAGCTGCTCTTATAACCAAGAGGCTGACCTATAATTTGAATCCAGTATCATAAATGCAGACTGTTACTATCAGGTAATAGATTTATCTATGGGCTTACATAGAGTTTGTCCATTAAAAAGGGTTGAATTTGTCAAAGCAGAATATCTAGTAATGGAAGGATGATGCATCTCTCTAGTGCTGTGACTCAAATTGTCAGTATTTTCTTCGCTAAACATTCAAATATTGTTTTATCACATCTATTTTATCATCAAACTTCTCCATTTTTAAGCTCAATATGCAGGGCTAGCTGATTTCAAGGAAAATATAAGCCTGAGTCAACTAGAAGGAGGAAAATCTTTTGAAGAACCCTTTTGAAAATAAAACTACTGATAAAATCTATTTTGAAAGATCGCAAGCAGATGTGGCTCCATTAAATTCAAATTTTAATTAGTTGCAGTTTTATATTTTTACCCAGTAGATTTCCATAGAGAGCGCATTATTCCTGCTTGTACCTGTTCGGGTTTGAGGCCAGTGAAGCAGAACATGCCGATCTGATCGGTGACGTGCTGCCAGTTGTGGGAGGAGCCCTGCTGTTTCAGACCCGCCACCAGCTGTTCCCTCATCTTAATGATGCGGTTGGCCATGCCATGGACTTCCTCCAGCCTGACAGCACAAACAGAACAAGAAAAACCTGTTAAAACAACAAGGTGGCATGGCACGTCTTACCCCTTCAGTTTTATTCTTATTACACACCTAATCGTTACAGTGCAGCCACAAGACTCAACGTATTTTGATGGGATTTTGTGAAATAGAAACACAAAGTAGCAGATTGTTTAGTGAAAGGGACACAAAGTTTTTAAAAATGTATTCTGCAACATGTAGAATTTTAATTAGGACCGAGGCGACAAATTAGATTAATTGTAATGACTTAACTATTGAAATAGGCTGCAGAATGTGGCAATTTTCTTATCCAATGAATTGATAACTCGTCACAATAAACAATAGATAAATCAATACTGTACTAATCATCTGTTGCAGTCCGGATAAGGTGAATAAAACACTTTTTATTTGTGAAACATGTTCCTCAATCCTTCCTATTCAGCTATGCACTTACAGAGCTGGTCTATTACACAAAATATATGGAGGTTTATGCCTTAAACCTCACAAAATGTGGAAAAGTTCAGGTTGTAAGAAAACAATCCAGCTTCTGGGAGATGTCTGCTTTCGGTTCAGGTTCAGCTTCTGTGTTAATATTTTTACCAGAGCGAGCGCAGGTCTGGTGTGTTGAGGATGGTTGCAGCGATTCTGGCGCCGTTTATCGGTGGGTTGGAGTAAATCGGCCTGATCAGGATCTTGAGTTGGGACTCGACTCTCTTGGCCTCTTCTGCGTCTTTGCACACAACAGTGAAGCCTCCCACACGTTCACCTGTCGTAACCGAGAGAACAGAGTCAGGCAGAGCCGAGGCTCCATGAACTATCAAGGGTATAAACACTCAGCCTGGAGCTGAGTGTTTAAACTCAGATGCCCACAAAGTTTAGCCACTAGGTGGGGACAAAAACAAGCTTTTGCTGCAGGTGTTGCAGTCTGCTATGATCTTTACACACACCGTAGAGTCCCATGTTCTTGGCGAAGGACTGAGACAGCACGATGTTGTGGCCCGTCTCGATGAAGTGCCGAACAGCCCAGGCATCACGATCAATGTCGCCGCTGGCGAAGCCCTGGTAGGCCATGTCGAAGAACACCAGAAGGTTCCTTTTCTGTGAGGTTCAACACGCAGATAAGAAGCTGTTAAAATTTAAAATGGTGACACGACAACTTCCTAATGTACAGCTTTTATAAGCCATGGAAGTCTTTGTTAGACAGGAAGGTGATAAGCAGGTTTTATCAAGATGTTCCTAGAACCGGACCGAGGTGATCGTTTCTCACCTTCACGATGTCGGCAATCTCCTTCCACTGCTCAGGCCTGGGATCCACGCCGGTCGGATTGTGGGCGCAGGCGTGCAGCACAATGACGCTCTTCTCTGGGATTTTCTGCAACACAAAATGAGCAACCGGAGTATTAAAGACCATTTTTATTTAATGATGATTTCAGAGTTCAGACTGTTTTTTTCCTTCACACTTTGACAAACCTTTATTCTACAAAGCTTGAGTGTTAGTCTAAGGCTGAATTAGTGTGAAACTCAACCCCTCCTCAGATAAATACTCTTATTGATCTAAATGATCATTTTTAGCTCCACCCTAACTCACAGAGATGTCGTCCAGGGCTCCTTTGAAGTCGAAGCCGCAGGTGGACGGGTCGTAGTATCTGTATGCTTTGAGCTGCATGCCGGCGTCTCTGAAGATGGGTGTGTGGTTTCCCCAGGAGGGTTTGGGCAGGTACACATCATGTGGACCTGTATGGAACCGAGCCTGAGACACAGAAATAACAGATTATACAGTCAGCATGACCTTTAACCCGTCTCTTTTTATACTGACAGTAAAACCAGCTCTCACCAGGTAATTTCCCCCGATGCGCAAGGATCCAGTTCCTGAGATGGTCTGGACAGTGATGCTCTGAAGAAAGGTCAATTTCACAACCTTGACTGTTTGATTGTGACACACCAAGGTCTAGATTGCTTTATCAGACACCATAACTTACTCTGCCGCTCTTCATCACCTCATTGTCGGCACCGAGCGCCAGCTGGGCGCAGGCCTTGGTAAATTCACCAAGACCACCGATGGGCAGGTACTCCTTATCCAGCTGTTTGGATGCCATCAAAGCCTCTGCCTGGAGAACAAGTAAAGAAAAACTTTTTTTTTTTTAAACTAACAGCATTGTGAAAATAAAAAATAAATAAATAAAAAGCAGATTGACCGTTTTACCTTACGAACACAGCTGAGCACAAAAGGTTTCCCCTGGTCATCTCTGTAGGCTCCCACGCCGAGGTTCATCTTCTTTGGGTTGGTGTCCCTCTTGAAGGCCTCCGTCACCCCCAGGATGGGATCAGGGGGACCCATCTGCACCCCAGCCCACCATGAGCTGCACAAAACAAACAATAGAAATGGATGCAGCCATGACATCAGCTTTCACCCAAACAAAACCCAAAGTAACAACAAAAAGTTGGTTTGAAGCTCTTACATTCATTACTATAAACACCAAACCACCTTTATACAACAGTGTTAGCCATGATCCTGCTCACTGAAGTGATTCTATCCGCCTACTTAAGTTTTCCCTTCATGTGACCCCACTGAGCTGGTGACACATGAACCACACAGGCTGCGTTTCAGGAAATAAACATAATCCAATTAGCCGTTTCAAAGTCCAAAATCAGGAAAAGAAAGTAATCTGGATGCAAAATACAACTTAGGACTGAAACTATTTCCATATTTACTCACTAGAACAAAATTGTAGTAATGGTGAATATACAGATATTTACTGAAGTAATTTCAAGGACATGGACTTCAACCCTGTAAGGGGGTTGGGATCAGACCTTAAGGATTTTAAAATGCAGATGGCAAAGGTGGGCAGACCTGTCCAAAGAAAAGCAAGCATGTTTCTTTTTCTTGCACTTATTGCCTCTACTCAGCTTTGTTTTCTTGGAAGTCATGTTTCTAAACAAGGTTTGCATGTTTTCCTATGGAAACACAATGAAAAGTATCTGAAATTTTGTCTAAGGTATTTTATTTACTTAAATTAAATAAATAAAAGAAACCAAGTCTGATTTATTGCCGCCCATCCGACCGTTTAAGACTCGTCATGCACAGGACGGCAGAGAATGATGCAACTTTGAGCATTGAGATCCACTAAGAATAGCATTGAAAATGATGCAAATGATGCAAAAAATGAACACATTACGCTACATTAACATCATCATGAGTTGCATGCAGATTTGATAAAACTCAACTGTTTATCTAAAGGAATATTTGAAATCCCAGAAACATAACTCCTGTGTGAGTAAATAGAAATAAAAGTTGCTACATGTGACCTCAGTTACACTCCTTCCCTTATTTGTTGTCTCAGGTTTCTTTTACTTTGTGAAACATCTGAACTTTGTAGCTAAATTTAGGAAAGAACTTCATGCAAAGGGCAAAAGTCTCAAATTAATGTTCAAACATGAGGTGAATTTATTATAATACACTTAATTTCTTGGCAAGCATGTTGCACAAAACTTCATCTTAATGAAGGGTATCCAGATTGTGTGCAATACTTGCAAGGTTAATACAACTAGAGCCATTCAAAATATCCCATAGTTACACATACTATATGAATAAAATCCATATGAGAAAGTAAAGGCTTTGTCAATGTAGAAAACATTATGGTTGGTGTTTAAAGAGGCTATCTGGTTTTAACCAGCAGACCAGGGGGCACAGACTGCACAACTTACCTTCAGTAATCAACAGATCAAAGGCCTTTTGGCTAGATGAACCATTGTTTTCCCTTGCCAAATGACTTTGCAGATCATTTAGCACAAGCATCTTGTTTAAGAATAAATGTCTGTGCTTGGATACAATCAAACTGAGACTCCTAGCCTTAGGCATCTTACATCTAAATCATTAATCTATGCAAAAGAGGCTGAAAATGTACATTTAGGGCCAAAGTTTCATGATAAGTTACATTTTTATACTTTAAACTTGGAAGGAGAATAGTATGGGTTTAGTACGTTATTAATCTAATAAATCTTAATTTAAAGTGGAGAATTTTATTTTATTTTGATCGCAGTTGTCTGAGCCGACAGTAGCTAATAGCTTACCCTCTAAGAACTAACTCTAAGGACGAACAGGCGTCTCTTTCGCTTCTCGTGTTTACCCAATCACCGATCAGAGGTGGAACCCGACAACCTATCAGCGCGCAGAGGAGAAAAGAGTTAGCCAATGAACTGACGCGGGTTCATTGATTTGAGGTGGCTGGGGTTTCCTATGACATTGCGTGGAATTTAACGCGAAACTCTGCTAACTGGTTTACTTTATTAGAAAAAGGTCACAATTGAAGGCAACGTAACTTAAGCGGTAATTATTATGAAAAACACGCTAACTCGTCAAAATTTTTTCCCTCCACATGGATGCATTCGTCTCCGCGGGGTGTGTGCCACGAACCAACCAACGTGCTTCCACCAAACCAACTGTCACTGTTAGTAACAATCACTAAATTGTGAGTTAAGTAAGCTCTCAGGGGATTCCTTGAAATATAAAGGGGAACTTTGGTAAATAAGAGAGAGAAGCGAACCACCACACCGATGCTAGCGAAAGCCGACACATCGGGGCCTGCTGAAACCATTTGACCCCTGTCTGCTGCTGGTTAAACGGATAACATGGCCTCTTGATACACCGTCCTCTAAAGATGGTTCCTAACATTTAAAAGTGACTGCGCATTTAAAGGGCAAAAAATACTAATAATCTGCATCCTGTGTTAGTTAAACACTCACACAAGACGTAGACTGGTATAGGAGCAAAAAGCTCACTGTCCTCGGGTTACATGTGGGTTAGCTCGGGAGTCTGGTTTACCTGTTGCGGCTGGACAGAGCTCCCAGGGCCGGGGAGATGTTGCCCAGGCAGTGGATCACCTTGTTGGACTTGAGCAGAGCCATAGTTGCTGTGGTGCAGAGAAGAGCCTAGCAGGATGTGGACAGACGTGAAGGACAGGGAAGACCACGCTGATACGCCTACGGTACGTGCTGACGACAGAGCTAAATGTCACAAGCGAAGCGGACCACGTTGATGGGAATTCCGTTAAGTTTTAGGGATACGTGTCGTTTGGCTTGCTTGATCTTCTTCACTTTGTGTTGAGATAAAAGTTCAATTAGTAAATGAATGGACGCGTCATCGTAATTTAAAATATTATATAAGGTTACATTATATTAAATAATTAAAGTAAATTCAATTTTAAAATGTAAACCTATCTTGTAAGCCACATACAGATATACTTAAACACTTAGTTCAGTTATTTCTGCAGAATTCGGTTTGTAGCTACTGAAAACCCAATGGTTAGTTTCCAAAAAATTTGGTAATTAATAAAGACCAACAAAAAAAGGATTTTTCAATTCAGACATGTCACCCTACCTATTAAAAACATGTCTTTGCGCTACATAGTACTTGTATAAAACTTGGTGCTCATTTTGGATAAATACATGCACTACAGCACATGGAAGTGAGCAGGACGTTGTACTGCTGAGGTGTTAAACTTATGTCTGCTAAAGATTTAACGCAAAACCAGACACACAAAAGCACACAAAATAAACGTATTCTCTACAAACTACCGTTACAGCTACTGATAATAAGGAACGTATTGTGAATCAGAAACTGAGCGTTCAGAAAATTATTTAATCGAGCTCATCAAAAGTCAAACTTTCATCCAAAGTTCACCCGTCTTTTACTGAAAATATCTATCAAAATCAACAGATTATGAAGAAAACACAATACATTTGTACATCACATATACTGGTTAAAAGTGACTTATATTTAAAAATAAATAAATAAATAAATAAAACAAAAAATATATATATTACCGTGTTTAAATGACATTTAGATGTATAAGTTGCAATTGTTTAGTGTACTGATATTCCACTAGAGGGCAATCTCAGACAATGAAGAGCGACATTAAAGTCGCTGCTCTGACAATGCCCATGTTCAGATAGTCCTTATTTCAGAAGTATTTTGATGCTTGATGATTAAAATTGACCTGCGTGGATTCAAATATTTAAATAACAAAGCACTAAGAGAAGGAACGTATCTGGGCCTGATCCACTGCAATGATTTCGGTTGTGACTGAAGCTAAAAATAAACCCTAAAAAAAGCAAACTCATAAATGTACTTATTACGCGTATCTCAGTCAAAAGACAATTTATTTTAACTAGATGGAGAATTTTCATACTTTAAAATGAGTGTTACTAAATTAAAATCACCGTACATTGCAGTGAGTAATTATTTCCCCCTTGATTTTTTCTGTTTTTGCTTTTTTTCTTTAATGTTACAGATTATAAAACTAATTTTAATATCAGACATAATTATAGTCTGAGATTAGATGTAAAATCCAGTTTCCAATCATGATTTTATCCATTAACAGAGAAAATCTATTAGTTTGGTAATCGATTTTGTTTTACGATCTGAAACATAAATTTAACAACCAAAAAAAAAAAAAAGGAAAAACAGAAAATATCTAAAACTTTTTTTCTGTTTCTTATCTTTATTTAGCAATAAACACACTGTCAAAATATATGCTCTAAATGCTGTATGAAACAAAGATGCAGAATTGTTTTCGTTTAATTTTTAATGTCTGATGTAGCTGCAAGAGAGGAAAGCTCACACTGAGCATCTTAAAGTCTAGGTGGTTTATCACACTGTGGAGGCTGGAAGTCCATGAAACACTTTTCTCAAATTCAGTGGAAGACGACAGCGTCTGCTGGCAAACCAACAGAGTGGCAGAAAGAAGCTCATCCCTGGCTTACATGTGGCTCTGCATCTGTCCACAGAAGATATGGATTAATCCAGCAGAAAGAATAGAAAGGAACCAGGAGGCATCGCTGTGTCAAAACTGGTTCATCCTCACCTTAGAACTGCAGATATTATGATTTTATTATATTTTTGCTAAAACTTCCAGAAAAAGATGACAGTTTCTTACTGGACCAGTACTATCTCTCAACAATTGTCATCTGAAGGTATATAATAAAAAAACAGGTTCAATTCACTCAAATGAAATAAAAGTAATCAATTTAACCCAATCATAATGCAATGTAGCCAGGTTTAGTTGATTATTAAATATCAGTAAGTGATCTGATGTCCAACTCAGCTGACCAGCAGATTTCACAAAATCTTAACTTTGCATCAAACCATTTTTCAGTGACATTTTTATGATTCTTGTCATCCTTTTTCCACCATTTCAATCAGGGCAGAGGTCCAAATAATTTAACAAAACCAGACACAAGTGAGAATATTTTTTCTTTGCATTAACTTTAAATGTAACCTTCATTTCCTGCTGCAGAACAAGGTCGCAACGTTTGACTTAAGAAGGGGGGAGGAGGGGAAGCAATTTCCACTGCATTGTTGCAGAAAGTAAAGTCATCTGCTTCCCTCTTTCCGCTCCTCTGAGTGGGACTGATGTGTGTGAAGGAATCAGAGCAGATATAACTCTCTTTTCCCTTGTTGTCAGCAGTTAACAGCTTGGTGTACTGCTACTCTTTCACTGTGTGTCCTTCTGTACTTCAGTGAGGCCATTTACCGTCCATATACTTTTGGATATATAGCCTGTGTGCGCGTGGATGCAGTAAAGGCGTGAGAAAAGTTTAATTAAATATGTGTTGATGATTAATTGATATAGACGTTACATGGTTTCCATCACATATGAGGGATAAAATCAGAAAAATAAATAAATTTTGGCCTACATTGCATTCAGTTCACTTATATTAAGGACGTCTTGGCATTCGAAGATGGATAACTCTTTTTCTGATTTGTTTTCTGGGATATAAAGTGGAAAACGCCGGTTGTATTTCTTCATGCTGTGTCATGGCATGCCATTTTGTGTGGAAGGCAGTGCGAACTGATCACCCAGCTCCTACTTTGCCCACTTTCTCTCAAAATGGTCCGGAAAGAGTCGCCGAGTTCCTCTGAGACTCTATAAAAAATGGATCAGCACAAGCTCCCTCTTCAACACACTTTCTGTCTGCAGGAGATTAGAAAGAGAGGGAGCACTTAGAGTGAAACACTCTCTTCCTGGTGATCTGTAGTGGAGATGTAATCTTTACACTCGACACAGAGGTGAGTGTTTTACAGCACCAGACAAACCTTTCACTGCAGCAGCTTTTGGATTTATGTTACATTTATTTATTCTCTCATTTGTATATTTCTGTAGAACAGTACCAGCCTCATGAAATAAAACAAGAACAATATAACAAAATAACCTGAAACAAACAAAACAATGAGGTGCCACAGAACAGAGTTCCTTCTCTATAACTACAGGGAACATATGTGATGAAGTTAAAAATACAAAAGCATAATACACAAGATTCTTCACGTGCCATTTCAATCTCAATAAACAGCTTTACTTTGATGAAGAAAAGAAAGTCAGCGGGTATTTTCTGTGCTTTCGGGCGCACTGTTTCTGGTCACACATGCACCAGGCTACATTGAGAGGTAGGAAGGAGGAAGCAGTGCGGGAAGACAGGAGGGTCCCAGGCAGGCAGGAGGCAGGCGGCAGGCGGGCAGGTCACAGCGTGGAGTCCCGGCACAGGACGATCTCCATCTCAGTGCGGTACAGTTTCCCCCTGTCAGCCAGAGCCATGATGCTCTTTTTGTAGTCCACCAGCCCGGTTGAGTCCAAGTCCTGCCAGAAACGACACAGCCAGAGAGAATCACACTGTCTGAGGCGGCAGCTCCATCTCCCTGCTATATCTGGCCTTCAGAAGAGGGATGGATGTGTCAATCAATAGGTGAAGTATTCATTACCATTTTGTTCTTGTCACAGAGGTCCTTCAGCAGAGCATCCAGCTCCTGCTCATCAATGTAGCCATTACCGTCCTGATCAGAGAGAGACGAGGACATCATCGAAAAAAGACGTTCCTTTAGGCTTCACATGTATAAAATCACCCCAAACCCGCTGCTGTCATGTGGATTTTAGCCTAACGAGTTACACGGAACATGTACAAATATGGACCTTGTGTATGGAGACTGAAAAGTGCCAAATTACAAGAGTTTACAGAGTTTGTAGAAAACAAATTACAGCAATTTACAGAGTTATTTTCACACTCCCAAAGAAAGTATTGACCCAGAGTCATAGAAAACTTGAAAGAAGTTGTCTTGACTTCCTGTTTGAAGCAACCAATCAGATGTCAGGGTCTATAAAGGGATAATCAGTCAACGTCGCACTACATCAGCATGTCGCCTGCAGAAAGCAACTAGCAACCAGTGCAGATCACCTCTCTTCGCACGCAGCTCTGCGGTATCTGCAGATAGGTTTTATTTTTAGTACAGTGCCTCTGCCTCCTGTTCAGTCTGCTGCTACACTTCTGATGGCTTAGTTTACCACCTGCCCTGACACCTGCAGCCACATGTTCATTTTTCTGATAATCATGACCAAAATTGGAAGAAATTATCCTTTTGTTCACTAAATGTAAATTCTATTTTTATAATGAAAATTTTCAGTTGCAGGAAAATCCTATTCCTTACCCAACGCATCTCACTGAGACCTGATCTGTACATGGAAAATTACTTTAATATAGCAAATAATGTCCAGCCACTGAAGTTTGGGGCATTTTCTCCCCCCCCCCCCCATTCACTAATGTCCGTTTGGTATCATAACTTATTTTATCACGCTGTGATAAACAGTTGAAGTAGTTACATTCATCTGCTGTGTTTACAAACAAATAATCCCTCAATATACAGCTCTCATAGAACGTCGCTCTTCTGTGAGCTTTGTAACTGCCAGCCGTCTTGATAGGCAGTTGCTATGGAGTTGCTATGACAACAAAAACCAAACCACAAGCTTAGAACTCGCTCTCGCCTCTTTCTTAACTTATAAATAATTTAATTGAGGCATATTTAAGTAATCATATATTAAATATATTACTTCTGTATTTATTTCTAGTTTTAAAAAGTTAATGTTGCATTTAAATATTTACTTCATAAGTTATTTATGTATTGTGACTTGGCACTCTTCACCCTCAATACTTTTGGTGACATAACGAGTCTGATATTTTTAGCAGGGAATAACAGAGATAACATTTGTTTTAAAATGTCTTTATTGAGTAGTTAATGTTGCATTTTATGTTTTATTTTTCTAGGCAATTGCTAATTCATTTAAGTAGAAGTAAATATAAATTTACCTTAATTGTCTATTTCATTATATTTAAAGATTTTAAGTCGTGTAGATTATCATTAAGCCTGTCACAATAAGAAATTAATCAATTAAATTTAGTTCAATAATTTTCATTTTGATTAAAATTTTTTGAAATGGAATTTTGTTTAGAGAGTTCATAATCCATTTTATTATAATTTTGATTGTTTGTGGTTTTTATTTCCTCTTAACTTGTTGTTTTCGGTTGATATGTTTTATTTTGGGTATTTGAAATCTCTTCCAGTTGCAGCATGAAGTGTTCTGTATAAAATTAAAGATCATTGAAGTAGCATTGATAGGCATTATTATATTAACTGAAAATGGATTCAAGACAACAATATTAGCAATGATCGCCATCATTTCTGCCAGAGACAATTTATTGACCCAGAAAATTTGTTATCGTGACATGCCTAATTATTATATATAAACATTAGTGATTTACTTGTTTTATAATTGGAATTTGAACTCCATAGATGATTGCTAAAACTGAACATCTATTCAATCTATACGAAAGAATGCCTCAGTCTTAGAAATAGGTGAAACATGCCAGTTTATAACACAAAATGTGCAAAAATCAACTTTAGAAATGTGAAAATAAGACTGACAGCGATGTGCTTTCATCAACATATACATTAGATAGACTGAAATGAATTTCCCTGGAGAATAAATCCAAATGACCTGATCGTTTGTGTTTCCACAACCCCCATCATGCAGCAACAAGCAGAGAGTGGACAGATGTCCATCGTAAACATGTCTGGTCAGCGATCAGCCTCCACAATCAACAAAAAGTACTGATTTTTGTCAATTTATGTTCAGAAACACGTTTTTCACCTTATCGTAGAAAGTGAAGAGAGAGTCAAACTCCTTAACGGTGAGTCTGATGCCCTGTAAAGTCACACAAAGAGAGAGAAGACAGAATAATTAGAAACCAATGCATATTTCTCGAGAGCGGTAAAAGCCCCAGATCTACCACAGATATTAATCCATGCAGATTATGATAACTGGGACTAGAGTTGAGTTAATCCTCATCAGACTGACTAATCCTCTGTCAAGAGAAATTGTTGATCTGCTCTCACAGTCCAGCACATTCAAATGGGAACAAACAAGATCGTTGAAGAATCCAAATTCAAAGACACAAATGTGTTGGAGGTGCTCAGTCTAAATTATTTCTCCCAGTAATGCTTGATTAAAGTCTATATGGCCAGAGAAATTACACAAGAAAAAAGTGAAAGTAAGTAGAAGCTCACATAAAAACCTAAACTGTGGATTTATTAGTTTTATAGAACAGTCAGTTCAAAAAAATAAGGAAGCAGGATTGACAAAATCAGGAATCCCAATTAACTCTGGAGGTAGACTTCATATTTATTATTAGAATATGAGTCATTTCTTTATTTTCAGTGATACCGTTTACACTAATGTCATTGCAAGCAGATGATGTTCACCAGAAAATATTGATTTATGTTACCTTTACCAGGAGCTGACAGCTACAAGCTGGTTTTTGCTTCCCAAAATAAAAATAGATTCAAAGTATCCGGGTCTTTCACCATTTTTACAATTTTCTATTCCTTTCCAGGATTAGCAGACTAATGTCTCAGCAATATCTGGAGAAACTCATCCCTGCATTTATTTGTAGTCACATTGATTACTGCAACACTGTTTTCACATGTCTGCCTAAAAAAAATAATAATAATCCATCCTCCAGCTGAAGCTGATCCATAACGCTGCTGCTCGGGTTCTGACTAAAACCAGGAAGTTAGAGACACATCACACCAGTTTTAAAGTCCCTACACTGGCACCCTGTAGTACTTTGAAATGCCTTGTTGCTGAAATGTGATATACAAATAAAATTTAATTGATTGATTGACTTTCTGTGGTCTCAGAGAGAAAACCTCCACAAACAGGCAACAAGGACGATCCTGATCTGACGTCAACTTTTTACTTTCAACGCAGAGCAGCTTTCTGACATACAGAGCTCCACCTGCACTAAATGACACCAGGTGTCAAATAAGTTGCATGCTTGTGGTCCTTGGGATGATAATCTCCATTACTGTAATCTAAAAGATTAGTCTACATCAGTGAAGTGCCTTCAGGGAAGCCAGTTCCTCACCAATCACTGGCTTACACCCATAAAAACTCACTTTCGATAATTATTTGGCTCTGCATGCAGTGTTTAGGCCCAGCTACTCTAAGCAGTTTAAATTAGACTAGAATGCAGCAATGAGGGCTGAAGTTTAAACTCTTATTTCAGAAACAAAGCAGATAAAATCACAAAGTTAAAGCCAGCGGATTACTGAGTTCCACATTCGCAACATGAAAGTTTGACGCTGGTTTTCCACTTTGTGTTTCCACCTGGTTTAATCTCCAGTGGCCACTGTGAAGCAGGATTTGTGCCATGCATGAAATGCTAAGGTTGGACAAAATGTGCATGCAGCGTGGCCAAACAAACTGGCTGCGGCTTACTTAACCGGAACAACTGAATACTGACATGGTGGCAGGAAAAGACAGGGATTTAAAAAGCATGCAGCTTTAGGATGTCTTTATATATATTTAAAACAATTTTCCTCAACTCATTTTCTGACTCATTAATTAGGTTTTACTGCTGCCAGTGTGGAGGCAGTTGCCAAAAAGCACTACACTTTAATCTATTTGTGTCTATAGTGTGATGCGCCTTTTGGCAAGGCTCAAAAAGTAAAGCAATGCCAATCTAAAAATGTGGGATCTTAAGAAGATGAGTAACAATAACAATTAAAAGATAAAGCTGAAGCAAAAATGGACAGAAAATAAACCAAAACGTGAATAAAGGCCTTCTGCATCCGGCTAATAATTAAACATCTATGATTAAGGATTGGATTTGTGCACTAGACTGTTTTTATGACTTTTAAAAGTAAACAAAAGTGACAAAAGAAAGCCAGCTAAAAGACATTGACAGTGATTTTAAAAATAAAACTATCGTAAAGAAAATGAAATCTTCTTTTCAATGATACAGGAAAAACTAAATGTATAATTATGAATCCTTGAAGGAATGAACGTTGTACTTTTTAATTTCTTTTCATCACAAACTTTATATATATATATATATATATATATATATATATATATATATATATATATATATATATATATATATATATATATATATATATATATATATATATATATATATATATATATATATTTATATATACATAATTGGTATTTCATGAGACCAAGTAATGATAACAAAACTGAAATGTAAAAGAGAGAAAAAAATTGTTTTCAAAATGTTTATAAGTAAAAATCTGAAAAGTGTGGCCTGCATTTGTTTTGTCCTTGGGTCAATACCGTCCCTATATTTAGGATTCTGGGCTGGTCTTTGACTAGGCCAGTACTCTGCAACCTTCACAAACCACAGAACCGTTTTTTGCTCTCAATCCAGTTAAATAAAACTTCATCACTGCAAATGTTATATAAGCTTTTACAAGTGCCCACTGTAGAATACTTCTTTCATATAAAATAATTTATATTTTCAGGTTTAAAAATAAATAAAAGTCAAACTTTTATTAAAAGAGTAATGATGCATTTTCCATGATGTTTATATTTGTGGAAATGATCTAAATCATAAAATTGATTGAACTATGTGCTCTTTATAAAAGCACATAGTTTCCATCCTGCTGACAAGAATGGATCTAAAATAAAAAACTGTTGTGAAAATTGGATGCAATTATTAATAAAATACTGCTAAACCTGTTATTATATTTATTTATTAACATTAGTTGGTTCTGAAATTTTTTTAGCCAAAGTTATTAAGAGCCATCAGATTACAAAGTTGTAGTCTTTGCCATTTTAATGCATGAATGTATTTTAATTATATTGTATGTTTTGAGTCTCTGTCCTGCTGGAATATGAACAATATAATGAAATCAAATTCAACGTTTAACTCTGTTTACCAGTTAGCTGACCTCTGAAGGATTGGATTTAATTTAGGGGTATCAGAGTAAAACATGACTAAATCCATATACACAACACACTTTTCAGAATTTTATTTGTAAAAACATTTGAAACCATTTGCTTACACATAAATTATATCGATGTTTGTGGCTGTAATATAACTAGACGTGAAAAGTTCCTAGGTTTTAAATAAACACTCTTGCGATGGACTGTGTTTTAAAGAGAAAGCACTTGAAAGTTGATGTTTTTTGTTTTTTGACGGTGTAATCTCACCTGAAATTTGAGCAGGAAGTTCTCCTGGACCGGCAGAAGCCTGTGGTGAAAAACATAAACCTGTCAGTGTTGATCTGAAGAGCAACTTTCAGAAAGAAGAGCAAATAAAACCGGGAAGTGACGCTCACCTCGCCATCTCAGAGAGGCCCAGCTTACCGTCACCATTCAGGTCAAACATCCTGAGCTACAAAAAAATTAAATTAACAGGGAACTCATCAGAGGAATATGGGGAAATGTTGCAAACATTTGTCATTTGTTCACTGAAGCGGTCGGGTGTGTTCAGCTCACAGATGGCCGACTGACTCTGGTGGCAAACAAAGCAACGTCTCAGCAGTACAGGTGCACTATGTGCAGCAAATGTGATTAATATTTAAGCCTCCACATAATGCTTCATTATGACCAGCAGTTAGCTGTAAATTGTGAATATGGCATCATTAAAGGCCAAAAGGTCAATGCAGATCTTAAAAATAAAAGTATTTTCAGACTTCAGCTTGTGTGGCTGAATCTGAAGCTTTGAGGTTTGTCAGAATACAGCAGCATGATTGATATGTGTTCATGATTTTTTTATATATATGTTTTGTATTTTGAGAGGCCGGTAATGTTGGTTCTTTAAACATTTTAGCTCTCACGATTGTCTGTGTGTACTCGTTGAGCTTCTTGTCATCGTAGTCTCTGTTGGCCTTCTTCAGCAGGTCCGACAGGAAACCCTGAGACGAGAAATAAACCAAAGATGAGAGGACTCTAAACGTTTTCATCTGACTGCAATCATGGAGGAAATCAGAGGAAATGAAATGTAGGAAGTACTCTTTATTTTCTTTTTTACATAAAAGTACAGAAGTGTGAAATATCTTTTAACATTTACACCAACGGCATGACAACAAGGCTTATTATTGTCATCTAATTATACACATGCATAAAGATGTGAGGACTCATCACTGCCTTTAATTGTCTTCATAAATTTGTCCATATCTACAGAACTTTGAGTTCAATCAGTTTTTCTTGTATATTTGTTCATTATTAGCTTTTTGCATTTTGATTATCTTCTGTGGTTGATCGGATTTATTATGCTTCCCTGATCCCGATTCTTTTATTGTGTATTTATTCTGTGTTTAAAAGTAATTTTTCCTCAGTTTTGCTCTTCATGCAGCTGCAGTGCATCCATTTAATTACTGTCACCTGTTTCAGGCTCCATTAATCATTCTCACTGCATTTACTGCCCAAATCTGAGTCACTTAAATCCAATTTTCTCTGTACTCATTTATAGACCATTTGCAGATCCATGTGCATGCTTGTTATTTCCATCCATCCATCCATCCATTTTCTGTTCACCCTTGTCCCTAATGGGGTCGGGAGGGTTGCTGGTTCCAATCCCCAGCTACGTTCCGGGTGAGAGGTGGGGTTCACCCTGGACAGGTCGCCAGTCTGTCGCAGGGCAACACAGAGACATACAAGACACACAACCATTCACACACACTCACACCTAGGGAGAATTTAGAGAAACCAATTAAGCTGACAGTCATGTTTTTGGACTGTGTGAGGAAGCCGGAGAACCCGGAGAGAACCCACGCATGCACAGGGAGAACATACAAACTCCATGCAGAAAGACCCCGGGCCGGGAATCAAACCCACTGTGCAGCCCATGCTTGTTATTTATTTATTTATTTATTTATTTATTTATTTATTTATTTATTTATTTATTTATTTATTTACAGTGATACTGAATTACTTCAATTACTTTTAGGTATATATAGAGCTCTGGAAAAAATTAATAGACCACTTAAAATGACCAGTTTCTCTGATTTGACCTTTTTATATTTATATGTTTGAGAAAAATTAAATTTGTTCTTTTGTTCTATGTCTCCGAAATGCCAAGCACAAATGTAGTATTTGTTTGCAGAAACGGGTAAAATAACAAAAAAGATTCAATGCTTTCAGACCTCAAATAAAGCAAAGAAAACAAATTCATATTCCTTTAGAAACAACGATACTAATGTTTAACTCAGGAAGAGTTAAAAATCAATATTTGGTGGAAAAACCAGGAGGTTTTCAGTGCAGTGGGCTTAGTTTTTTCCAGAGTTGTATATATTTTATAAACTTTTACCTCTTATGGTTATTTTTGTGTTATTAATATTCAACACCTCAGATGGAGCAGCTCGTCAGTGAATAAGCAATTTTCCCTTCTGGATCAATAAAGTATATTCTATTCTAAACTCAACATATTTAATCACTCTGTTGCGTTCCCTCCACGGTTTGCTTTGCAATTCAATGTTATTTTACTTTTGTAAACCACATGAAAACATTTCTACATGTCAGCCTTTAAATCAATAAGACTTAACCACAATGGCCTCTATGTACACTCACTGCACAAGACTCCACTGCTGAAGAAAGCAAGTTTTTAAGTTTCGCGACAGAAAATTTGGACACGCCTGCCAAAGCCCGGACTAATATTCTGAACTCTTTGCTGTCATTGCACACAACGTATATATACTGGAAAATATTGTGAGGACATTGAGTGGTTTGTTATCTAACGAACGCACAAAGTGCTCCAAATGCTTGTTGTGTCACCTTGAGCTCATTGGACTCGATGTATCCGCTACGATCAGTGTCATATCTCCGCCAAGCCTGCAGGAGAAGATTTTATGTTTTTAGAGAACATCTCAGTTAACAACTACAAAAAACATAAACATCTATTCAAACTGGAGTATAGCCAAACACTCGTATTGCCTGACTTTGTGTTAATATGGAATTTGTCAAAAGAAGAAAACCTAAAACGCTTGCAGCACTCTCCGACTCCCTCCCCTCCACAGAAAGCTGCAGGACATCCATAATGTATGGCTTTTCTGAGAATAGCTTTAATACACGGAACAGCCTGAACATCCCACCATAAAATCCTCCTAAAAGGAAATAAGTGAAGTGTGTATATGTGTGTGTTTTTTTGTGGAGTGTATGTTCAGTCACAGTGCAGCTTATGTTTCATGGCTCTCCGTTTCCCCTCAGATTACTTTAACATCAAACATACAGCTGAGAAAAAAAAAAGCAAAGTCTGCAAAAAATGCTGCATTTTCATCAGCGTAAACGCTGAAATACTTATTTTGAATTAAGCAAAGTAATACTTTTAGATGTTTTCTTCAAGCTGAGGGTTTTAAACATTAAACATTTGTGAATGTTTGACCCAGAAAACAAGCGTCCAGATGAATGTTGTGGCAGTCCTTCCTGAAATGCCACAACATTAAAACAGACGCCCCAACTTGGCACGGAAACTGTAGGAAACATGAGGCAGCTGAACGCGCGTCCCACAGGACAGACTGTCAAGGCGAAGCTCGCTGGAGGCGCTTGTGAGGAAATTTCACAGTTCAGTAAGGTTTATCAGATATTCAGTGAACAACTCAGGAAACAGAAGACCTCCAACTGAGAACAAACGTGGCTAATTCTTACAGTCACTGAGCATGAAAAGGTTGACTGAGCACATCTACTGTAAGGAGTTACGCAAGAACAGTTTTCAACGTTCAAGGCAAGGGACACGGATGTGAAAATGTACCAACTTACATCCATGAATTCAGCACTGGATCTCACAAACTCTCTGAAACAGATCAGGAAGTTTTCCTCCGTCGGCAGAATCTGGACCAGCTGCACAAGAACAATTTGATGCGTTTACTTAAAAAGCCACTGTTTGCTGGGCGGATAAAAAGACTTGTTAAGAAAAAGAAACAGCAGTAAATGACCTGGTCTCACCTCAGACATCTCAATTCTACCGTCAGAGTTCTTGTCAAAATTTGCCATGAACTCCTTCAACTTCTCCTTGAACAAAGCGTGTGAGGGATCCTGCAATGACATGAAAACCGTTTTCAGTTTGCTCATATTTTGGCTTTGCATGTACAAAACCAAACTTCAGTACTAATAACGATAAATGTATGCATCTTAAATAAAAAATGTCCCTACATTGTACAAAAAAAATCTTCTTTTTTTTTGCTGTTTCACATTAATCAGATGAAACTTCTTCTGTTTTTGATCAGTTAGGCTTATCAAAATTATTTATATTTGCTAAATACCAGAATAATGAGGTGGGATTTCTTTTTTTCTTTAGACATTTTTATTAATTTCATTAGGGAGAACAATGAAAACACTAAGATTACTATCTCTTTAAACAATTTGATGATGCCATTGCTATATTTTCATCCATTTTCTGTACATCCTCGTCCCTAGTGGGGTCGCGGCTATTTTTTCTTTGTGATATTATAAATCAAAAACACAAGTGTTAGAAATAAGTGCATAAAAATACAAAAGAAAAGAGGGGAAAATAGAAAAAGAGTCCAGTGTAGTACTTGGGTATTTGTAGTGTTTGTATAGAGGAAAAAATAAGATAGTGTTAAAATAACGTTACTACTATTAAAAAAACAAATAAATAATAATAAAACAATAGCAATATTAGTGATAGTAAACTGAAGCTGTCTGTCTTCAGGTAGAACATTGAAAACACTAAGATTCCCATCTCTTTAAACAATTTGATGTTGATGCTGCTACTGTTGAGCAGCTAATTAACATGTTTTGTTGTAAATGTGGCCATCAACCCAGGAACAAAAGCACCAGGCCTTGTGAAAATGCTGACTAAAACAGCCTCTGTACAAACACAGGCTATAGAGCCAATCAGACAGGAAGAGGCCATTTCTCCAAAAAGTCACATATAAAATCAAATTAATGTTTGTAGTTCACACAGGGGCAAAAACCTTAATTTTCAGAGCTATATCCTGTGTGATGAAACTAAAATTGAAGTATTTGGCAATAACAAGTATTGTTACATTTAAAGAAGAGAGACGTTCAGAAACCTGAGAATAAAATCCCAACTGTGAAGTAGGTAGCTGTATTATGTTGCAAGAGAGACTGGTGCGCTTTCTAAAAATTTTATAATTGAAGCAACTTACTTAAAGCTGGGAGAAAAGTATGTCTAGACAATGACTCTAAGCATACCGCAGTCATCCATGTTTTGAGTGGCCCTTATCTCAGCCCCATAAAAAATTTGTCTACAGGGATGAAAAGTTTATGCAAGCAAAAACACCATTTCAGTCAGAAAAAAATGGGTCAAAAATTACAACAAAATATTGAGAAGCTTGAAGAAGAATTATTGAAACTATCTGACCCAAACCAGACAGTTTAAAATGCAATAAACAACAAACCTCTGACATGAAGCAGAGTCTAAAAAGTACATTTTCATTCTGGTTAGCAAATAAAAATAATTGATGCAATAGGTGTGACATGGACACTACATTAGTTTCACCTGCAGAGTGTTAGCGTTTACTAGGCAGGATTATGACAGAAGGGAGAAAAACACCCACCACACCGGCTCCTCGCCTCGCAGTCTCCAGCTCTGTGAAGAAGCTCTCCAGCTCCTTCCCCTCTATGTAGCCGTTTCCTTCAGAGCACCAGAGGAGCGAGATTAGTTTGGCACAACTGACGTCACGATGCTTTTAAGTCACTTTAAGCTTTGTTGACCGTTCAGAAGTTTGATTAAAGTTTAATAAGCACTGAGGGTCTTTAAGTTTTGAAGCAGTTGCCAAACCTCGAGTACTGGTCCAGCCTCAAGTCCTCTGTGATTAAACAGAAATAATCAGTTTATAAACGAATTTGGAGTACACTCCTTGTTAAAGCTGTTCTTATTTCTTACAGTTGATTAGTCTGGAGGCCCAAATAATGCCTAAAGTGGATCCCAGAGCTCCACAACTGCGGGAAAAAAGATTACCATACATCTAAACAATCTTCAATTATTTAAAATTGAGTTTTGTTAACTGGTCGTAACAAGGTCGAATGGATAAAATATCTTAATTTACATATCCATATCCAGTTGTAAAGTGGATTTATCCGTAAGTGAGCTCCAGCTGGGACAAACAAACTCCACCAGAGTGAAGTGGCATTGGAGTGTAAGCAGAATAATGAGCATCTTCTTGCCTAAAAGGGCAATCAGACTGATGCTTACTGGAGCATCCTGTCCCTCACTCTGCATTGCACCACTTACAATGCCCACATTTTAGAAAATAATTTAGTTTGTCTTGAGGTCACAGGTTATACAAGACGTTCTGTGGTCCTTTTTAATCATGAGAGCGAGTCCCACCTGTCACCAGTCTAAACACGGGAAAGGGGATTTAGTGCAATTCAATATTTAACAGGAGACGTAGATAAACTGTTGTCCCAATTCAAAGGAAAACATAAACATACTGAACTAAATGCAGGGACGTGTCCCATGACTTATTCATCTTTTAATCTCTTATCCACTCGTTTCTTTTTTATCGTTCCTCCCAGCTCTGTTTGCGCGGTACATCTGATTGGTGCCACCGGCTGTGCGCATGTGAACTGGTGTTTCAGACAAACCAGAGCGAAAACTAAAAAAAAAACTGTTTTTTAAGTCAGTATCAAGTTTTTCATGTCATTATTCATTCATCCAACTAGAAATTTATCAACAATAACAGAGAGGACACTGGGAAGTATTTCCTAAATCAAGAACTTATTTAAAAAACACAATTCCTGCATAACAGTATTTTTACTTTTTTAGTTACTTCTGTGTTAACCTGCTAATATCAACATAATGGAACTACCAGTTAGTACAAAAATTACAACACATCAAAAGAGGACTGTGTTGAATAAAATGACACTTTGGGTTATTTTCACAACAAAGCTTCTCTGTTCAGTTCAATTTCTCTGCTATCTAATTTGATTTAACATACAATGATTTTAGTGACCACAATAACCAGTAATATGACCACTAAGAGCTAATAAGATCATACTTCTAGACCCATGGCATCACCTGAAAAACAAAATCACTCCAGTGCAGCAGGAGGTTCTGGGTTGGAAAATGAAGCACGCCATTCATTTATAGGCAGCTCCTGATGAGGATCTGCGAAAAGCTGTGGATCATCCATGTCCACAGATGTGAATCGTAAAAACTAAAAATAAAAAGCTGAAGCGAAGGGGGAACCTGTCATATGTACGGTTGTTCAAACCAGTGTTTCCCAATTCCAGTCCTCGGGGCCCCCCTGCCTGCATGTTTTAGATGTGCCTCTATACCAGAACAGCTGATTCAAATGATTGCATGACATCTTCTGCAGCCACCAAGTACTGCAGGAGCCTGTTAATCACCCAAAGATTCAGTCCAGGTGTGTGGCAGAAGGGAAACACCTAAACATGCAGGCAGGGGGGCCCCGAGGACTGGAATTGGGAACCACTGGTTCAAACTACCAGCATCATAAGTGTCAGTAGGTGTGGCCCTAGCACAGGGGTGGGCAACTCCAGGCCTCAAGGGCCGGTTTCCTGCAACTTTTAGCTGCATCTCTACTTCAATACACCTGAGTCAAATAATGAGGTCATTAGCAGGACTCTAGAAAACTTGACTGCACTTGGGAGGTGATTCAGCTGCTGGATTCAGGTGTGTTGGATTCAGGTGTGTTGGATTCAGCTGTGTTGGATTCAGCTGTGTTGGATTCAGCTGCTGGATTCAGCTGTGTTGGATTCAGCTGTGTTGGATTCAGCTGTGTTGGATTCAGCTGTGTTGGATTCAGGTGTTTTGGATTCAGGTGTTTTGGATTCAGCTGTGTTGGATTCAGGTGTGTTGGATTCAGGTGTGTTGGATTCAGGTGTGTTGGATTCAGCTGTGTTGGATTCAGCTGTGTTGGATTCAGGTGTTTTGGATTCAGGTGTTTTGGATTCAGCTGTGTTGGATCAGGGAGACAATGTAAGAGTTGCAGGACCACCCCTGCCCTAGCAGAGAACAGTTACTTCCCAACGCAGCGTTTTCAATAACTGGAGATACTACAATAAAACATTAGACGTTTTTTAAAGCTACTTATCTTATCTGCTTATCTCAATTCTCATAAGTACAAATACTGGTGGAATTATAAATAATGGCTCAAATTTTATATTTTTCAGTAAGAATTTATTTCTCTCTTTAAAGGCGAGCCATTATGTTTCCTTGAACAGATTAGGCTCGGTCTACAACATGTTCATTACATTATTTTCTTACAAAATCATTTCTAGATAACTAGAGTTCAGTCTTGTCAGTTCTGCCTATTTAGAGGTCGTTTTAGGGCCTCTTGTCACTTTAAATCCAAATAAGTTGCTGCTGGTCACATCGCTGTTTACATTCGCATTATACAGCTATAGATCTTTGAAAAGCAGAAGTGGGGCCTCCTGTGCGACCAACAAGAATGCAACTAGAATTTTCTGGATGGCAGGTCAACAACAGCACTTTTGACTTTTCCAGCAGCCATTGTACAATATGTAGAGTAGAAAAAAACCCAGCTGATTAAATGTGATGGAACTCTGCTTGGGTTGCTAGGTGATAGGCGGGGCTTTGCTGTGGTTGCTAGGTAACGGTACAGTCCCCATCGATGGGAATTAATCAAGAGGTTTTTGAAACAGTTCATATTCCAAAAAATCATTAACTTATTGATGCAAATGGAAGCATAAAAATTTGCAAAAAGTGAATTTTGCAGACTTTTACATTCTGTTTATCTCAAAATAAATGAACACATTTGATTTGTCTTTGGTTGTATTTCTATACGTTTGAAAAAGAACTAATTATCTGTCATAAATCTGATAAAGCATGTTCATCCAGAACCCCAGAGAAATAGCTGTGCTCTCAGTTCATTGGTGGTTAGTGCCAGAGTTTAGTTGGGATCTAAATCTCAGCTGTCACATGGAGCGCACCACTGCACACTGAGCAGATGAAGTCCCTTTCCCCTCCATAACATTTTCAAACCCGGCTCAACTTCTGATTGCTCAACAGCACCGTGGGACCATGTCAGCTGTCCAGCACATAATGGCAGAAAATGACATAAAGGCTCATGTGACTGACTGAGTGTTTCATTGCTGCATGAAATAATGCTGCAGGATTTGCTTCAGCTGTTAAGACGCAACTCATTTGTGAGATTAAAATATGTTTCAGATTTTGAGAGATTCGCTTTAAAGGTCAGGTATCGCTTTGAACATCTTTTCTTTTATTCATTATGTGGAATGCTCTGATGTTTATCTATCAGAGCATTCATTAACTATGAACAAAATGTCTCCAAATAAGCGGGTTGAATTCCTGTTCAGGATTTAACATCATGGATGGACACAGCTGTAAGTTTTCTCAGGATAGTTCCATTAAGATCTGATTATCCAAGGAGGTCAGAGGCGCCAAGGTTAACCAGTAGAGGAAGCACAGATCCAAACCTTCAAACACCATTATGAAGGATATCCATCCGTCCGTCCGTCTGTCCATCCAACCATAAATTCATCCAACCATGAAATAAAATGACATCAGACTTATATAGTTGGGTTAGTAGGACACTCAAAGACAGTCATTTCCATTCACACACTGATGACAGCAAGCTACTGGATAGTAGCCACAGACATCCACCCACACATCCATCCATCCATCCACCCACACATCCATCCATCCATCCATCCATCCACTCATCCATCCATCCATCCATCCACCCATCCATCCATCCATCCATCCATCCATCCATCCATCCACTCATCCATCCATCCATCCATCCACTCATCCATCCATCCACCCATCCATCCACTCATCCATCCATCCATCCATCCATCCATCCATCCATCCATCCATCCATCCATCCATCCATTCATCCATCCATCCACTCATCCATCCATCCATCCATCCATCCATCCACTCATCCATCCATCCATCCACTCATCCATCATCCACTCATCCATCCATCCATCCATCCACTCATCCATCCATCCATCCATCCATCCATCCATCCATCCATCCATCCATCCACTCATCCATCCATCCATCCATCCATCCACTCATCCATCCATCCATCCATCCATCCACTCATCCATCCATCCATCCATCCATCCATCCACTCATCCATCCATCCATCCATCCATCCATCCACTCATCCATCCATCCATCCATCCACCATCCATCCATCCATCCATCCATCCATCCACCATCCATCCATCCATCCATCCATCCATCCATCCATCCATCCATCCATCCATCCATCCATCCACCATCCATCCATCCATCCATCCACCATCCATCCATCCATCCATCCACCATCCATCCATCCATCCATCCATCCATCCATCCATCCATCCATCCATCCACCCATACATCCATCCATCCATCCACCCACACATCCATCCATCCATCCATCCACTCATCCATCCATCCATCCATCCATCCATCCACTCATCCATCCATCCACCCACTCATCCATCCATCCATCCACCCACTCATCCATCCATCCATCCACCCACTCATCCATCCATCCATCCACCCACACATCCATCCATCCATCCATCCATCCATCCATCCATCCATCCATCCATCCATCCATCCATCCATCCATCCATCCATCCATCCATCCATCCATCCATCCATCCATCCATCCATCCATCCATCCATCCATCCACTCATCCATCCATCCATCCATCCACCCACTCATCCATCCATCCACCCACTCATCCATCCATCCACCCACTCATCCATCCATCCACCCACACATCCATCCATCCATCCATCCATCCATCCATCCATCCATCCATCCATCCACCCACTCATCCATCCATCCATCCACCCACACATCCATCCATCCATCCATCCACACATCCATCCATCCATCCACCCACACATCCATCCATCCATCCATCCATCCATCCATCCACCCACACATCCATCCATCCACCCACACATCCATCCATCCACCCACACATCCATCCATCCATCCATCCACTCATCCATCCATCCATCCACCCACTCATCCATCCATCCATCCACCCACACATCCATCCATCCATCCATCCACTCATCCATCCATCCATCCATCCACCCACTCATCCATCCATCCACCCACTCATCCATCCATCCACCCACTCATCCATCCATCCACCCACACATCCACTCATCCATCCATCCACCCACTCATCCATCCATCCATCCACCCACTCATCCATCCATCCATCCACCCACTCATCCATCCATCCATCCATCCATCCATCCATCCATCCATCCACCCACTCATCCATCCATCCACTCATCCATCCATCCATCCACTCATCCATCCATCCACTCATCCACCCACTCATCCATCCATCCACCCATCCATCCACTCATTTATCCACCCATCCACCCACTCATCCATCCACCCATCCATCCACTCATCCATCCATCCATCCATCCATCCATCCATCCATCCATCCATCCATATGTTAAGCCTGGCCTCTGTTAGTATGTCTACCAAATTAAAAATAAATATTTCTGATTTTAAACAGTAAGTAATGGACTGGGAACTTACTGTAAATTACTGTGTGGAAAACATGAACTGATATTAACATGAAAAATGTTAATATTAATAACTGTTGTCAGTCCTTTTCCTAAAATATGCACAATGGTCGAGACAAACCAGTAGGAAAACTGGGATAAACCAGAACATAATATGTACTTGAATGCCATCAGGCTATGTCATTTGATGAGAAAATCTGTTGAGCTTATATGGACCAGTTTGAAAAGGGTTTAACTGTAAAGGTCATGGGATCTTCTCAATGGCATCCAGAATAATCCTTACCAAAGTTGCTCTATGGAAATCGGTTAAGCTGGAATGACTTGCAGCAGCAGAGAGAAACAATGGTGGAGCTCTGCAGTCATTCAGAATAAATATGCTACAAGTAGTCAGGAAAGAAGGACATCCACAAAACAACAAACGCATCACTTTGTATGAGAATTTCTCATTTAGCATTTAGATTTTTGGTTGAATTTCTGAACCAAGTCCACTGATTTGATGGTTTGGCTGCTGTGTGCTTTATTGTCATAATCAGGGATGCTTCCAGAACCATTTCAATGAGACACCCAGTGGTAGTTTTCAACACAAAACTAAGACAGAACAACAGGGTTTTGATTCAGGTATGTTGTAAATTACATCTGTAAAAAAAAAAAAAAAAAAAAAAGGTAATAAACCTGATAAGACGTAAATTGACGTTTTCAACATAAATAACATGATTTGATATGTTAGAATATGCTTTTTCAGACCTAGAGAAATCTGTGGCACATTCTTTAAAAAATAAAAACAAAAAATACATCTTCAGATTTATGACTTTAACTAGTAATATGTCACCTTGGTATTACTGATGGGTAGAGCCAGGAGTGAAAGCAGAAAATCAAAGCCAGGCACCAAGACAAAACATAAAGCATTTAAATAAATAAATAAATAAATAAATAAATAAATAAATAAATAAATAAATAAAGCTACATTATCAATAAATATATAAATTCATCCCTGTCTCCTCCTCTAAGAATGCACACATACAAAGATTATGCATATATTTATTTTTCTCTGTTCATAAACGCTTAAATAAATTGGATAGTTGTGTTCTTGTGTTTGTGAATTTAATACAGCAAAACCAAAACTGCATCTTTGTACTGTTGACTCATAAATAGTGATCTTCCACTACAAATTAAAAGCAAGTGGCTTTCCTTGTTCACATAATAAGTACTACTATTATTAAAAGAACAATCCAGTTAACGTACACCAGTTTATAGCCAGTAATGTTCAAAAAGATTCAATCAAAGATTTTAAAAAACTGTTTCACTCTTATGTCCTCCCAACGTCTCTGCCTCTATTTTCTGCTTTCTCTCCTCCTCCTGCATCCTTTTTTCTCCCTCCTTTATCTTTTCATCTTTTAGCATTTATCTCTTCAGCTAGCCTCTCCATCATCTTTAAAAATGAATACGTTGCATGATTTGCAATAGATTCATGTTTATACATGCTACATAGCATCAACTTCAAACTTACTTAAATTAATACTGCATCTCATTCTGTTTTTTAATCTATTAGTAATGATGCCGTAAAAGATTGTAATTTAACAATTCACTATGTAAAACAATACGAACCAAATATATCCTAATTGCTCTAATTGATTGGCAGCTGCCTTCACTGACCGTCTGTGTCAAAATGTTTCCAGATGTCGATGAACTGCGCCGCGGTGAGCTCGGCCAGGTGCAGGTGGGGCAGCTGCTCCGCCTGAGTTGCCATCTCTTCAGGTTCTCCCTCCTTTGGGTGGTCTGTGGTACTTAGAGGTAAACTTTTCCCGGTGCAGAGCTCCTCAGATCTGTGAGCGGCTCCTCTTCAGCCCGAGCTTTTTAAACCACCCGCTGGCGGAGCGCGCTTCTCCTGCCCGCCACACGGGGGCGCAGCAGCCAATACGGCGAGGGAGAGGACAGTAGGCAGAAAAATGCGCTCCTATTGCGTTTTTTTGATGCATCAACCTATCATCAACCGTTTAAAAGAAAATTAGATTAAGCAATTTAATCTGCAAAGGACCTAAAAGGATCAACCCTGATATTCCTAATCCCTCATCTCTCCGCAAGGGGATGAATCTGAAATTTAAAATTAATTAAATTTTACGATTCGTGGAATGTTATAATCTGAAAGTTATGTTTGAAATATTTAACTACCCCGGCGTATTGTAAAGAGAAAAAAATGAGTATATTTGCAAGAAAAAACTTTCAATAAATTTTTGGCTCAGGAATTTACAAGTCTTTGCTACAGATTAATATCAAAATTTATGACTTTGTTTTTTATCTAATTTTCTACTTTTTGAAATCAGAAACTTCCACGTTATCTCTAGAAAAAATTTGAGTTTAGTCTCCAAATTTCTGAGGGAATTTTTTTAACAATTGTTTTACTTTTGGAGCTCGGGAATGTCCTGTTTTGTTCCATAAAATTTCATAAATTAGTCTAAAAATCTAAAAATGTCTGGGATAATTTTTCTTGTAAATATTTGACTTCTGGAGCTCAGAAATTTTTCCACTACTTTTAGAAAATTTCTTAGATAAATCTCAAAATTTTCTCTTTTTTTTTCTAGCTATTTTTTTATATTTGGAGCTCAAAAATTTCCTTGTTTCTTCCAGAAAAATTCAGAATTCAAAAAGTAAAAAAATTTACAAGAAAAATTAACATTTTGAGATTAATCTCACAAATTTTCTAGAAAAACTTGGAAATGTTATAAAATTTCCAAAAGTCAAAATGTTTTGACAACTAGAACTCTGAGATTTCCCATTTCTTTCAAGAAAATTTCTAAGATTAATCTCAACATGTCTGAGGTTTTTAGCAAAAACATACTCCTTTTTCTATCTTTGGCCCTAATATGCCGTTGTTCCTAATAGCATATAACCAGCACATTAATAAAATATTTATTACAAGAAATAGCATTTATAATTAGAGAGGATCAACAATTTTTGAAACATCCAAATTAATAATAGAAAATAAAAGTCAGAACTAAATAAATGGAACATTGTCTTTTTCTATTTGAGGAAGAAATCTGTGGAAAAATCAGTCTAAAGAAACTATAGAGTAGGTAAATTTTTATGAAAATAATACAATATAATATTCCATTGAGGTATAATGAAGTATATTGGCTCAGATGTGTCCATATGGATGGTTGACTGATGTTTTAGCAAACTGACTGTTGAATATTGCATGGACTAAATAAAAAAAATTTTTCTCACCTTCTGTTTTCATTCAAAACTTTTGTTTATATCAAGATGTGACATGTTCATTTGAAACTCTAAATGAATAAAATAGATAAATTATACATCTCCTGTTTTAGGGAGCATATGTAAGAGGAAAATAACACATTTATTGTGATATTGATGCTCCTGTTGGAGCTGGAAATTGTCATAATTCACTCCTGCTGAGTTGGAGTACATATGAGATGAATAACCCTCCCTCCATTCTTTCATTGTGCTTTTATCTTCTTCCTCTCTCTGCTCTCAGTCTTATCTCAGCCTCAAACTACATCTGGGAAAAAGCAAAGAGCTTCTTGAATGGCCTCAAAGTAAGCAAATCTTTTCTGGTCGTTTTTCTGGATAATTTTGTTCCTTGTCTAGCCTTTCCCGTTTCCAGAGCTGCCTCCCTCTCTGTCGTTCGAAGATGGATGCTGTGAAGGAGGGAGGAGGCAATAAGAAGGAGGAGATGATGCATGTCTGCAGAGCTTTGCATTGCTGATCAGAGAAACGTGGAAAAAAACAGGAGAAAGAATTCAAGACAGCAATTGGCCATGTAAAACCCAAACAGCACAGCAATGTAGTCTAGTTGACTTCCTATCTATATATTTCTTGTGTTTTGGGGAGTTTTGTCACATGTAATAGTTTCAGGTAAGGGTGCAGCATGTAGCTTTAATAAAATAATGTTTTTCACATATTTGTTGTGAGACAGGAGACCTGTAAAAAGGTGAACCTCTTCCCCACGCTGCTACTGATACCTGCACTACTCTCAACCAAAAACAACCAATCAGAGCAAGGAGGAGGGTCTTAGTGCTGTCAATCAGTCTCATGTAGTCACTGCTAAATGAATTAATGGTGGAGAAACAACTTACCATTCCAGAAAAGCTGTTTATCTGCCGTAATTAGAGGCTAGAATAAGTAGCCTGAGCATTCACAACAAAGTAGCTTCAGCATACCAGAGAGCAAAGTGGGAGGGTGGGATGTACAGCGCCACACAGAGAGGTGATTGACAGCGCTGAGACCCTCCTCCTGGCTCTGATTGGTTGTTTCTAGTTAGTTCTGGAAGCACTGGATGAAGGCAAAAGAGCTAGATTTTTCACTGACAATCTGTCTCATACCATACTATCATGACATAGTGACAGTTTCAACAAATATGTAAAAAAATATATCTTTTATAAATGTTACATACTGCCCATTTAAACACATTTTGAAATTAGACAGAAATAAAATGTGATTAAATATTAAAAGACAGCTCTGGATAAGCATACTGTTTTGAAATGAAGGAGAAAAGTTATTGCCCAGTTATAAAAAGTAATGTGAGAATAAGTTTCCCCTGTTAGCCATCCTCCTGCTTCAGATAACTTTGTAAAATATTTTACAAAGCAGGTAACACTAATGGAAAGATAATATATTTTAGGACTTTCTTGTGGATTATGGTTTGACAAAATGAAGCTTCTGCTCCAACTTTCACTCAGGTTCTCAGGATGGATGGATGATTTCTGAGCTGCTGATGACAAGAAGAGAAAGTCAAAGCTCTTGTTGAACGACCTGTAAGTGAACATGAATATTTAACCTCTTAAGAACCAATAAAAAAATCATTCCAGTTCAAATATAAAGCCAGTCGCAAACACAACCATATTATGAATTTCAGTTGGGTCTCTTGTGTTAGCTTTGCATGTCAGACACGCTTTTCATGTAGATTATAGATAATAGTGCAATCCAGCTAATGGTGTGTTAACAGCACCATGAAATTTAGATTTGTTAAAGTAGCAAAACGCTCATATTCAACCAGCAGAGTGGAAATCAGGTGATGAAATGTTGCAGACGCCCAGTAGTTTAAGAAGCTTTTAGTTTGACTGAGATTTAATTATCCTAATGTAGCAATAATGCAGCATCTTTGGTTTCTGTGTAGAATAATTCAGGGATCAGGTGTGCAAATCCTATTGGATTTGTACATAAAAATTACAGATTAGTGCTCAAAGTAATTAAATAACATCCTATGCATACTTAGCAGTACAGATATAAAATGGTAATGTATTTTAATAATTATAAGCATTGCTTACATTGTCTGACATTATATATCTGTGTTCATTCAGCTCAGAGCTTTTATGCAGGATCATTTCAAACCCATTCACTCTTTCAAAATGAACCGATGAACAGCAGTTTTCATCATTCCAGACTTTAAATCATGTGCATAATAATCTGGAACAACTGGACTGGCAAGATCTGTGCTGAAATGCTCTGAGTTTAGTTTCTGCAGATTAACTTGATTAATCTGACCAACTGATTTATTACATTTGAGCCAGATATAGATTCCTGCTAATAGTCAGTAACTAAGATGGCAGCTGATCATTAAGGTTCAAATCGTCAACTTGGAAGCAGTGCAGGTTCTTATGAGCATTTTTACATCTTATTTATGTTCAAATAACAACAACACACAGAACTAGGGGTATTACTCACTCACATACATAAATCCTAATTAAACTCAGTCTACTGTAAGAGAAATCCAGGACGGGGAAGTTTCATGTGTCTTTGTGAGGTACATGTGATAAGACAGTGGTGTGCGAGAAAATGTGGGGGAAGTAACTTATTTAATTCAACATGTATGTTCTCTAAATAACATGGACGCATTGAACGCAGCTGCACAGCGCCTTTTTCTTGATGAAATCTGGCCTCTGGCGTTCCAAAAACCCTCAGCTGCTGAATAAATATGAGCAACCGCAGCTAGCGAGACGCGAAGACACAAAGGAACATTTTTAGTGGTTAGTTTAGCACCTGATGAGCCCCTCACTGAGGTTTGTGTTTGCTATCTAACCTCCAGCAGGATAAACAATCTGTGGCTAATTCTTTTCTCTGATCAAACAAAACTACGCAAAGCTTTCTGGCTCTTTAATTATACCCAACAGGGATTAAAGAGAACAGAGTTGTGAACAGTGAAGAATAAATGACAAAACAAACTGCTTAAAGTTGTCATTGATGAAGCTCGGTTCAGTAAATGACAGGAAACTGGGAGATGAGATCCAAGCAATTCAGTCTCAGAGAGTAACAGAAATTGTTTCAGATGGCGAAAGCTTTATTTCGAACCATTTGTTTGAAAGAAAACCAGTCAAACAAAGCAAACATGTGGAAGAAGGAGCTCTGTTCTCTGAAACTAAAGTATGGATTTTAGTATATTAGTATCGATCATGTTCAAAGAATATCCTTGAAGCAAACCTCCAGCAAGCTTTTTTATCATGCAGCCAATCTGGATTATCAGTAGAAATATGCTACGGGAACAATTCTTCACACCAAACTCCTCCTCACTCGATGCAAAGCCGCTGCTTCTAAAACTGCATAATTACGCGCTCCAGAGAACAATAAAAACTTACTGTTGCTAAGAATGAATGTCACAGTGGGATTATCTGGGTGGAAGTGTGCTTGTGCATTAAACCAGGACCTCTGACACATTTTTGCTCTTGTGTTAATGTGGCTGAGCAGCAGTGAGAGTGGGAGTGTGCACTTTTTGTAAATTAGAGTGACACTGCGCCTCATTGCAATAATCATCTGTTTTCATCAGCTCCAGCCTGAGTGACTGCATCTTAATCACCAGAGATAAAAACTGCTGCAGCAGCCAAACAATGAAAACTGTGTTGAAAACAGATAAGGCAGAATCCAGATTGTGGACTGTTTGGCAGATTGTGCTGGGATTTTCTTCGGCACGACGCGACAGGAGATAAACACCTTGCAGTGACAATAAACTGCATCATCATTCCCTGCAAGCCGTGTGTGCAGACAACAAATACACGACTCACCACCATCAAACAGTGGGACACAGGAGCTAAAATTACATAAAGAGCCTTGTACACACACACACAAACCTAGCAGCCTGTTTCCCATCATAAAATTGGGATTTTCTCCCTTTTTGTTGAGCATTCAGGAGAAGAAAAGCATCTGCCCGGAGGCCAACGGGACAACATGATCTCCCCCAGTCCATGGGGAGCAATTAAGACCGCAGACTTGCTGAACTCACCTCTGTGAAAACAATCCCACCATGAGGAATAGACACCTGAGAATGGAAAATAAATCCTTGTGAGGAAGAATTGAATGCTAGAGCAGGGGGAGGCTGCATGCTCACACAGCAAAGCAAGAACTTACAGGAATCCAGCATTGAAGAAGAAGAATCCATCATCTGAAGGTGATGGCGCTGAGAGAATGACCGAGAGCAATTATTAAGAACGATTCTGTGCAACAATCTGCTCAATATGAAATCAAATTACAGAATACTACCAAATTAAAACCTTCAGCAACAATTGTTTCAAGATTACACATAGAGAAGAACTACCAGATGCCTTCAAAAGTATTAATACAAGTTGAATCTTTCCTTGATTTCTCATGTTTGTCAGCCACAAATAGCCATGTGTTTCATTGGCTTTTTACATGTCAAAACTACATGGTAAAACATTTAGCCGTACCTGCTCTCTTCTACTCTTTATGTCAAATAAATGTAGCAAGTCTTAGATTTACAGTAATGAGTTGTGCAAACTTTGTATTCATTTAGCCAAACCTCCAACAATTGAATAAACTAGAGTTTTTAGGTTAGCACTTAAAAAACTGAAAGAAGAAAAAAATCAGGGAACTATTTCCCAGAATGCTTAGCGGCTTGATTTTGTAGTGCGTTACATTGATCTGACTCTTGCTTGAAGCTTGAAGACAATATCCTGTTCACATTAAATGTTTTAGAGCAGAATTCATTGTGATGTTTAACAAAATTCATTATCAGATCAGAAATTTTGTTCATGCAATTTCAAAGAACTTAAATTATTCTAAAGTAAAATAAGTTGTTATTTTAACTTGACAATAGAGAAATGTGGCTCTTTAACCAGGTGAGGGCAGTTTCTTTTCTTGCAAATTGTGAAATAATTATTTGTTTTAAATTGTAGCATTAAGTCAAAACTCACAATTCAAGATTAATGAACTTTAAAAACAATGTTTAGTCAACTTGTCTCTTGTTAAATCAACTTAATGAACTTTAATTTCTGAGTTAAAACCAAAATAATTTTCTTGTTGACCTAAATTGCATTTTTAAGGCAGCGGGTGGAATTTCATTTTCAAGTTAAACCACCTTAAAATGCTTTACTATGTTCAACCTCAGTTTCAAAGAAGTTGGAACGTTACGTAAAACATGAATTAAAACTGAATGTAATAATTTACAAATCCTTTTGAACCTATATTAAATCAAATGCTCTACAAAAATGAGGTATTTAATTTAAACTGATAAACTTTATTGCCTGCTAATAAGTTCTTAGCTTGACATCTCTAAGCCTACATGGCACATAACTGTGTCTTATTTGATCGACAATCCCAACATATTTCCTCAACAACAAATAATTTTCAAACATAAAATTCAGGAATGACATTAACCGTTTCCACCAACATGAGGTTTCCCATTCTGTTGTTCGCATTGTAGAAAAAGTAAACTGTGGCTCAGGGTGGATATTTTATTCCTTTTCTTCAGCATAAGTGCAAGCTAAAGCAGTGATAAGGGTTTATGTCACAGCCCATTCTGCACCCACCACCCTTCATCATCAATGATTCAGGGAGAAGAAATATGAATCTGTGCAGACAAACGTGGATCACACGCATGGAGGGAGAAAGTTCAACCCGGGGGGCCACATCGATGTAATGAATCAGAGAGAGTTGACAGGCCTCCGTATGAAAACTCATGGAGGCGCAACGCTGGCACAGTCTTCAGATGGATGTGCTGTAACCCATGACCTTTACTTGACATTTTTTGCCCAGGTTATTTATCGAATATTATTATGAGTAGTGTTATTTATCATGTATTAAAAACCAAACACAGATTCAGTCAAGTATTTATTAAAGAGTTTGCACATTTACAAAACTGAGAATTTGGATATTCTTCCTTTTCTGGCATTTTCTACCTAATAAAATGAGTTAGTGTTTATTTTTTTAAAATAACATTCACTACTGCAATGTATTTCACAGGCAGACTAACATTAAGCTGTCATAGCTTTGCCAGGTTCTTTAGACCAAGCCTCCATGGGGCCCTAAGCAAAATGTGGTTTTGGGGCCCTCTAGTTCTGATAACAATGTGGACTGACTGCATTCAGCAGCCCGATCATTAGATCATTCACACACCTGCCATAAACTTATTGCATCTCTGGCAGTGCTGTTTACATTATATACATGTATAATATAGGATCCTTTTATTGGCCAACCGATTTATCAACCAGTTGATTTTTGGGGGCCAATTTTCTTAACTTTGGGGATCATGATTGGCCAGTGAATCCCATCTTATCTTCATCAGCAAAGGTTTAAAAATCAGTCTCAGTCCTCTTCTGCTCTGCAGTGAGAAGTTTGACTAACAGACCGACTCACCAGGTCAGGTCTGAATGTTTGCAGTTAACAATATTCACCCCACTGCTGCCAACTCAGCGACTTTCTTGCTATATTTAGCAACATTTCAGACAAAAAAAGTCATATCAGTCAAAATCAAAATCGGCAGGTCAGGTTCTTTAAAGATCGGTAACCAGGGATCGGCCAGAAAACTGCAACTGGTGCAGCCGACATTCTTTGATTAAATACATTTCTTTTAAGCGTTACTCCAATAGCTAAAAATTTAATTTTTACCAGGTGAGTCTTGCTCACCTGAGAATGTGGACCGGTACCGGTACTGGACTGATTCTCAGCCTTCAAATGATTTTAACAGAAGTTTCACATAACTTAGAAGTTGATGTAAAAATAATGTTTGTTTTACCCACAAAATGATTAAGCTCAGCAGCAAACAATATTTCCCCAAATACAGTAGCTCATGGATGTAGCGGCCATGTAGCCTGACATAAAAACATTTTGCTAGACAATGTCAAACATTAAGAAGTTTTAGTTATTATTATCAAACGTTATCAAATACGCCGTTTTGAAACCAAAAATACCTCAGAAATATACAGAGCCAAGCAGGAGAATCAACTCATTTAAAGTTTAAACTCAGTTTCACACAAAGACCCTAGAATAAATGTTCGGCTGTTGAACTGGACCGTTCCAGGTCGCTATCAAGCTAATTTTCTATGAGCAGCTTTACAAATCTTTTACATTACTTTACATAACATTACCAAGGCACATTAAAATAAACTTTATCTTGGCTTCTTTCTGTCCTTCCTCTTTCCTTTCTCCCTCCTTGAAGAATAAGTCCTTTTTTGAGACATTGTTTTGCTTTCGCAACTTCTGACTGGAGCTTTGGCAGTTTGGATGCACACTGCACATTGCAGTGTGCAGTGTGCAAGAGTGCAGTACCTACCGTGACCAACAGGGGCCCCCAGGAGCAATTTTTTTTCCTTTTGATCCATAAAATAATCATTTCTACATACATTATAAAATAAATATTATTGTAAAAACAAATCACTTCATAGTGAAATTGTGTGTTTTTGGTATTATAACGACATAGAAATTATTACAAAAAACAATAATAATAATCAGCTCCACCGAGGGGGCCCCTTGGTGGCCTTGGGGCCCTAAGCGGCTGCCTAGTTTGGGCCGGCCCTGCTTTAACGTCTGCTTTCTTTTTGCTTTGCTTGTTGGCCTGCAAAAATAATCTCTTAATGGTGACAATAAATGCAGAAGCTGTGAATGTTAATGCAAATAGTTTGTGTGTCTGTTTACATTGTAAATTATTGTCTACATCCACAACTCCAGATGTGATCTGGCAGTTAAATCTTTTTCCAATTCAGAGGTTGATCTTTTTCCTGTCAGTTTTCAGAAGATGCATGTTTCGACTGAGAAAGGTTTGGAGAGAGTTTGCTGTCAGACAGCAGCTGTAGGAGGAGAGAGCGCGACTCGTTTGCATCACTGTGACAGAGAGCAGCTGTTCGTGATTGTTGTTTATTCAAACTCTGCTCCTTTATCTAGTCAGAGTTAAAATATAGTTGTCATCCTTAGCACTCATCCCCCCATAAAGATGTTTCTGTTCCACATTTCACCTTCAAATTTAATATTATTTTAAATTAATTAATTCATAGTATATAATCATATTAGATCATAGATCCTTTAGGTATTTTTAATCAGTCTGAAGAGTCTAACAGCAAAAGGGCCGACTCCTTAATCTCTGTTTGTTAGTTTAAAAGTTGCACAGCATCTGGCAAAACATCTGCTTCAACATGACACTGTCATCAGCGGACCAGCTACCATGAAACACATCCAGTGAAGTGACAATACTATCTTTGAATCTTCTGTAAAATAGACAGGTGTGGCATGATATAGACAGGCTGGATGTAGCTTTTCAGTTCTCAGACAGGATTTACACAAAATGTAATCTCATATTAAACTTGTGGCACTACAACTAAGAACCACCATTACATTTTATTTTATATGAAGCAAAATTTATTAAATTTGGCATAAAATCTATCTATCTATCTATCTATCTATCTATCTATCTATCTATCTATCTATCTATCTATCTATCTATCTATCTATCTATCTATCTATCTATCTATCTATCTATCTATCTATCTATCTATCTATCTATCTATCTATCTATCTATCTATCTATCTATCTATCTAGCTATCTGATTGATGCAATGCTGTTGAGGATAAATAATTTTAAACACACCATTTTTTTATCAAAAAGTGAAAAAAACAGCATTTTATTCAGGACTTTTATAATGTTTTGTTTTATCATCTTAATTGTTTTATTTTTTTTCAAACGCTACAGGGGTATGCATAATTTTGAACCGGTCAAATCTCGGAGCTACTCCTTTAAGAAAACTACGACCACTTGTTTTCACGCATGCGCAATGTGTGCTTTAAGTCACGTGGGTGGTGTGTTCCATTTCCTTACTGAATATCATCTGGGTGAGTTGTCTGTTCGCTGATTTCAGGTTGTTTAAGCTGAAATTGACACACCGCAGACAGGTACAGACGTTTCCCTGAGGGAAAGAAGTTTTAGGGATATACAAATCTATTTGGGTTTTGAAAAGTCCGTGAAAAGTGACACGCTTGGACGTCACACAATATAATCATGACATGTTTTCATTATCCTCGCAGCTCATCCGGATTTCCTCAGTCGCTTTGGTGCATTTTTCAGAACATAATTGAAATTCTCAAAACTACTTGTTCAATTTTTGTGCACAAAATTAAAGCAGTTTTCTCATTTCTACTGCACTGAGCCTCATTGAAAACCTCCTGGTTATTCCACCAAATATTGATTTCTGAACTCTTCCTGAGTTAAAACATTAGTATTGTTTCTATATTAATATGAACTTGTTTTCTTTGCATTATTTGAGGTCTGAAAGCACTACAGCTTTTTTCTTATTTTGACCATTTCTCATTTTCTGCTAATTTATACAAAATCTTTGCTTGGATTTTCGGAGACACGTTGTCAGTAGTTCATAGAATAAAAGAACAACGTTCATTTTACTCAAACACATGGCTATAAAAAGTAAAATAAGAGAAATTGATCACTTTGCAGTGGTCTCTTAATTTTTTCCAGAGTTGTGTATATATATTTGAAATTTAAGATGTGGATTTTAAACTTAATAATTCCCACATTGTATTTGCTCTACAGGTGGGGAGGATGAGCTCAAGCTATGGCACAAGAAGAAAGGTCCGACAGCAGCAGCTCTTCTGCAGCTTGGTGCCGTCTGATCCTGAAACGCAGGCAGAGATCCAGGATCTCTTTAACAAAGTTAAAACCTTTATGAAGCCGGTGGGTGAGGGATGGCGCATCCCGGATCCTAATGTTGCTCTCAAACACCCGGCAGAGGACCACCAACACCTGCAGGAGCTGAAGGCGTCTCTGAATGCCGTGAAGAACCAGCTCAGTGACAAGAACATACAAGTGTGGCACCAACACACCAACTCCACCAACCGAGCTGGGAAGGTGATCGCTGCTGTTCGCTCGGCTGCCAACGCGGAGATCTGCACTCAGGCCTGGTGCAAGTTCTACGAGATCCTGGGGACCTTTGACCTTCTGCCAGAGGAGGCGCTTCAAAACGGGGAGCTGAACTCCGTCCATCTCTGTGAAGCTCCAGGAGCGTTCATCACCGCTCTCAATCACTACATGAAAACGAACGAGTCCACCCGCTACTGCGACTGGGGCTGGGTCGCCAACACCCTCAACCCGTACCACGAGGCCAACGGGGGGAGCACGACCATCGTGGACGACCGGCTGATCGCCAACACGCTGCCGTGGTGGTTCTTTGGCTCCGACAACACGGGGAACATCATGCACCAGAAGCACCTGCTGGATCTGCAAGTGTTTGTGTCCAACATGCGGCGGGTCGACGTGGTGACGGCCGACGGAAGCTTCGATTGTCAGGAGAACCCAGACGAGCAGGAGGCGCTGGTGGCGTCGCTGCATTACTGCGAGGCCGCTGCAGCGCTGCTCCTCCTGAGCCCCGGTGGCTCCTTCGTCCTGAAGATGTTCACGCTGTATGAACACTCCTCCGTCTGCTTGCTCTACCTGCTGAACTGCTGCTTCCGCTCTGTCAGCGTCTTCAAACCCGCCACCAGCAAAGCGGGGAACTCCGAGGTTTACGTCGTGTGTTTGAACTACGAGAGCAAGGAGGAGGTGAGGCCTCTGCTCTCCAAACTCATCCGAAATTATGGCCCAAATCTGGCTGACAGAGAGGCGTTGTTCCCCAGCTCGGTTATCCCAGAGACGTTTCTGAAGCAGCATGAGGAGTTGTGCTCCTACTTCCACACCCTGCAGGTGGAGACCATCGGTGAAAACCTGCGACTGTTTGAAGGGATGAGCACAGAGAGGAGGCAGCGGCTTGACCACATCAGAGACTGTGTTGTGCATGAATACCTGCAGCGCTTCCAGGTAAGACGCATGTTTATTAAATTGGACCTATTATGTTCTTGTGCTACCATTTGGCTCTCAACTGCTTCTAAAAACCGCTTAAACTTATTGCCAAAAAAATTGTGGGTGTTTTTATTTATTTATTTATTACCGTCTAGAAAACGAGCCATTTCAAAAACCTTCCTGTTTTTAAGTCGCATTCCATTGGGACTCTTCTGTCACCTTTCAATCCTAGCCAAGTCCAACCCTTCAGCCCAGCTCTGTTGCCTAGCAACCCTCGCTGAGCTTAGCACATTTGGTCGGCTGGTTTTACCGCTCTATCCGCTGTACAATGGCTGCTGGAAAAGACAAGTGTTTTGTTCTTGTCTTACCACTTAGAAACCACTTTCTGCATTATTGTTGGTTTTACAGGAGGCTCTACTTCTGCTTTTCAAAGATGTTCGGTTGTGTCATTGAGTATCTGTTTGCAGTGTGTATAAAGTGTGAGTGTAAACACTGGTTTGGCATGGCCAGCAGCAGAATATTTGGATTTAGCAAGCAGTCATTCAAAACGGGGATTTACTATTTAAAACACAGACAAAAATAATCATGTATCTGACTTTTAACCAGCCTCTAGAGGTTTATATTCTACTAGTCTCTCTTGTCTGTGGCATCGCATCTGGATATTAATTGTAGTATTTCTGTGTGCAGGTGAGCTTTCTTCCCAGGAGTCGGTGGATTTCCAGGAACACGGTGAGTCCCGCCTGCTGCAGCGTGTCAGCAGGTCGACCTCTGGGCCAGAAGAAGCAAACCGGCTCCTTCAACGAGCGCAGGGACCTGCAGAACCTGAGCTGGAGGGAGCGAATTGGGCGGAGCTGCCAGGCTGCGTTGATACAGAGTCACTGCACTGAGGACAGAGGGCTGGGCTGCGTGTTGGAAGGACCGCGCTCCAGCTGCTGTGTAGATTCATGGTATGTTGTAACTGGAGCTGCGCTGCCTGCAGTCAGGAACTCTCCGTTCTGTGACTCAGCGCTGCTGAACCACCTGAACGAAGCCCTGCAGGGTGCAGCGGTGGACTGGACTCTAGTGACCCCCTGCCGCTCCTGCCGTGTGGCTTGCACTGCCTCCATTTTGTCTGAAGCTGGAGGTGTTGAGGGGAGCAAAGAGAACAGGCGGTGTCTGGTGTTCGACAGCCGCACATCGTGGGCTGCTGCTGCTGAGAGCCAAGTAGACAATTTAGTTTTGACGTTCAGTGAAGAGCCTTCGATTCCTCAGAGAGGCTGCATCCTGCTGCACGACGGCGAGCCTCTGTACCAGCAGCAGCTGCTGGGATGTGTCCTGCTTGCTCTGCAGACCCTGAGCGCCGGGGACGCCCTGCTGCTGCGGGTGTTTTCAGCTCTGACTCGAGTCACCGCTGCCGCTGTGTTCTGCCTGCACGCCTGTTTCCGCTCCATCTCCTTCAGGTGTCCACCCCCGTCCGGCGGAGTTGGGGCCTTGCTGACGTGCGTCGGCTTCTGCCCCGAAGCGGCCGCTCCGATGCTCCCGGTTCTGAGTGACGTGCAGAGCAGCATCCAGCAGCTGATTGGAGGAGAAGGAGACATGGGGGAGAACCGAACACACGCGGGTGACAGACAGGTGCTGCAGTTTGTTCCCATGGAGGAGCTGCTGAAAGGAGGACTAACAGAGTTCCTCTGGACCATGAACTCTGAAATCACCCATCAGAAGCTGCACCTCCTGCTGCAGGAGGCAGCTTACTGAGTCTAATGCTGCAGCGGATTATCACTCCAGAACAATAAGACATGTCCGTTTTTATTTTTCCAACCCCAACTAACAGAAAAACAAACCTAAAGGATCAGTCCACTAAGTAAAAGTAAATTTTACTTCTTGAATTTAATTTTATAAATCAAAATTATGTACAGAACACTGCAAATACACAAAGTTGTACCAAGCAATTTTGGTTTTGTTTCTAGTACAAATGTCTCGGTACAATTGAAATCAGACAAAACTTATTTAAGCAATTTTTAATAGTTTGTTTGTATTGAAGAAAAAAACACTAGTTCCACTGGCAGATTATTTAATCTTTTCCCATATTTTAAGTGGAACTGGTACTTTTTCATAAATATTAAGGAATTATTGACTTAAAAGTTACTTCTAAGTTAGTTTTGTCTTATTTATGTCTTATATATTTCCTTTTCTTATATTTCAGATATTTTCACTAGAAACTAGGCTAAAAATACTTGGCAAGACTTTCTATTTTTGCAGTGAAGGAAATACATTTTCTTCATTTTTTTTTTCATTTTGATGGTTATGAATTAGAAATAAACAATATTCAGTTTCTCAGAAAATTAGAATATTACATAAGATGAACTAAGAACAATTAATATTAATACATGAAGGTCCTCTTAATATCGGCTTTGCGCTGCGTTTGCTTGATTTACTGCATCAGTGCGGCGTGGCATGGAGACGTTTAGCCAAGCCTCTGCTGAATAAGCCAAGTTTTAATGGCGCCTTCAGCTTGTCTGCATTGTTTCCTCCTGAAAAACTCTGTGTCTTATATTTTATTTTATTTGGGTTTTGGACAGGCAGGGTGGCTGTTGATCACAGTGATTCCACATTTATTAAAGAACCAACATCAGCAGAGGACATGGTTTCCACATTACCGACTTTGCAAACTTTACACTGAACCTCGAGCAAATCCTGTGATTCCTAATCCTTGATTTATAATTTGAATGCATATTTATTCTAAAAGAGGACTTTGGACCACTGAGTTTAGTTATAATCTTTAGTTATAATCTCTGGCTCAGCACTGGCTTAATGTAACTAGTGCACTAGTTTTAGATTAAGTCCTAAAAATACTGATGATTTATAAATCTCACGTGATTTCTAGAATGGCTTTTCCTTTCCCAACTTCTCGAGGATGAAGTTATGCCTTTTACAAGCACACTTTTTCCTTCCACTCAACTTTCTGATGCTATGTTCATGCAGCCATTTCCTTGAAGAATTACATTTTGTGACTTATCTGCCTTGTTGGTCTTATGTAATATTCTAATATGATGTGAAATTGCGTTTTAATTCAAATTGACAGAAATAATGAGTTGATAGATTTCAGTCTGTCTAATTCTATTAGTTTTACTTATCAGTTATGTTCTAACTCGTATTGAATGAGTAAAGAGCTTCGCTCAGTTAAACGGTCGTAGTTTTACCAGGATGAACAAACATAACCAGAGTTTCACACATGATTTAGTTCAGAGAAACGGAGAAGAGAAGAGATTGGGAAGCATTTGAATCTTCCAAGACAACGATGTTGCTGCTGTAACTTATCTCGGCCCACGCCATTAATCTAACTTGTATTTTAGTTTAAAATTCCATTCAAACATTTAAAAAATGATAGAATCAACAAAATCAGATTTTTAGGAAAGCAGTTTTTGTTTAATAATTTTAGTTTCAAAGTGCTAGAAATCCATTCTTTCACCGAAGTTTAAGATTTAGCGCCAAACAATCATGATGTCAATATTGACCTGAATAATTGTGATTATTACTTTAACATTCAACCAGCCTTACATAGTGCTAAAACTGAATTCAGTATTTTCAGGCAGCAACCAAATGTTTGAACTATCAATCTTGTTTGGACGAACATTGACGCTCTCCCACTTTGAATAAACAGTGAACACATTTTTAATCTCTAATAATTTTCTTTTCAAAGCAGGAAGGATGCAGCTGATGTTATGTTGCACCCACTGAGCTGATTTGTGAAACTGCTCAGTACAAAGATTCCTCTTTATTTGATTAAGATTCATAAGACCTGAAACAAGTTGCTCAAACATGATAAATGATCATCTGCGATTGATTTGAGGTTATCTGATCAGGTCGGTGCTCCTGATGTTTGAGCGTCCAACGTGTCAAATTAATTTAACCTTGTAAATTTCTTTTACTCCTGCAGGCGAGAACTAAAACCTGCAAGGCTTGAAAATGCAGATTATTTTCAGAAGATGATCAGCAGAACTGATCTGTGATTAAAGGGAGCTGAATAATAATCCGTTATAAAATCCTCTGCACCAAACAAAGAGGCTCTGCGTTTCCCCCGAAGTGCCTGTTGTTTTTGTTACAAATTATTTTCTTACCACGATGCTAAAGATCTTTTAGCTCTCATGGATGTTGACGCTAAATTCCTGTTAATGCTTTTAATTTCAGTTTTTCATGCTTGGGGGAAGACATGGTGCACTAATCTGTTTTATTTATCATGAAAGACTTCGTTCTTATAGCTCTGAGTTTAGTTTATTCTATTTTGTAAGAGTCTGTATAACTTATTTTCTTAAGAAAAAATAAAAATGTGCACTGAAATAAACTGCCGTTGAGGCTGATTAAATATTTTTTGTTTGTGATACAGGACTGTAATGAATATTTAATTCTTTTGCCTCAGAATATTCAAAACATTGAATATTAATAACCCTTAAAGAAGGAAAAACTCATATTTTCACTACTGATCCAAAACAATATTATTCCATTCATTCATGCAGCTCCATCATATAGGACAAATATTAAATCTGCATTGCAGATTGTCTGCATTAACATGAGAATGTTGTTAATACAGGTTTTCTGCTCTGCAGATCTGCTGTATTTTTATTAAAACTGCACAATTTTAGAAAACATGACATTGTGATCTTATTTTACGACACTAATTGTGAGTAATTCACATTTTTCTTTCTACTCGTCTTTCGACATCATTCATTTCTGATTAAACTCTATTTGTGGATGTAAAGGACCATAAATATTAATCTAAACTGTCTATATATTTTTATTTTATGTCCAAATTACCATGTGTGCTGCATTGCAATTGAGATATGGTACACATTGATGTCACGTTGATCTGAGTAAGGATTTGATCTACAGTGCAGTTCTGATTTGTCGGTTAAAAGCAGCATTAAAAATAAAATTTAATGAAACAAATATTTAAAATTATGATTTTGAATGCACTTATTGAAAATTCTCCTGGTATTTTTTGGTTTGAGATCTGGAGTCCACACAGACTAGTGTTGAAAAACAATTTTGTTAAAAATTAAGTAGACAGTAGTTGACAAGACAGTTTTCAATGTTTCCATTTGTCACAGGAAAAAGTACAGTAGTTATCCAAACCGGTACGGCCCAGAGTAAATTAATCTCATCCCTCCTGGGTTTTGATTGATCGCATTTTTTGGTTGAAATTATCATGCCACACCAATGACTGAATATTGGTTGTTCTGTAATATCAGGAAATCCCTTCACTAGAACCTGTTTGACAACATGAAGTAGACTAAAATTTCTCAAGAACAACATACCCTGCCCCGTCTAAAAAATAAAAATAATCATGAAGTTATTTCTAAAGCTTTGGGAGTTTCATGTCTACCAAAGTTACATTCAGGCTGGTGATTCGACCTTGAGGATCTGAGCAGAAATGCTTCAGACGGGGAGGGCTTCATGGCCCCAAGACTAATGGAGTAAAACAGATTTCCCACTTTGAATTTTCACTGTGTTGCAAATTTAACATTTCTATTAACAAATTTAGGAACAAGCTGTAGATAACTTTTTTTAAACTTAATAAAAACAAATATATTTTGTGAACATTTTGTTTTTTTCATAAAAGTATTTTTGCTTTGTTTTTTCTGTCTTCATCTGAGACACCAGAGAGTGTTACGCTAAGCCCTGACAGCTTCTGCCTTTGCAGCGGATGGGGTTAATTGACTTGGTCTGCAGCCATATTTGAATAAGTGAGTTAAAAGACGAACACAACCCCTGATCTGAGTGTTTCTACTGAGCTCTGCAGCAGATACTGACAACTGTTAAATCTGTGGATTAAGTGATCAGATGGGGATCTCATGAACTTCGCATGAACTCAGATTTTATTTTTTTTTTTTTAGGTCAAATGAGGTCTGAACAACAGAATTACTCACATTCAAACACTTCTTAAAGATACGAATCAAAATACAGACTTGTATTGTACATGAGAGCTGATATTCAGGCTTTCTCTTAATTGATTTCCAAATTGTTTAAGCAGCATTCAGATGGAAAGCTCGCTCTGTCAGGATCAGCTTGTTCTCTTTCAGCTCAGAGCAAAAGCAGAAAGAAAACATTTTCCTGGAAGAACCCAAAAACAGAAACCAAGTCAAACCTTTGTTTTTTTTCTAAACACTATAAAATATCAACTCACAATCTAACTCAAGGTTTATAGTGTTCAGCTGAGCTGCAGTAGCATACTGTTTAAATCACTATGGAGGGAAGAGAACAGTTATAAAGGTCATCTGTGACTTTAAAAAATGAAATGTGTCCTGCAAATAAGAAGTCAGCCACATATATTCATTTTGAGAAAGGGCATCCTGGACTTCATTTCCCTCCACCACCCACTTTACTTTGACTCAGCCTGTGACCCTATCCTTTAAAATGACTGTAAATCTAAAAACAAATACAGTAACCTTCTCTAAAACTAGTTATTTCCAACTTTTGTTCAAGCTAGCCCCAGCTAGCAGCATAATATAGACAAAGTAAAGATGTGAATCCCACTGTGCTGCAAAGATTGATATTATTAAAGCCTGAACCCTCTATAAACACTTCAGTTTTAGCTCAAATTAGACGAGTATGAAGATGCACTGTTGCCAAGTTCCCAAGCATTTATGAATCCTTTATTGTTGTCGCAGCAGCGCAGCTAGCTCCTACAGGAAGTCAGACAAGTGGAAGACTGAAGTCTTGGCCACGCTAACAAATATAATTAGCAAAAAATAAGAGATTTCAAGCTGCCTTTGCTTTTCGTATCTTCAGACTGGTGAGAAACTCTTACTTGTGCACCACTATCACTTTCAGAGCCAAACACAACACAAACCAGCTGCTTTCAAGATTTTTTTTGTATCAGATTTACTTTGACTTTCATGTAATATAAAAACATGAATCTCTGGAACAAATTTCTTGTTTTGGAGGATCTTTATGCTAGCACTCCTAGCACTTCCCAGTCAAAGTTCAGACTTTAATCTGTCATAGGACTTGAAAAACTGACACTCATCACGAACAACCTCTGCACGATCTGAGCCTGTTGAGCTATTGTCCAAAAAAAATGGGCTAAATTTGCAGCCTGACAGACTTTTTTGTCCTTGTATTGCTGTAAAAATAAATGGTGCAACAAACTCCAGCCAGCAAATTCAAAAGATTTTCAGCTGGAGCTGATTACTGTTCAAGCACATGATCACATTGCTGACTTTGGCCTCCTGTACCTGAGAAGTAAATCGATTCTGTCTCAGAGGTCAAAGATCTAAAGTCACCAGTTCAACAGAGGATGGGAAGCTGGATGAGCTGTAAGGACGACCTTATATACATCAACTGGATGTACAGAAAACAAAGTCATACAGAAGCATCTGAAGCTCCAGAGATTCTCTATTCCTAATTCAACTAATTGATGTATTTGCTTTTTGAATACCATGCATTTTCACTCTGGTGTCCCACTATGGCTCTTATCAGAACCAATTTAATGTTAAAAAGGATGCAGCCACAGAATGCTAATTACTCATCACAACTGCAGCAAGACTGCGTAAAAGTCTGTGCAACCAGTAATCTCTCTCTCTTTTGCTTGAAATTATTTTTCAGTAACTGGAAAAAATCTGATCTGATTATGAGGAGAATAATTTAGGATTCCAGCTTGTTAGAGGTTTCTGTCTGTCAGTTTTGTCCAGCAATGCAAAACGCCAGGATGGCCTTTGTGAAATTATGACATTTTCTTCAAGGACATTATCTGAACAACTCTGTGACATTACAGTGGCTTTAGCAGCAATATTCAGAGTGAACGGTTTTCAGTGTAAATATACTTATTATGGGGATAGTTTGTATTATATAATGCTTCAATTATTTTGAATTTAGATTGATGAGTTGAATAGTTAGCAAAACAGCACTAAAAATAGGATTGTGTACAGTTAAGCTAAGCTAAGCTAAATAGGCTAATTGCGTGACCTGAAAACTTACCTGTGCTTTAAGTCAGTGGAACAAACTGCATAGTTTTCGCATGATAAATAGTTTTGCTATTAAAGTTTTGGCCTACTAAGACATTAAGTTATTAATTGTAATAATTTAGATGAAATTGTAATTTGAGTGTACCACCCTTCTACAGTTTGTGCCCCAGTCTGGGGATAATTCATGGGAATTAAATAAATAGTCACTTACATCTGTGCCTAAAAAGTGATAAATGACCATTAAAAAGCCACAGTTTGATTCATGCAGGTTGAGCCAATTGAAGCAGGGCGCCTGGATCTAGAACACAGCAGTAAAAAACTCATTCATTCTCTATTTTGCTTTAAGCTGTGGAATAATGACAGTGTCTCATCTGTATAATATAATAATGCTTAGAAAAATTTAAATGTTAAGTTAAACCTTATATTTCTGGACAGAAAAGTCTCAAATGTTTGCAAATGTGTTCAGACAGCAGAGGTGTTAATCTTTTCTTTTCTAAAGTAAACGATAACTTTATAAAGCCATACAGCAGCTGCAGGATTTACGAGGGGCTCTGTGTGATTTTCAAGCATTTTTTTTCCGAGCTGCATTTAATGGATTTAAACATTTGGCCAGGTCAAACTATAATCCTGAGGACTAAACACAGGCAGAGTGTCCCAGGTTTTGCCCCTACAAGTAGTTCCACCCAAGATGAAAATATCCATTACATAACAGAAGAATCCATTAAAGCTGCTATGTATTTTCATGCTTAAAAATCATTTTCTCTGAGTTCAGCCAGACATGCGTCATCTGCTTGATTCTTGAATTTCAGCCTGATACGTTGCTGATAATCGCCCCCCTGAGTCCAGAGCACGACAGAACCGGTTTGTAGATTCACTCTAAATCACTTCATATGTGCACGGCTGCAAGCTGTGACCCAAAACTCATTTAAGCTTGAAGAGGATAAATAGTAAACGTTTCACTTCTACAGCAGATTTATACCGCTGCTGTGATTTAGGGTAGGGAGAAAAAGAAAGAGAGAGAACAGAGAAGTACTCAGGACCCTGAACGAAATAAGGTTTAAAGCATATTTTCATTTCACTCAAGCAAATGGTCACAGAGATGAGCAGAAAGGGGACAAAATATTGCCTGAATCGACAATAAACAGTTTTATACATGATGTGAAGTGGGGGGAATACAGTTCAGTCATTTATAAATGATGCAATAGCGCCCCCTGGCAGGGTTCAGTAAGAATACACAAATACTCAAAAAGACAGATCATCTGTATAATACTTCTGCTGCAAACATGCTTAATCATAATCAAATATATATACAGAAACATGTTCTGCTTAAAATAAAATCCATTTAAACTGAAAATTGCACAGCACACAAACATATTCTATTAACATGTGTCCTGCTCAAGAAGACAAAATGTATATTTATATGTACAAGTAAAAGACGGACATGGAAATTCAATGTCCAGTTCGACAGAAGAGATGAGGTTCTGCTGTAGAGGACCTGCTTTCTTAAGCTTTGAACTTGTGGAAAATCTCCATCACAGCAATAGTGGTGCTCTGTCCAAAGATGAAAGCTCCAACCACGATTGTTACAACGCCCCAGATGGTTAAAATGTCCCTGCGAAGGCCAACAAAACTCAACAAGTCAGAAGAAAGACGAGAAGAACAGGTGACTTTAACTAAAGGAGAAGTATTATGAATTTTACAGGCACGTTTTAAAGCATAATCAAGTAACTAAGTTACTTTTAGTTATGGTTCCATTTACTCACATCAACTTCAAAAACTTAGTGGGACAAAACTTATGCAAGTAGTTTTATTGCACCATAATTTTTTCTTACTTCAATATTATTTTGAAGAACTGCTGGTTTTAACTGAGAACAATTTCTGGCTACTGTAACTCCCTCAAGTTACCGAGGCACTTGATGAAGAACAAACATGTTTTTAAAAAAATACATCACACACAGAAACACCCTTACAGTTCATGGTGAAGTGAGACATCTTGTTTATAAACAGTCTTCATTGTTCTGAGGTTATTTTCTATCCACTGTTTATTTTACCATTTTCAGGTAAAATAAACCTCAGCAGGTTTGTTCTGCATTGTTCCAGCATACAATCATTACCTGCTGTAAGTATTTCTTTCAAAAGTTTTATGTTTGTTAAAAAAAAAAATATAAAATTCACAAAAAGTTTATAAAAGTTTAATTTGGAAATAATTTTTTTAAATATTTTTTTTATTTAGCAATAATTAAGTTTTACTGATTTTTTATTTTATTCTTCTTTTTTTTTATCAGAATTTGCGAATCATTTGTGAATTTTGTCCGAATACATTTTTTCTTTTAAAAATTAAATCAGTTATTCACTACTTGAGTAGCCTATTCTGAAAAATGACAATAATAAATAAATAAATACTGTTTTACTCTTACTCCAGTAGTTTTTCATGACAGCTTTTACTTGTGCTAGAGTAAACATATCCTGGTCTTTTTCTACATTTTTTCTGACAAACCTGCTCGCCTTTATGTTTCTCTTGGAGTGAAAATGTTTCCTCCTCGCTCAGCTCCCATTAAACTTGTGCAGACGTTTTCTGGCTGTAAAGGCTTTTACTTTCTCAGAAGCAAAGGCTTAACGCTCAGTTCATCTACAAAAACTCTCAGAAACTTTATCTACAGCATTTCACTATTAGACCGTCATGGACAAACTAAAAACAAAAAATATCCAAAAGGGCAATAGGGTATTTACTATAACCACCAGTGTAGGAAATTGTATATGTAAAATTGTGGATGTTTGCATGCAGATAGCAGTTTTGTGCCCAACACATTGCATTCATGTCGCCGTCCATGGTTTAAATCAGTATTTACACTCACCGGAGTCTTGGAGAGACATCTTCAGTTTGCATTGTGAACACTAAGCAAAGACCTGCAGCAAACACAGAACACCACAGGACTTTTAGCGCATAATCAATCCAACAGTGAAGCAGATTTAAGGTTTAACCAGATAATCAGTTTGGTTCTGCTGGACGTTTCCTGACTGCAAAACACTCTGCTAAAGCAAAACACTCTGCTAAAAAGAGTGTTTTGCTTTCCTCTGTCGCCCTGTGCTTTTTTTTTTTTTTTTTAACAAAGCGAGTAAAAGATGAAAATTCTTCGAATATACAGATTTTCATTATAAAAATGTTCAGAATCTGATTGCATTGAACTGAATTAATATTTTTCATAGACTGAATTTAATTGTATTTATTCGGTCTGAATGAGCTCTACTGGCTAGTGGATTGTACATCTATGAATCTGAATTAGATTTGTTTAGTTTTTTAATGACGTAAATTTCATTGACAGTTGACACAATGGTCAGACGGCTGCATTAAATACCAACCAGTTCCAACGAGAGTTTAGAGTTTAAACGGGTTCTAATTGATAAAATAAAGTTTCTGCTTGCCAGGGAAGATGAAGATGAAGAAGGCACTGATTCCTCCAATGACGCTGATGACGTCGGCCATGTCTGGGACAAACATGGCGATCAGAAGCGTGAAGGAGATCCAGGCCACAGTCAGGACGACTCTGCAGCGACTCTCAAACGAATGAGTGGCGACCCCCCAACGATTTCTCTGAAGTCGCAGCACCAGGTTCAGGATCACAGATCTGTTCCACACAGAGACAACATGAAGATCCTCAAAACCACACAAACTCCACTGAGACTTGAATTACCTCCCCAGCAGAAGAATAATGGGATATATCGTGATGATCGACACGCCAAAAAGCAGCCTGGAGATGATCATCACCACATCATTTCCAGGATATGACATCAGAATATCTGAGGCGACGCCTTGCCCAAAGGTCAAGAAGCCATACACACCTGGTGAAAGAGAAGGTGGACGTGGTCAACAGGTGAGAACGTTCTGGAGGAAGGTCGATGTTTGAGACGTGAACCCACCAGTCAGAGTGTAAGTGAGCAAGCAGAAAAACATGGAGAGCACAGAGATGGCCACCCAGTGGAGGAGCTTCTGGTTCTCCATACTGCTGTAGATTGCTATACAGGCTTCATGGCACTGCACTCAAAACACAGCAGGATTCCTCTTGATTTAATAAATGTGATCTAATAGGCTTTCCTGAACAGGATGGGATAAGTCTATTGGCTATACAAAATATGTTCATCACATTTTTTTGCATAAAATCCTTCTTGGATAATGAGATTTTTGTTTGGTCAGCTCTGGCTATCTTGAGCAGTGATCAACATGAGCAGCTTTTAGGGCCTCCTGTCACTTTAAATCAAAATAAGCTACTGCTGGCCACACCCCCTAACTCAGCACTTGCACATGAAAATGGCTCCAAATAGATGTGCAATTATAGAACTGTACATCTTTGACTCTGAATAACACCCAAAAGCAGAAGTAGAGCCAACAAAAATGCAGCAAGTGGTTTCTAGATGGTAAGTGAACAACTAAACACTTGTCTTTTCCAGCAGCCCTTGAACAGAGCATACAGCGGTAAAACCAGCAGACCAAACCTGGTGGAATTCCACTTGGGTTGCTAGGTAACGAGGTTGGGTTTCCCTGGGGTTGCTAGGTAACGGTGTAGTGGAATGTTGAAATGGCTAATTTTTCAGACATCAGAAACATTAACTTATTTTCAGAAAAGTTCTGGGTGGTTTGTTTTTATAAGCAGTTGAGGCCTAATTGGAAGAATAAAAACAAGGAAAATGTGAATTTTGTATGTTTAAATCCAGTTTTCTGACACTGGCCAACACATTTAGTAACAATTGCATGATGTTGTTGCTTTGCAGCCTAATGTCAGAAAATCCATCTCCCTCGGACTGGCCCAAATATAATAGAAAGCCCTGATGATTACATTTCATTTGATATATTTTTAGGCATTCCTTAGAAGTGGAAATTATGTTATTGGTTTTTGTGTTTCTGAACATAACAGACGATTTGAAAAATAACCCAACAAAATCAGGAATCATTTCTCGGAAAATCATGTCTTAAAGTAAAAAGAAAGTCCTGCAAGGCAACAGGAAGCTAAAAGACATTGTGCTTGTCATTGACAACTTGAATGTGGTTGAGGATGGTCGTACCTGGAAGCCAAAGCAAATGGTTGGTACCACACTAAACATGGAGGTCCAGGAACTGACTCTGAAAGATACACATATTTACTACAGTAAATTAGATAAAACGCTAGACTTGTACACGCACCATCCAAGAAAAATGAGAGGTACTGACCCTCGGCTTTGCTCTGGGTAAATAATCATGTGGCTGTCCATTAGATAATGCTTGACAACGACTGCAACACAGAGATACGTAGCAGCAAGAGTCCCTAATACACTGACACAAAAAAAAACATTCAGAAAATTAAAATATATATATATATATATATATATACATATATATATATATGATGTTATCAGAGGTGAGACAAACACACAGTACCTTGTGTATTTCTGTATACCAATTTCTTTTGGGATGGACAGAGGCAGGATGATGAGAAGACACATGATGAAGAGGGAAAAGCGCTGGTCAGTGTACCAGTGATAAGGCATGTCTGCCTCACCTGATACGGTCACAGTCTCGTATAAAGAAATACACACTGAAGAGAGAGAGAGAGAGAGAGAAAAAAAAACTGAGCTTTTGTTTACATTCTGTTGCAAAGAGTTTTTGATAAAGATAAACCCTCAAATATTATGTTTTTCTGCAAATGTATGTAAACATTTTTGTGCTCGACTTTATTTTGCACAGATGATTTTTTTAAATCTGTACATAAATGGTTCAATTTTGAATGACAACTTATAATTAACATAGCTACACTGGCTTTGAATACTCCAACTACTGTAAATGTTCAGTAAAAAAATATTTTTGCAATCAGACTGTAACCAAAGCAACTTATATTGCAGATTAGTTTGTAAATATCCTTATTTTAAAGAGCCAATGTTTGCTACATGACCCAAAGACCTGCAGGCTGGCTTTGGAGCAAATATCCAAGTCAACAGAGGATTATGACACAAACCGTACAAAGTATTTGGAAGCATTAATAGTGGGGCTAAATATCAGAGAAAACTGAAAAAAGCTGAACATTTACTGCCTGAAACAACTCAAAGATAAGAAAAGCAAAATATTGAATATCTGAATGCTGAAGAAGAACATCTTTCAGAGCAGGAGCCAAGTTTTAGTTTCCTTGACAGATTATTGTCTAGGTCACCAAGTTCATCAATGACACTCAAAGTCTTACCTGAGTTTACACGTGAAAGAGATAAAGAACATACAATTTTCAAAACATAAACTAGTTGCTGAGCTCGTTCTACCTTTACTTACGTTTCTCCAGTTGGTCTTGCACCACCACCAGGAAGGCGACGCTTATCATAAAGAGGTTGAAGCAAAAGCAGACTTCACAGAGCTGTCCCACAGTTCGTCCACACACCTCCCTCACTACGTCCTGATAGGTCTTCTGTCTGCTGACGGACGACGCATAACCCAGGATGACCAGGCCGCTGATGAGGAATACCAGAGACACCTGCAGAGGAAAACGATGAAGAGTTCAACGCAAATCCATACTCGGTGTCACTCCCGCTTGAAGATTTTAAACCTATGGCCATGGACACACCTGTGAATGGTGTACCACAGCCTGTTTTCTCAAAATTACGTAATTTTCCACAGTAACTAAAACAGAAACACTAACCTTGGCATCAACACCTTCGCTTACAAATGAGAAAACAATGATCATGATAGCATAACAGAAAAACGAAGTTGTCTTAAGGAACCACAATCCAACTCATTTCACAGCATCTAACACAATACTACGTGAAGAAGGCGCTACAACCTCAACAGAATCATTAAATTAAATCCCTCTAAAGGCTGTAGAAATGAGTGACTAACAAATCTTTCTAAAAGTTACAATCCTCTTGACAGGGAAGATATAAACAAGAACCCAACCCAGGATTACTATTGCTAAAACACATTAACTTGTGACTTACTCACAATGAGACAAAAATTTTTATAACTATGACAGTTTACAAAAAATAGGAGCTTTTTAATCAGATAAAGCCAAAATGACCCAAATAATTGTCCCTATAAAGATACAATACTTAAAATATTTTTATGGGTCACACCAATGAGGGTGGTAGTATGTTTGTTTTTATGCCTCGCATGCTAACAAATGAGAAATAAAATTATGGAACTGAACAAGTATTAGGATTCTGTAAATTTGGAGCAAAATCCTGGATCAAAAACATAAAACTCAGACTGCTGCTTTGCTTGTTCTTAGAAAGCATGTTTTAATGCAGTCATATGAAGTTCAGTGAAACTTCACACCAAAACCTGAAGCTTCATTAGGGCTCACCTGTGAAAAGGGGGGCCTCTTTCACACCAAGAAGAGAGAGAGAGAGAAGGTTGCAGGTCAGCATTAGCCTGGCCAGTGCCTTCATCGTGATTCTCATCTCCCTTCACTGCTCTGTCTGGGATTTCTCCAATTGTAGTGAATTTCTCCAGCAAAAAATTCTATCAAGCCAGAAGTTGTAAATGACAATGTCGATTTCTTGCTGTATTTTAGAACTGTAGTCTGCCTGTAGTTTTAGCAATGGCAGCGGAGGAAGTGCATGAAATCATTCAGTCCTTGTTGGTTGCACTTCCAAATACTTAATTAACATTAACAGCCTCGTTCTTCAGCTCAGTACTTCTCTTTTCAGTGGGAGATGTTTTTTTAATTGAAAGATTTGTGCAAAACAGAAGGCAGTAATGGAAATAAGTATTCAAATACAACTCAGAAATCAGAGTTATAGTTGCAGGACAGTCAATAAACTAAAAGGGGAAGGAGAAAATAAAGCAAAAATAAAAATGAAAAGAAAAGGAAAAATATAAATAAAAAAGCTCTGAAAACAGTATGATTTATGGCAACAAAACTGATCAATTGTGTTTTGCAGGAATGTTGAGAAATTTCTTAGCATTAAGATTCACCATTAGGCTACTTTGTGGGATTTTATGCAACATAACTCACTGAACACAAAACTGAGGAGACATTTTATTAAACGTGGATTTGTGTCAGCACATTGTTCACAAAAAGAGAGGGTTGTTTTACAGTCCAGGATAGGACAAAAAATGTCTTTATGACAAGATTTTGCTTCAAGCGATGTTCGCAATTTCCGGTTAGCTTCGTAGCGAAATGGCGCATTACATCACGGACAAATATTGGTGCGTGGGCTGCATTTAAGACTTAAGAGTCCTCGCCGCCAGCAAGCAATAAAATAACGACATTTCCACCATTATCTCGAGTTGTTTTGCCATACAAAAATTGGCGGCCGTTTGCTCACCGGAAGTACGTAATCGCAATTTTTGTCTGAAGCGAATCGTAGCCGCCAGCATAAAAAACTTAGCAACGAAACTTTCTGACTAAACGCTAACGGACTCTATCGCAGTTTTGAATTAGATGGAAAGCTCAGAAAGCCCAGAATAATTAGTTTTGAACTCACCAGCTCCACGGTGATGGCGGTGTTCACCCCCCCAGCCTTCCCAAAAGCCCAGGGGAAGTTGAGCAGTCCCGCTCCCAGCGCGGACTTCAGCATGATGAACACCGCTCCGAACGAGCCGAGCCTCGGGGGATCGGCTACAGATGCCGACCGGGCCAGCAGGCTGATGCTCTCCCGGGCCAGTTCCTCCATGACGCCGACCCAGTTTAAACACTCAGCACCAGAACTAAAGGACACGTTCCCAGACAGGAAACCACTATGAGCAACTGGTGTTTGGGGAATATATACACACACAGTTTCACTTACGTGGTCTTAATTTTAAATGTTAAGCATTTCACACTGGGGTGAAAAATGTGACACAAAAGTGAGCGTTTGCTTGTGTTCAGTCAACCACTGTCCCTTTATGTTCATTACTGACAACATGAAGCATCTGAGATGTGCTACAAAACAAAACACAACGGCAAATGAGGGCATGGACTGTGTAATGAAAGCGTTCCCATGTAAATAATTTACTTTAAATATTACATTGAGTTAAAATGACAAGTAAGAACAAAAATATTTGTTACTATTTGTGGTGCTTTGGCAGCTTCTTCTAATAGGCTTCTCTCTGAGAGCAAAACCAATTGAATGAATACTTGTCCAAGTTAACAATTTGAACTAGTGATGTAAAATGTTGATCTTTTTGCTACTGCAGAATTGTAATGTTTGTTGTGTAACATGGATGCCCAACTCTAGGCTTGGAGATTAAATATCTGGCAGCTTTTAAATGCGTTTCTCCTCCAACACATCTCAGTAACAGTTCATTTCTTGACTGAAGGGGGTAAAAATTTACTTAGAATTTTATGATGTAATACTGTAAATATAGTTCAGAAAAACAATTAATTATTTTAATGTTTCTACATATTAAATTCTTTTTAGATTATTTGTGTTTTTAGTCATTTTGTACATGTTTTAGTGCTGGAATTTGCCACCTTTACAACCTAAAGAGCCATTTTGCTCTTTAGCTGCTAATGTCACATAGCTTTTTGAAAAAAGACAACTTTTTAGACTAGGACATTTCTAAGGAGCCAAAGTTGTATTTCTAGTTTTAGGTTTTTAAATAAACACAAAAAGACTGAATTAATAATAATAATAATGGTCACAGATTCCAAAGAAAACAAGTCTTAAAACATATCACTGGTACTTTTAGTGTCATTCTTTGTGTTCAATGCAAATATTGCTGAAAATTTTAAAGTGTTCAAAAACCATGATTTGTTTTTATATCTTTATTTTAAAAGATTAACTGGTTCTTTTTAGTTTTTAGCCAAAGTTATCTAGAGTCATTATTGAAGGTCCAAAGAGCCACTAGCAGACCCCGGCCGTAGTGCCTCCATGTTGTTGTTGGTGTTGAACAGGAGCAGCAGCAGGTTTGCAAAAATCTCTCTGGGTTGCTGCTGAGACCTCATGGGTTTTTATGCATGTATATTTGTTAATGGTTGGTCTGCTCCTTATCTCTGTCTCAAGCTGCTAACAGGAAGATGTTCACGTGCTTTAGTCATTGTAAAGATTTTAGTGGAGAGCTAGCTGGCGCTGTCATGTTTAGCGGTGGTGGAGGTGAGGCAGAAACGCAGCTGAACCAGATTGCATGTAAAATATGATGAATTTAATGGAGTAAACCAGATCACAGGGAACAGGACGACGGAGGGACGAGACATAGACGTGACGAGGATCCGACAAACACACGGAGACACAGGTGACATTAAATACACATGAGGTAATCAGGGAACGAGACACACCTGGGAACTAATCACGGGGAGACAGGACAACACAGAGACTCAGACACACAAGAAAACTAGAAATAAATACACAGAGAAACATGGATCCTGACAGGCGCCACTTCAAAGAAACTTCCACCTTATAACAAAGTACAAATCTTAAATTGCTTGTAATGTACTGCATTAATAGTTTAAAAATGAATTGTTATTGTTGGTTTTGTTCTAATTCAAATATGTGTGAAGTTGATGTGACATACAGCTTACAGATTTATGCTCTGATGCACCCAAATCCTTCCATATGGATAGAACAATCCACGGCACGAGGATTTCATAATCCCTGATGAGCTTGATGCTGCATGGCGCCTGCTGTGGATGGAAAACATTAAAATAAAAACCCTGCCTATTCTGCATGTTATAACACTCAGAGCTCGAAATAATGATTCTTCATTTTCCATTTCATTGGTCCTTAATCATGATAAGGAAGCCTTAAAGTGATTCAAACAAGCAGCAGGTGGTGTTTAGAGAGATTAGATATGTTTATGGATTTACGGTTGAAACCAGACTTTTACATACACTGAATTAAAAAAAATCCACACATTCTTTTCTCAGTGTTGAAAGTAAATCAGACCAAACTTCTTGCCAAACATTTTTTTAATGCAGAGGTTTTTACATTGCTACTTTGGTATCAGGGATAGGAGTCTTTTAAGCTGTATGCCTTGGGTCAACAGTTTAAATTTCAGACTCATTTTGCTTGCATGTGAATTAATTTAACTGGTTTAGGAATTCAAACATGATTAAATTCAACTTACATGAGTAACGAAAACAACAGATTCTATTAAACAAATGTAAATAACCTGGCAAAAGACAAGGTACACATGCAATGTGTGACGACATCATCAGTATATGAACTTGGTAAATGACATCACGACTTAATATGAACGATTAAGATTCATGTTGGAGATGAACAGTAAACATTAATTAAATAATTTTAAAGGATTTCTCATCCCATTGGTTACCTTCGTTTTTGATTCTTTGTGTTATTTATTCTACTTTTCTGAATTAAAAATCTTTAGGAATACAAAACCATCTTCTGTTTCTTGTTTTATTACTTAATGGAGATTTGTATTTGCAAAAGGATTTATCATCAAGGTAAGTTTTTATGAAACGGAGAAAAATCTAATTTTAGTGATATCAAAGTATCACTATCAGTGGCACAGTTGGCAAGGACCAGGACCTTCTTGCAGCAAGAAGGTCCTGGGTTCGATTCCCGGCCCGGGGTCTTTCTGCATGGAGTTTGCATGTTCTCCCTGTACATGGTGGGTTCTCTCCGGGTTCTCCAGTTTCCTCCCACAGTCCAAAAACATGACTGTCAGGTTAATATGTCTCTCTAAATTCTCCCTAGGTGTGAGTGTGTGTGTGAATGGTTGTGTGTCCTGTGTGTCTCTGTGTTGCCCTGCGACGGACAGGCGACCTGTCCAGGGTGAACCCGCCTCTCACCCGGAACGTAGTTGGGGATAGGAACCAGCAACCCTCCTGACCCCAGTAGGGACGAAGGGTGAACAGAAAATTGATATCAAGCTAAATTAAATTATATCATCCAATCATTTACATACAAACACTGCTTCTAGAGTTTTACTGTAAATTAACACTTAAATAGGCTTCAAATGTTAGGGGATAAAGTTCATGTAATTTATTTCTGACGTATGAGGAACAAAATCATAATATTCCTGTATGTCAATGGTGACTTATTATAAGACTTGATAATCCCTCATTATGTACAGAATAGATTAAAAATATCCTTATTCTCCCTCAGAGGGGAAATTCAAGTCTTACACAGAATTTAAAAAAGCTCTGAGCGTCCAGAAAAATGAAGTCTGACAGATTTCACACATCCTGGTTTTCAATAACAAGTCTTTTTGTAAGGGAACGTAAACGAGGATGCTCAGATGAGTTTGACTGAGAACCTGATGCACTGCTAATCATCTACCACCCGAGCACAGGAAGAGAAAATTAAAGGTTTCAAGGTACGACCCACTTCATCGTGCATGAGAGGAGAAAAACGAGATTAATCTGCACATGAATCTGCGGTTATAAAACGGCTTAAGAGTATTAAGTTTAACATACATGCACATTGATACAAGTGAGGCTGAATTCACTCTTAAAAGAACTGCTTTATTTCTGTTCACACTCCTTTAAATCAGCAATTAGTTTGAAAATCAGTTTTACACAAACAGGCAAACAAACCATGACAAGAACGCAGACGTGGAAGGAGCTCCAGCAGTTTCATTCACAGGTATAAAAGCTTTGTTTTTTTCTTTAAGAGGAACCTCGTTCTTTTAGTTTTCTTTTAAAATCAGAGTCTTTTAATAAAATACGTTCTGGGGAACAAAATTCAACTGAATGATAACTCTTAAAGCAGAGGATGAAATGACATTACACATCCAAATTTTGAAACAAGAAGGGTTTAACTTTCTGATTATGAAAACTCACCACACAACTAAACATTTTGCACAAAGCTGCCGCTGCTTAAACATGGAATGATTACATGTACATAAGGATTTACAGCATTGTTTAAAAACCTAATTTTCTTCTTCAGAAGTGAAAAAAAGAAAACAGTTTCTATCATATATTCCTGCTGGATTCAGGTTTTATTTCAGATCTGTTGTCACTGTTATTGTTTAAACCATTGCTTAATAAAAAAATCTGTTATAAGAGGAGGAATGGTTGGCAGAAAGAAACCTCCAGCACAGAGTAATAAACTTTTAATATTTATCTAATGGCTAAATGGGTACAGTGCTTTGCAAAAGTCTTGAGTCTCTCATACTTTCTTGAAATTTGCCTCAAATGATCCAATCTTGTAATGATCTTGATTTTTCTACTCTGGTCCCACTTTTACTTGCATTTATGTTATTTCAGGACAAATGATCAGAATAAGTTAGAAAACCCGACACAGTACTTGAGAAATGCATCATTATCCAGTTTGTAGTCAAATCTGTCAACAAGCCTCGTCTAGAAACGCTTAATGCTCTTTTAGGATGCCCTTTGACCCCATGCAGGAGGTGGGAGACAGAAGGACTTTGACTAAGCCAAAATCATTAACCTCTTAACTGGCGGTATCCCATCCATGGACAAATCTAGTTTGTTTGAATACTCTGTCTTTTTTGCCGCCAGTTAAGGGGTTAATGGACGACGTCTCCCACTCCGCATGACGCTGAGAAGCTCCTTCAGTGACAGACTGCTGCATCCGAGATCAACAAACTCAATAAGTTTTCTCATCCCTGCTGTTGTTTGCACTGATTGTTTTCACTTCTGCTAGATGTTTGTTATTTTTTATTCACACATATAATTTTTTTTAAATCATCCTATTTGACTGCATGTTTATGGTTCCTATTAACTCTACAGTATTTTCTCATGTTGTAAATTAACCCTTGCTGTACAGTATGTAATTGCTAGTTCTGCTTTTATATTTTTATTTTTGTGTAGTTCTGCATTATTCGACCTGCTTGTCACATTGCTGCTGGTACACCTGAATTTCCCCCCTTGAGGAACAATGTCAATAAAGGACATTTATATTCTTTTATTTTCTATTCTAAGGAGATGTTGAAGTGTAATTCTCTGTGTCATGGGGTATTTTGTTTTTCAAAAGAGGCTTAAAACAAAACACAAAATACTCAGAAAACAATTTCCTAGGTAACTTTAAAAAGACTGCAAAAATGTCTAAGTCCATTTCTGAGAAATATAAAGAAACTAAGAGGCCCAAGACTTCTGCACAATATCAAAAATGCCCCATCTTAAGTGAGCCAGAACAAATCCAATAAATTAATTTAAACTTTTTCAGAATTTAATGTTCTGAAATCTTCTCCACTGTGAACTGGGCAGCAGGTGGAGCAGCTACCATCAGTTAGACAAAAACTTTTAAACCTATAAACATTTAACCAGAAACTTTGCTTTGGGATCTCTGAAGTACAAATCCACAAGAGCACAGTCACACATTCACGCCGGACAACAATCACCCAGCGTCTCACGGTAGCATCTCCAGTTGAAAAGCCTGCAGCTTGTTGAGTCTTTGCTGCGTGAGCGTCTCTGTTTGGGGTGACTAACTCCTGAGGGACAGCAGCAGCAGAACGCTGCACACAGGCAGCAGCACTGAGATGCTGGCGGAGCCGTGTTTGTGTCCATGGCCCTTCAGAGTCTCCTTGTTCGTCTGGTCCGAGGTGGCAGAGCTGTCGGGTGCAGGCAGAGAGCTGGGGGGGAGAGTGGTTCGGCTGGCGCACATGTCATAAAGGTTTCCAGAAAACTGGGCCTTCCTGGACTCTTGTCTCAGAGACTCCCAGATAGCTGCTGCTTCTCCTGGGCAGCCGGCCAGGGCGGAGCTGGCACAGACATGGAAAGTATTCCAGGACCTTCGAGAGGAGAGGATAGGGAGAGTAAATCTGAATGAAAAACGAAAGCGCTTGGATCTCAGTAGAAAAGTATGTCGTACATGTTGCAGCCACGGATGTGAACGGACTCCATTAAGATAGACCAACATTTTATAAGTAAAATTCTTAAAGGGGCATTGTTGTGTGTTTTCCATTTCATAGCACAATCAAATAACTATAGGTGTGTTAAGAAAATGCTGTATTTATCAAATATGACTTTAAAAACGTTGGACCTCTGTCGCTTTAAAAATTCTTGATCTTTCTGAAACTCCGCCTTCAGGAAGTCATCACAACATTGCTCATCTATTAACCCTCCAACAACATTTTCACTCACACTGCACTGAAAAGTAGCTCAAATACTTAGCTCAGCAAATGTGCAGTTTCACCAGGTGTTTGCTAATTGCTGCTGGCTAGTCTGAAGGAGCTGAGTGGGGGAGCTGATGCTCTGTGAGGCAGAAACTTGGAAACTTGGAAACTTGGAAACGTTTTGCACAGCTGAATGGTTGCTACAGGAGATTAAAGGATTTCTCTAAGATGCTTGAGAGAATCAAAGCAAAACTCCAGGTGTGTTTTTGATAAAGGAATAACATTATAACATAATGTAAAGGTAAAAATGGCTAATTTTACATAATATTGCCCGTTTACATGTATTGGACATTTGCATCATGTTTCCTGTCTTGCATCAGATTCTGAATTGGATTCATATCTGGACTTAGGCTGGGTCTAACAAATGAATATGATTTGATCTAAACCAGGTATCCAAACTTTTGCTCAAAAGTAAAGCAGTATAAGCAAAGAAATATCAAACTGTAGCCTTTTTTTAATCTATTCAACAATAGACTAAGCATAAAATATTTTTAATTAAGCAAACAAATTAATCAGTTTTTTGTAGAACAAGATTATTGATCCAACACTTCAAATATTCTTCAATGTTTCCTTGATAAATTAAAGGCGTCCAGTTTGCTTTTATTCCAGGGTCAATTGAAGAAAAGTGGAAAAGTATTTAATCTATTTACAGAAATAAAGTCAGAATCTAGGTCAGTCTTCATTTGAAAAACCAAATGTACTTTAGACTATAGGTCAACGAGTAGATGAGGTCCTAGTTGCCATGACAACAGAAGAAGAGAAGATGGTTGTTTTGTGTTCCTTCTAATATTTTGTAAGTCGATGTTAATTTAAAAGTAACAGTTTTCTACTAATTTATCCTTGAATTGTGGTCAGAGGGCCGTGCATAATCACTCCATGGACCACAAAAGGCCCCTGAGCCCCACTTTGAACACCCTTCATTCTAAACCTTTCTATTGTTGCTCTGGCTGCCTGGTTTGGTTTGTTGTCAAGCTAGAAGCTAAAATCTCTGCTTCTGTGTCAAGTCTTTGGCAGTTTTCAGAGTAATTATGACACAATCTGAAAAATGCAAGTTTTTAAAGAATGGGTTTCTTCTTGTCACGTTTAAAAACGTTTGAGTTGTTCCCCATCATCTTTTACAAACCTTGGTATCACAATTTTGAAGAGACTTTTTTTTTTTCCCTCCAGGGGGTTCTTTTTGTGGGCTCTAGTGTCCCTTTTTTCACAGTAGGCTGACAGGAAAGGGGGAAGGACATGCGGCAAATGTCGTCGGGTCCGGGAATCGAGCCCACGACGGCCGCGTTGAGGACTGAGGGCCTCCAAACGTGGGGCGCTCTACCCTCTACGCCACCGGAGCACACCCCAAAAGACATTTTTTTAGATTTCTTCAGATTTTCTGAAATCTTTTGAAGCTTTATTTCTATTTTCGCAGTGTATTAGCTCGATTTTACAGTCAAACATAGCTGCTTTCTTATAATGTTTTATTTTGTTTGTTTTTGTCTTGTTAAGCCTCTTAACTTTGACGTATGACTCAATTGGGGCATAAAAAGGGGATGAACAAGTGTCGTGTCTACGCAGCAGACAGCTGAGCAAAAACACAATTCTACATCAGATATTTAGATTTAGGTGCTTTCTTACCAGCAGCCTGTCGTAAAAAAAAATTTAGTTTTATTTCTGTGCAGTTTTAAAAACTTTATTACACATATAAGTGGCAGAAAAACAAAAAGAAACATCCAGAGGCAATAGATGTTAATTGAAAAATTCATATTAAAGAATATTTCAAAGAATATGACAAAGCTTAACCCAACTTCAGGCACAAAAAAAGCATAAGATATTCTATTATTTATGCATATTAAACACAAAATCTGGACAAGTGCACTTTGACAATACAAACTTGTACATATATATATGTATGGGAGTACATTTCCTGTTTATTTTCAGTTGAGAATGTTATTTTTTTGCTGTTATCTTAATTAGGCTGAATGTGTTTCTATACAAATCATTGAATCTTCCCACTGAAAAACATTTTTTCTGGTAATTTATTCTCATCCACAACAACTCCAGTCGACACAAAAAGTGTAACTGTGTTAGTAATAAAGGGAAGTGACATCACACACACACCTGCAGATTGAGTCGATGTCCTGTGTGCTCTGGTCTTTCTGTGTTTCCACCAAACTGTCCCCGAGTGAGATGAGACACTGAGCAAAGCTCTTGTAGATGGTTCCACACGCAGCGGGGATGGCAGCTCCCAAACACACCGGAGCCAAACCTGGAGGGGGAAAAAAGCAGAGATATTTAATGATAAACATGAAGGAACATGGAAATGACAACATCTTTTGGTAACAAAAAAAATCCATCTGATGCGTAAATGGATCAACCGAATACAGAGATGTTGCGGTCCATTCATCTGGACAGATTACACTCCATCAAAGCCAAAATGTTTACAAGCTGTCTGAGTACATTGATCTGCTCATAGATTACACATTTCCCTAAGTCAGCACTTTAACTCAACTATCTAAATACAGCAGTGGAATAAAATACTTTGGGTTTAAGATCTCTTCCTGGTTTTGCTGATTTCCCAGCAGGATTTTGTGAGCTCTTCCAGGGTGAGGAGTGCAGCACTCAGCTTGGGGACGTTTCATCACTTCCTGCATCCAGAACATCATTTCTGTTTGTTGATTTATATCATTTAATGCATTGATTGCTCTCTGGGCGCTGATATCATCCGTGTGTCGAACTCTGGATCTCCCCTGAGATTCTGATCATTTCTGTCTTCATTACAGTCAGTTATGAATAAATGTTTAACCTTACAGAGGGACCTGCATCATTTTATTAAAGCAAAAACAACATAAAGGATGCCTGGATTTTAGACACAGACCCTTTTTATTTATTATCTATTTATTTTTTTCCCAAAATGTTTCACTCTCTTATAATTAATCAGTATAAAAGAAATTATTTTTCCACCTTTTCTAGTTTTTCAATAGTCAGTCTCAACAGACATTTTCTATTGTTGGACAAAAATTATATATTTGGTCAAATTAGCCGGTTTGACTTTGCTAACATTTCTATAAGGGTTTTATGTAGATTTTGATTCGCCAGGATAGATTTGAAGTAGGACTGGACTCACATTGGACTGGGGGGGCCATGGGAGGCAGTATGGATGAATGAACAAAAAAAACAGTTACACAAAAATATTTCACTGTAAAGATGGTTTGTAGTTTGTTTTGTTGCAACCTTAAGTGTGAAATAAACTTCAGTGGAGTTTGAAAACAAAATATGTGTATCGGTTTATGTCTGGTTGAACGATGTGTGTGCCCAGTTGTTGTTTTTTTTCTGTTTAGGGGGGATTCTATTGTAATCCATAGAGGGGCCCAGAAAATCTTTGGGAACCACTTTAGCTCTACAGCACTGTGCAGCAACAGGTGGGTGAGGGGCAGAACTGCAGGACTCCTTCATAGAAAAATACAGTTTTCTTTCTTAGACATTTCATCACAATAAAATGTAAGTATTTCAGCATCATGCCAGAAAAATACCTTTTCTTTTCTGCAGTGAGCCTCCCAGCTATTATTAAGATTCAAACAAAACATTGGCAACAAAATGCTTAAAACAGCTAAACCATTAAACCACTAAATCTGCTCGCTCTGGTTTTTATTCACTCTTCTTAAACTTTCAGCAGTATAGGTAACAAAATACTTTATTACTCCTAGACTCCTCTAATTATTGAAGTGCATAATTTTACCTGGGGATTTAATCTGGTGCCTACATTTGGGTCCAGAACTTTAAGATGGACTCAGATAGGCTTCACAATGAAAAATATTTTTGATTTATTTTATGACATCATTAAAATTACAGCTATTTTTATTACAGGTGGTTTGAGAGAAATTTGTAATTTCAGTTTCAGTCAACTAGTAAACTTGAAGTGTGCAGTACTGCCTGTTTTGATATTGATCAGATACCAAATAAATACAGAGCCAGCATAACCAATATCGATACTGATATCAATACTTTTTATTTGAGTTTGATGTGTCATCTATTTCAGGTGTTTTTTTTAATTATTATTATTTCGTTCAAATTTGGCACAAAATTTGGACAAAGTTATAGGTATCTGCAAAATACTTTAAAATCATATTAAGATTTTTTGTGTACATTTATTCCTAAATAAATAAATAAAGTTAAAAAAAATATTTAAATAAAGTCTGTTTGGAGGTAGATTTGAAAAACTACAATACAAAAGTAAAATATCAAGAGGGAATCTAAAGCTGAAGTATCAATCCTATTCTGGTACCTATTTGTTATCAATACTATTTTGGGTCGATCCAAACTAATATCGATTTACACATAAATAACTTTCTTTAGTTGTAAGTTTACCTTTACTTCTCTGCTTTTTGGTTGTAAATTTGGCAAACGTGAACCGATGTTCAACCAGATTTCCGGTCAGTTTTAGCTCTTCCTTTTATTTTTCCATGTATAATTCTTCTCCATACCATTTAACTGTCAGCAAAACGTTGATAAAATTCTCATTCAAATGTAACGTACTGTGTAAACTTTTATCTTCACACTATCTCGAGCTATCAAAAGGACTTTAACATGAACATCTCAGTAAGATAAAAGCATAAATTAGAAAAAAAATAATAAACTTTTCAAGCAATAAGAAAGGTAAACGAAACCAGCTTAAAGCAGAGTAACATCCTTACTGAGGCAGAGAGCGATGGGCAGCAGCACGGCCGCAGCTCCTGGACGGGACTTCATGGCTGGGTTCAGGAGCTGAGAACCGCCTCTGACCCAGAGTGAAGCCCCCACGAGCTGGAGGTCCAAAAACAGAGGAAAACGTTGGTGCTTTAAAATGTTCTGTCGTGGTCCATCCGTTGGGAAATTGGCAGATTGCAGAAAGAACGACAATGCTCAGAGGCACAACGGAGCTGGATTAACAGTGACAGAGACCAATGCATCATGCAGCGCAAAGAGGATGTTGTGGCAGTCAGTGTGTGTGTGTGGGGGGGGGGGGGGGGGTGCTGGTGTGTGGGGGGGGGTGCGTGTGTATACGGCGGGACCAATGACGGCATCCCAACACGGCTCAGTGGATTAAAGCATTCTCATTTCCGGTATTTCAGTATCTGGAGCATTTATTTGAAACACAAATGAATTATGTGGGGTTTAATGGTGATTGTGTTCTCAGCCACACATGGCTGCTGACATCCCCGCATGCTGCTTTTATTCTGAAACAAGGAGCTATTTGTGACAGTGATGGACTGAAACATTTCACACCAAAGTGTGAAACGGATTTGTGGTGTTTAGAGACTTTATTTGAGCAGATGGATGACGTCCCAGCGAGGATAAGTTCATCCAGCTCACCTGGGAATGTGACGCAGATGCAGGCTGGCCTTGGAGAATAGCATCCGCTCATGGGACAGTCCCTCCATGCACCTATATGGGTCACCAAGGAGCAGTGGTAAACGGTCCCAACTAGAGACTAAACTGTTTCAGAACTAACTAAAACTGCTTTCAGATGTTTTTTTGTGAATCATCTTCTTCTCTATATGCCCTCCAGATGACTCAGATTTATTGTATTAAACATAAGTTCGCATTTCAGATTTCTATCGACCGATTCAGAATACGATGCATTTGAAGCTCATCACCAAGTTGAGACAGAAAGAGATGCTTTAATAACTGGAAGCTAGGGTTGCAACTAACAATTATTTTAGTAAATGATTGTTTTATCAATTATTCTGACAATTAATCGGATTAAAAAAATACCACATTCTACAAGATTTTTTATTTAACCGCTAAAAGCTGCACCACTTAACATCTACAAAAAAATATTTTTTAAATATTTGTTGAAACTGTCACTACTATGTGACGGTATGATATAAGACAGGCAATCTCTGAAAAAATTCTGTATATTCTCCCAGTACTCCCATCGTTAACTAGAAACAGCCAATCAGAGCCAGAAGGAGGGTCTTAGCGCTGTCAATCACCCCTCCATTGCTGCTCTCTCCTTTGGTCTCTCAGCTGCCACAGCCTGTAATGAATGTTCAGTTGTTTCTCTGCCATCAGCACATTTGGCACATTTAGCAGGGAGTACATGAGGATGATTCACAGCTCTAAGAACCTCCTCCTGGCTCTGATTGATTGTTTTTGATCGGGAGCTCTGAGGCAATAGTAGCTCAGGGATGAAGTGGAGAAGAATGGTCTTTTCACTGATTATATGTCTCTTCATTGTGACAGTTTTAGCAAATATAAAAACACAGTTTAAGTAAAACTTACACACTATGCTGTTAATTAACTCCTACTCTTAATTCAATACATATTCAAAAATACTTTATTGCTCCCAGAAGGGAATTAAAACAATACATCTCAGTAGCTGATTCTGTAAGAAAGTGTCCCTCCACATATGTTGGTCCGGGTTTCTCCAAAATCTTTCCCCGGAGAGCCACCGGGATGAGCTCAGATGTCGCCTCCGTCAGCTGGACCTCAGCGGTCGGTAACAACAGCTGTGAGCTGATTTACCATCGGAGAGAAAACAGCTGCTTTATGACGCCAGTGGACACCAAATCGCTGTTTATCTCTGGGCCCAGGAGGCGGCACACCGGACCGACGTGGGACCGTCAGATTATAATAATTGCTATGCGGTCACATGACCTTTTAATATATGCAGTAGGCTATAGTTTCCATTGGTTTTTATCCTCTTCTATTTTGGATTGTAAAAATGATGACGAACTGAATTCCTTTAAATAAAAGCTAAAACCACATTTGTTTAGAGTTTACGTTAATTAATAATAACGGTTGATTCATTCTGTAATATGTTTTTAGGTTTTCGTCACTTTCCTTCATTTTGCCACATCAATGTGACGTTTCTTGCTTGCTCCTTGTTTTTGTTTTTGTTTGTTTGTTTGTTTGTTTTTCATTGTGGAGAGCACTTTGAATTGTCGCTGAAATGTGGTATAAATAAAAATGCTTCGAGCTCTTTACTCCATGTCTTACCTCCTTCGCTCTCTCCGCATTTCCTGTCTGATTATTGAGAATAAAGGCCACAAGTCCCACCATAGCCTATCTTAAAATCATCAATCATTTAACAAAACTGAGCTAAGGTATTTGTAAAGGTTGCAACTGCAATTATCATTTTGGTGAAAAATGCTCATACATAAAGGTATTTTGCTTCTGCCTAAGCAATGTAGTCATGGCAACATTAATGATTGGTGACTGATTGATTGAAAAGTATCGAGTAGATAACTGAGTCTGAGTCATTATCAGTCTAATGGCTGAGGGAAAAACCTATTCGGGAAGTTACATTAATAACTGAATAAATGAATTAAAGTTATATGTAGCAAGAAATGTCTGTAAAAGAAAAACACACAGGATGAAAAAGCACCACAAAATTTCACCAGACACTACGGGACACATAATCACCACCTGGTAGAGTCTTCATGAACAAATCCTTCAAACTCATTTCTCTACGTCACATCTGATCCTGACCTCAGTTTATAATCTGTCCAAAACTACGAACGTTAGAAGACAAAACTGTTTTTCAAATCTTGACACTTTTTCATTCCAACAAATTTTGAGTAAATGTTGTAATTATTTCTAATATTTGTTGCTTTACGTTCTCCTCATGTGTCAAACCCTATTTATTGTCACATTTGCATTCACTCCCACCACATCATCTCCCTGACTGAAAAGCTGCTGTCGGTCCAAACAGGAAGACATCAGTTGTAAACGACAGAAAATAAATATAGAGTTGTGTAAGTTTGATCGACAGCGCTGGATTAAGGAATTATGCAACACTGTTGGGGGTAAAAATAAATAAATCCAGATGAGATTAGAGATCTGGATCCTCGCTCCGTCTATCCATTCATCGTCTCTGCTGCTTTCTCTGTTTCATGCACATTGGCACGGCAGGTTTCATGCGTTTAAGTTTGCTTGGAGGAGCTGCACTAAGTATTTCAACACGCAAAAAAAGAGAGAGAGATACAATTAAACCTGCAATCACATACAGTCATGAATTGAATTAAGCCATAATGACGGGAGCTGAAGGGACGCTAAGCATTTATTCATCACATCGCCATCTAGAGGTTAAAAATCATGCTGCAACAGTTAGCTGTTGGCTAGTAATTTCTGCTCTTTAATAATTATCACTTTTACAAAATTGGGACACATCTTGAAGAAAAAAGTCTAGTAAATATTATATTTTTAGTACTTTAGTGAGTGATAAACCATAAATATAAAATCAATTGTGTGTTAAAAGGATTTTTCAGTGCTGGAATATTTGGTTTCCATACAATTTCTTTTTGGGATCCATTAAATTCTCTTTTTTACGTCTGAATTGTTTCACTGTCAGGCAGCATTTTGGGTTAAAACGATAAACAGTGTCGGATTCTTTGGTTTTCTAGCACACATCACACACATTTCTATCCATAGACTTTGTTTTAAAATTTTCACTTGCAATAGTAAAGGCTGATGTTTATTACGTATATGATTTGGTAAATGTATGCGATCCAGAATGTTTTAAAGAAGCCAAACATTATAATCTGATTCTTCTTACTTGATATTTATGATTTTTATTTGCGAAAAATATATTTTTTTAAGCCAGAAAATTTCATTTTATTAATGATTGCGCAAATGTTGATTATCAAGTTTTGTGTTCAAAAAGGATTATATTATAGAGTAAAAAAAATTTGAAACCTTTGTCAGTATGGCCAACAAAAGCCATAATTTATAGAAATTCCTGTTTTTTATATTTGTTTCACAGCTGCTTTTTGTACATTTTTAATCAACAAGTGGCATTACAAACTGTGAAATGCTACCTGTGCCTCTGGACATGATTTTGTTTGTATTTCTTCCAAAATGGTTAATTTCTTTAGAAAGCCATGAGGTTTGCAACCCAAATGTAAGAATCAATGTTAAATATCAGAACTTTTAAATCCAGAGAGCCATATTATATTAATTATAGCCATAAAACTATAACTAAGTTTTTCCCTTCAGCTTTTTGTCCCCATCTACACTCATTCACAAACTTCTGTGTGGTAAAGATGCATACATTATTCTTCTGACTTAACATTTATATAATTCGTGCTGATGTGTAAAACAGCTAACTAGTGTGCCATTGGTGTTTTTTTGACAAATTATTTGTTTATTTTCCAAGCATCTGTTGAAATGGTCTTGTACCTGAGGGACTGAATAATTTAAATCAAATATCTTCTTTTCTAAACAGCTTTGGGTCTTCATTGAATTTACACTCAAATCTCTTGGGAGTCTTTAATATGTACAAAACTTACCTTTTTATGTCTTTTCAAGTTTTTAAAAAGGTAAGCAGAGCATTTTTCTATTTACACCTGAAGAATACCCAGCAGTCGGAAAGGAGATGATGGAGTGGTGGTGGCAGCATCATGACTTGTAGGTGTTTTCCTGCAGGAGAAACTGGTGCACTTTCCAAAATAACTGCAATCATGAGAAAATAATGTGGAAAATTTGAAGCAACAAACAGAAGTTAGAGAATTGGTACAAATGGGTCATCACTTTAGGACTTTGTTCAATCTCTAGCACAAATCTTTGTGACTGATCTTTTATAATATATAGAAATATATTGTTCAGCGTTTTCACAAATCAACCCCCCAAAAAATTCTGCTTCAAAGTAGTTTTCAGGAACCAATGCGAAATTTTATTTTAATTTTTTTTAAAGCAAACGTCACCCTGCAGTCAGCTGTCATTGTCTGCATCTGAAGCACCGCAGAAGCTCATTACAGCCTCAGGTAGTGACAACAACTGGACAAAATATCAATATATATATATATTTTTTCACTACATCTTTCTTTTCATCAACTTATTCTATTGTCATTTTTGTACAGCCCTTTGGTGCAGTTTCAAACCTCTTTTTAAAGTGATAAAGATAAGATAAATTTGACATTGAGAAGTTTTTTTATGCAAGTCAGAATAAAACTTTCACAATGACATTGACTTCAAGCAGAGATTGAAGCACATCTATCAGACTGAGTTCAAAACTAAGAAATGTCTAAAATGTATTGTGCATAAAGCCCTAAAGACAGCACAATAAAAATGCGCTCAATCCAACATGATACAATGAGCTGGCATGACAAAACGAAAACAAAACTAGCTTGAGGCAGATTACATGTAGAAGCTGCAAACTGTAACTTCAGTAAATGTTTTCCTCCAGGGAAAAAAAAAAAAAAAGCACATTTAAACATGTTGAAACTTCCTTTATTAACATTTCCGATGTTGAGGGACGCTTGCTATTCTAAGGAGTTTCCTAAACCTACACTTCCCTTGCACAAATATTTTCAAAAGCAACAAAGGTAAATTAACTTAAAGTTCATTGAAAGGCATCTGTGATGAGGGCTGAGTTCATTTAAATGATGAAAATGCTTCTCAGTAGTGTTTTGTTCATCTTGGTGCCCTTCATGTTAAAGCACAAGCTGCTGCTTGGGTCAGCCTCCTACTATAAGGTGAAAGGCCTGGACACAAAGTCAAAACAGTCAGTAGAAAAACCCCTGTGCGACTAGAAAGTTCAGAGTTCAACTTCTGCTCCTTTCGCTTAGAAATATGCTTGACTTGGGAATATTGGGGGCGTAAAATGTGTTCAGTTCCTATGCGACTAGCAGTAAGATGAATTAATCTGCTACCTAAAAACAGGCAATCTGTTTTAGTTTAATACAAAACTGGGCAGGATTATTCCTCACACTCCTCCTGATGGATCTGGGTCCATGTAAAGGGTCGGTTCGGGTAACTTCAGTCGCCTCCTCGTCAATTTTTCTTCCGGGAGTTCCCAGCCATCGGGCTGCTGCTCAGCAGCCGGTCTCGCTCCCGCACCTCCTCCAGCAACCTGGCCTCAGCCACTCGCAGCTGGCGGATGGTCGCCTTCATCTCCTTCATCTTCACCTCCATCAGCGCGATGATGTCCCGCTGCTCGTTCAGCTTCCGCAGCAGCTCTGCAGACGTGGTGCCGGTGGTCAGGGAGTAGGAGTGGTCCAGCGGGCTGCTGGTCACACTCAGGTACTGGACGGACCGCTGCTGGTGGTTGCCCACGGAGTCCCCGGTTAAGTCTTCAACTTTAAGCTCCACCATACTCTGCGGGGCGCAGTTACAGGGTACCACTGCCTGCGCGGGAAGACGCGCCGTGCCCAAGTACTCCCCGTTGTTGCCTATCTGAACCACGGTGATGCTATCGTCGCCGGCCTCTCCTCCGGTGGTGCCCTCGACGACGCCCGTCGTGTTCCCCAGCACGCTGGTAGCGACGATCCCGGGGGCAGGGGCCGAGCTGGACAACTTCTTCCCTCTGCCCCGCCGACTCCTGCGCTCATTGACGCCCCGCAGGGGGAAGAGAGACGGCACCCGGACGATGTACGTCTTCCTTCCGCCGGCGAAGTGCACGCTGCAGACGCGGTGGCCGGTGGTGGGCTGGAAGGTGCTGAAGCAGCCGCTGACCCCGGCCCGGGAGATGTTCCGCAGCCACTGCTCCCTCAGAGAGGGGTCCTTGGGGAACGTGTAAAAGCGCAGGTCCTTGTCCCGGTGCGAGTTGTTGTAGCAGCCGGGGACACAGCAAGTGAACCCGGGCATGTTCTCTCAAAAGGTTAAGAAGCACAATCTCTGTTTTTGGTTATTTTGTAGCTATTTCTTTTTTGTATGCGTTGTTATTAAGCTTGGCGGCCTACAAACGGAACTACACGTCCCACAAAGCTAACAACTTCCTGTTTATTTTGGCCCAAAGTAAGCTGCTCTTCGGTACAAATCCACCAAAAGCTGTTCAAATTCAAAGCTTGTGGATCTCGTACTCACGCTAAATTTAACGCAGACGAACTATTCAGAGGTCTTTTTTTGCTCTTCGGAGTGTTATCTAGCCAGCCGTTGCTCACTGAGAACTAAAAGTCCCAGGATCCTTTGCGCGTCCTTTTTGACAGTGCCACTTATGCAGCGCCCCCTGTGGTCAAAAATAAATTCAGTCGCATCCACCTTAGATCTTTTTGTTTCTATTATTATTATTATTATAAGTAATAGCTGCATAACTGTTTATGTCTATGGTGAAATTAGTGTCATTAAGAAAATACAATGCTGAAAACCTGTCCAAATATTGTTCAAATGGATGAAGGTAAAAAAAAAAAAAGTTATCTATTTCAATATCACTCTCCACAGGGAAAGACTTTGAAATCTATGTCAAATCTTTTCTGTAAAATTGTTTTTTGCTTGAATAAATTTTGTTTCAAAACTTAAAGAAAACTTATTATTTTAGAGAATAAATATTTTCTTAAGTATATGCCTAACATGAACGATTTATTTTTAATAGAAATAGGAAACATTAAAATGCTGGCATTTGAATATTCTTTATAAATTTGTAAGCTATTTATCAACAAAATTATATTCAATAATGACAAAAGAGCTGGCTATTCATTGTGAGCTTTATATGAGCAGGAAATTTAATAAAAGGAAAAAGTAAGCTGCAGACAACCTCAGCTCTGAGGGTTGGTATTTTAAGCACTCCTGAACCGGTAAACCATTTAAAATCAACTTACTTAATCAGTACAGCCATCAGTACATTTTAGAGCACTTTGTGCTGATTTCATTTTTTAGCAGAAAATGCTCCAACAAAGTCTTGACATATAACATGACATATTTTCACAATAGGTAAAGGAACTATTACTGATAATAACTTCAAAGAATCACACCTCTGCAGTTCCACATCCTGATGGCCTCCAAACTACATTGAGGCAGTAACTCAAAAATGAGAAGTCCTGATCAAGTACTGGTGCATATACATACCATACATCTCCAAGTTGTATTTATATTAAATGTTGCTTTATTTTTCTTCTTAATCGTGTAATCTGTTACATTTTCGTTGATATTTTTCACAAGTTCTCTAAATTGACACTGCCCAAATGATGTTTATATTGTTAAAATTTTTAATGTTTAAAAAAATCTTTGTCTCTCTTTTTAATTCGACTATATGTAGGATCTTGGTTTCTATTTGATGTAAAGATTGATAAACGAAAACCATATCTGAACGTTCCCGTAAAAATTGAATCGGTTGATTGAGCAGGTTCGGTCGCAAACTGCATTTAGTTCAGTGGGACTCTTTGCCACTTTTTACAGAACGACATTTGCAAAATTTCGTAAGATAAAGAGCTGTGTTCCTTTAATCACACAAAATATGCTTTCAAAGCGTTTTCATCTGGTGTGAATCTCGTATTTAAATCCGTATTCAGTGTTTTTCCACAATAAAATTTCCGTCGACAGTATTTCCGGTTCCGCCCAACCGTTGCTACTGAAGTTACCATCATTAGCAAATGGGCAGCGCCCGGGTTCAACCTATCGCTGCTGCGGACGATGACCCACCGGTAGGTACTCTGTGACATCAGTTCGCGTTCTTGTGCCATATTAAGTGTATGACTTTCGAGAACCAGCGTTAATTTTAAATTATGCTGTTATGTATGTAGAGTCGCGAGTTTATCGCGAGTTTTGTGAGTTCTCTCTGCATCTGTTTGTGCGGCTAGCTGGATGCGCTAGCTGGTTATCAATTGTCTCTGTGTGGTTAGCTCTTCGCCTTTATGAAATACTCCTTATAATGGTGATACTTGTATGCCGCATCTGTTTTAATATTATGTGTGCGCGCCAGTAATTTCTGGTTTTGATAAATAAATGGTTTATCATCAGTCCACCTGACTGGACGCAGCTTCAGTAGATTCTCATGGTGACAGTAAGTGAAAAAGCCTTGACCTGCTGATAAGCAGTGTGATAAGTGACGGTTTCCATTGTTCCTGGTTCATGAGTGGGGAGAGTTTACTTCTGGTTTCACTGGTAATACAGGTGCTCATTCACACATTCTTTGTTTGTGATCACACCATGATCACACCTGGGATCATGGTGTGAGGTCATCTGTTTGCACACATGCAGTAAATAGCCACTCATACTCTACTAGCATAAACCTGCAGCACACTGTATGAGTAAAGGCTCCTTTCTCAACTGAAGGAGCATTAAAATAACTTTTAAATGATTCCAATTATCTGTGTTTTTATACTTAAGATTAGACTTGTCCAAAAACTAATAAATCTGTTAGTTGCATAATAAATTAAAACAAGCTCAATAATTTCCATTTGCATAATTTATTGTTTTTTTCCTTCTCTGTCTTTCTACCAAAAACTGGATGAGAAAAGTCTTCAGTCTGGTACTTTATTCTCAACTAATCTCCCTTTTTTGATGGACAGTTTTGTTTACACATACTTCTTAATTAATTTCATTTGTTGTTGTTTTTTTATTTATTTATTTTAGATATTTAAAATTTCTCCCAGTTCCAGTGTTAAATGTACATTAAAATTAAAAGTTTGATTATTTTGCTATTACCATTTTATTACTTGAAAATGGTCTCAAACCAACAGTAACTTTTGGGACAACATATCGTCCAGCAAAAGTTGTTATTGTGACAGGCCTCCTTGTGATACTATATATACTTGATGGGTGTAGAGGATGTTGAAGAACGTGTCAGGATATTTTAAGGGCTTTCTGATAGGAGACCCTAAGCAAGGCTGCTGTTTAGTTACAGAAATGTTTATCGTTGATCCTTAAAGATCTATTTATTCATTTTCACAGGTAACTTCCTCTAACTTTACCAAAAAAAAGCAGATCTACTGCTGAGAAACTGGAATGGATGGCTGTGGTCCACGTGTAGAGTAACGCCAAGCGGCAGGGCCATGTTGCCAGGAGTTGGTGTTTTTGGCACCGGGAGCACAGCCCGAGTGCTGGTCCCGCTGCTGCAAGCCGAGGGCTTTGAAGTCCATGCGCTTTGGGGACGAAGCGAAGAGGAAGCTTGCTGCTTGGCAAAGGAACTCGACATCCCGTTTCACACCAGCCGATCCGACGACGTCCTCCTGCACCAAGACGTCGATCTGGTGTGCATCTATATTCCCCCCTCAATGACAAGACAAATTGCAGTCAAAGCACTGGGTAAGCGTTTTAAAATACTTTCACTAATATTTAGATTTTAATTTTGACTAAATTAACTTTGTTTTGTGCTGAAAGTATAATATTAAGGTGTTTCCATTGACTGTGATCTCACTGGGTGTGGCAGACGAGACTTCCCTCAGAAATAATTGCACTAACCGTAACATTTCCTCCCCTGGAGGAACTGATCTGATATTTTTATTTTTTTTAACTCTTCGAAGTAATCCTAACATTACTGTACCGGAGGGGCGTCGGTGTAAAGCATCTGTTGGAATTCTTCAGGGTTGAGCTCAGTTTCCTGTTTTGGTTGCAACTTCCTGAATGTTTCCCTGCTGAAGGACTTGCAGGGAAGACAAGTAGACAAGTCCTTCAGCAGGGAAGCCTTCAAGAGGGGATCTAACACGCTGCTTATCGAAGATTTCTGCATGCAGAACACACCCGGTGTGTGACATGTGAACAGACAGGCTGGACCAGCTGAAGCAGTCAGTCCTTCGGTCTGTTAAAATACCTCTACCTTGTTCAATTTACAGTTACTGTAGACTTTGTTACTCCCAGCAGTGGTCACAATGGGTTGAAGATGTTTGCAAAACATGGTTCAGATAGGCAAAGTGTTGCATTTATTTTGCGTTTTCAGGCCAGGTGATAAATTGATTTTATCTCTTAGTTGAGTTTTTGTTTATTGAAGATTTAATTTTTAGAAAATTAGGATTTAAAAAAAAAATATATATATTATTTATCATTGCACAACCAAAGCCACCATTTTATTTGACAAATGTGCTTTAGAGCTTCTGTTTATTTGGACTTTGAATTCAGGCCAACTCAATATATGGGCCAGGCTAAGACTTGTTTTTAAAAATTACAAGGATAAAGTCATAATATTACAAGAATACAGACGTATGACACTAAAGTCGAAATAATATGAAATATACCCATATTACCAGAAAAACGTCATAATATTAGGAGAATGAAGTAGTAATTTTATGAGGATTCTGTCCAAGTAAATAAAAAATGAAAATGAGAAATGTTGAGCATCTTTTGAAGTTATAATTTGATATTGGTTTTACAAATGACAAAACTCTAAATCTTTAAACACATCAGCATCAAATTATTACCAGTAGCAGGACTTTGAAATGATTGTGGAAACAACTCAGTCTATTTTGAGGGAAGAACCACACAGATTGAGCTGGTTTGATTAGATCTCTAGAAACATTTTTTTCATTAAAACAACATGATTGGAAAATGTATTCAAGAATCCCAAAAAATTTAATGTTGAAATTAAACAAAAAAACATTTTTGCAGCCTTGCCCCTAATACTGTGTTGTAACAGCTCACAGAAGGGATGATGAAAATCAGTTTAGGAAAATATTTTCTGTCATTTGTAATTTTGTTTTTTAGAAAAAGTGAGAAAAGTAATAGATTAAAATTGGATCTGATGTGAAAATAATCAGTTTTTGTGCAGTGTGAGTTCAATAGTTGAGCTTTAGCTGAGTTTTTCCGTCTGTTCCCGCTGTCTTACAGGTATTGGTAAGAATGTCGTGTGTGAGAAAGCTGCAACCGCTGTTGACTCTTTCAAGATGGTGACTGCAGCCAGATACTACCCTCAGCTGCTGAGCATGATGGGTAACACCCTGCGCTTCCTGCCGGCCTTTGCGGCGATGCGACGGCTGCTGCTGGAGGGCTACGTCGGGGACATGCAGGTGTGTGACGTGCGGGTCTACGGCCCGAGCCTCCTGGACCAGTCGTACGGCTGGACCTGCGAGGAGCTGATGGGCGGCGGCGGGTTGCACATCGTGGGCTCGGCCATCATCGACCTGCTGAGTTACCTCACGGGAACCAGAGCTCACCGCGTGCACGGCTTACTGCGGACCTTTGTGCAACAGAACAACCTGATCCGAGGCATCCGCCGCGTCACCAGCGACGACTTTTGTTTCTTCCAAATGTTGATGGGTGGGACCGGATCCTCGGGCGTGTGCTGCACCGTGACCTTGAACTTCAACCTGCCGGGGTCGTTCGTGCACGAGGTTATGATTGTCGGATCTGCTGGCAGGCTGGTCGCCAGGGGAACCGAGCTGTACGGCCAACGCAACGGGAGCGATCGCGAAGAGCTGCTGCTGGCTGACGGCGGTGGCGTCGGACCGGAGGCGAAAGAAATGCCCCGCCCTCACCTGCAGGGGCTGAGCTCCATGGTGAAGGCGCTGAGACAGTCCTTCCAGGCTCACGAGGAGCGGCGATCATGGTCACCAGGTCCGGTTGCCTCGGCGCCAACCTTCGAAGACGGCCTGTACGTGCAGACGGTGGTAGAGGCGGTGAAACAGTCCAGCAGCAGTGGGGAGTGGGTCTGCGTGGAGATCATGAGTCAGGAGCCGGACCCCAACCACAACCTGTGCGAGGCGCTGCAGAGAAACAAAAACTGAACCGAAACATTCACTGAGTGCAAAAACTACCTGCGTGACAGAACGGGACTCTGAACGTCTCTTTGTGATGCAGCTGCTTTGGCCGTTTACATCACACATTCTCACACACACACACACAACTGCTTTCTTCCACTTGTTCACTTCCTCTCAGGTTTTGCAGATTAATATTTAGCCGACACAGACACAGCTGCATTGTGCGCCTGGAGGAAGGAGAGCACTCCATTAGTACTCCATTAGTAAACCACAGCCTTATTATTTGGGTTCGGACCAGTAGAAATACAGACAGCCTTGTGACACACATGTGCCAATAATCCCGTAGATGCTGTATTCATCTGGCTCATTTTGAAGTTGAGAAGTAGGGAATGTATTTTTGTCGGTTTGTAAACGCGTTTGTGTCAGTAAGGCACAACAACTGCATTTAATACTTGGTTTTTGCACGTGACAGAATAATCTATGTGCTTAATTTGTGCAACAAAGTCTGTAGCAAAATATTTTCCCTCAAGTTTTGCATTTACATTAAGACAAGTTGAACCGTTTTGTACTTAAAATCAAAATTATTGTTTGACTAAGTATTGGTTATATCACTACTAATTCATCCGAGTTTACTTTAGGTTTAAATATGAAGCAAGAGAATAATTTGACTAACAAGGTGCTTTTCATAATTTACCTCTGATAGTTAAATAAGATCAGAACAGAAATAATAATGCTGTGGGGCGTTTACATTTAGTTTTGTTTTATTTTAGCTCTAATTTTGGTTAAAGTGACTAATGTAGCAACAAATACTGATAAAATTGCAAATAACTTCACAATTTTGAACATTTTAAATGTAACAAAGCTATAAACATAATAATTCACTAACATTTTAAGGAAGTATTTGAACAAATAACCTTTCGCCAATACTGTGAAAAGAAATATTCCTCCAAATATTAAATCAAAAATTCAAATATATAAGAAAATGAAATGGAGATTATATAAGAAAGTTTTAAAATTATCTCTCATTACATAGAAAGCGCAGCCCAACGCCTTTCCTTAATCAATACTTAAATATAAAAGTCTAAAAATACTTGATGAGCAGAACACCAAAGTTTCAAATAATCTGATATATAGTTTTGTTATTAAATTACATCAGCTGCAAATATTATTATATTTCAGTGCAATAATCCATTATGTTATTGGCAAAATGTTTGTTATTGACAAAAACTTTAGGATACTATTGACTTATTGTTGTTGGCTTTCTTACATTAAAAATGGTCAAAATTATTCACATTATTGATTGCTACAAGTAACCTAACCAGATAAAGAAATAATAGTAGGTTGTTTTTCTTTCTGTTACAACACGCTGTGGTAAATATACCAGGGACTGAGTGAAATAAGCTACATAGAGAACATAAATATCTCGTTTGAAGCAACGGCCCCCTGAAAGCGACCGGGTAAGTTTGAATGTTTGTTTTTGAGCGGCTCGCTGTAAATAAGCCAGAGGTTTGGTTTCACGTGCTGCATTTCCATTATTTTAAAAGAAATGTCCTACATTTAGATGAAAATTATAGTTATTGTTGTAAGACGGATGAAATGTTTTTTTTTAATCGTTTGGATTTTCTTAAATAAGTCTTGATGACATCGTGAAAAATCTGCCTGCAATCTTTTTATCTATCAAAACTGAAGCCATAACATTTACCTGTTAGGTTTACCTGGAGATTTAAACATTTTTTAAAGATACAAACTTAAGTTTACACTTTTTTTTTTTTTTTTTACAAAAAAAAATAAAGTTTACGATTCTAAATTAAAACGTAGTCCGGTGCGAGTGGGTCCAATCCGCCACATAGCAGCTGCCTTTTTATTACAGTCAAATCTCCAGTTAAATGGGAATCAGGGGAAGTTAAAGAATATTTTATGTTATTTAATCTGTCCAATTTTTTTTATTGGCTAATGTAGATTTTAATATATTTGTTACATCTCATTTGTCAGCAGGGCTGTAGTTTACATTAATTTCTGTAGAAAATGTTTCTGCTGAATTATCACTGCTAAAATGCATTCCAGCTCATTTTTTTTATCACCTTATCAGCAACTTTTTTTGTCTTCACACTGATAAAATGCCACCTGTCTACTAAACGATTTAGTGTTGCACAAGCCAGCTTGCTGCAAATGTGACTTCAACATTTCTAATAAACTTTTGTATTTATTTATTATTCCCTGTAGAAAGTTTGACATGTTTGTCCATTGTCTTTCAGCCTGTGAATTTCTGTTTTGATGCTGTAATATTTATATATCTTTTTTTTTCTTATTTTTTTTTTTATTTTTAGATTTAGTCTTGTTTTAACTAATATGACATTTTGGGCACTAATTTGCTGCTTCAGAGTTGATAAACTGTACTGTTAATCTGTATGACAGATATTTTTCTTTTAATAAATATAATTGTATTAATTTAAAGGCCATTTTCCGACCTGAGTGTGTCATTTCTCTTGTTTATAACAACACAAATTAAAACAGGTTGTAGTATCTTGAGAGTTTTAGCTTGGTGATAAATAAATCATCCATTCAATGTATTTTCTTTCCTGTTTTTGGTTTGTTCGATAGGAATGTTTCTCATTCTGCCTTTTTCTATCAGGACTTCATAAAATGACGTGTCAACTTATAATAGTTTTTGTATAGAAAAAAATATTTCTGGAATGTAATATAAAAGAAAATGTAAAGTATAGTAATTTCTGTCATAAAGCTTTTTTGACAAAATGGACAACTGGCAAGTTTGAACCTTTTTTTCAGCTTTTTTAAAATTATTTTTTATGTTGCCTGCTTCAATATTAAGATACTTCAGTCCTCCCGATATGGAATTCATGTGTAGCCTTCCATTACAAACATTCACCAGTAAAAATTTATACATAAAATCATCAAAAATAGCTTAAAAACTGAAACTGCATGTTTCCTAAAAAGACATTTCCATAGCATTGTGTAAAAGCTGCTCGTAAATCATCATACGTCATTATTTTTTTGTTTTACCTTTATCTCATAAATCACTTAGACAATATATTCATTTTCAAGACTTTAGCCCTGTCAACTCAATTATTTAAAATTGTAGTACACAAAACGCTAAATGTTTATACAATACATGATACTGGGATTTGGAGGTTGAATATGTCAGAAATTCACCGTTCTGCCCAGCTGGTGGCGCCAGCGCACCTGAATAGTAGTGGTCGAAGAAGAACTGAAAAAAAGAACGCAGTCTGAGTCAGTTCGGCTAACTTAGCATGACAGCTAATGAAGATCAGCCAACACTCAAATTTTGGTTTTAGACCAAACTGGGTCATCGGTACCGTGTGGTATGGGACCCCGAAAGGTAAAGCTGGACACATACCGTAAGAGAAGCGTGGTGTGGAGCTTTTTTACAGATATAGACGAAGGGTCGGTGCAGTGTGTGCTGTGTAATCGTTTCCTTCATAAAAAGGAGCACGGCTCCACCACTCCGATGCTAAGACATCTGCGCCTCAAACACCCCACACAGGTCTACAGAGGTATGGAAAGAGACCACGAAGCTGCCGCCAGCCACGACCACCAGCATATGGAAATAGATGATGAACAGATCATCTCTGGTATGCCTTCCTGGTTATTTCCTGTTATTAGTTTGTTTGTTTCATCCCTGACTGCTTGTAATCTGTTTTGTTGTTTGGAAACTGTGCAGTTACCTTTCAAATACGACATGTTTTTTGTGTGGCTGGATACACGCCCAGTTTCCAGGAGATTTTAAAATGTGGCCTCAGTTTTACGCCACATTTTGCTTTTCATTGTCATTCAGCTGAAGTTCACTTTTATGCAAATGAAACCTTACTTTATTCATAGCTGGTTAGCTTAAATCTGGTTCGGAATGTAAACAATGCTAAACTTTAGTCTCATGTGGAGCATTTAAGTGAAGATGTATTTTGGGGCTGAAATAATGTCTTTATGATGCCTTCTGCTTTTAGAGACAAAAATCAAGGTTTTTTTTTTTTTTTAAAGAAAACACCCGTTTGTTTTTCAGTTGTAGTGTCGGTGGATGATGACGAATCCAACACCAGGACCACCCAGAATAATTCTGACCCCAGCACTGCTGTCAGTGGCCTCTGTGAGACTTCGCCACGAGGCTCCCTAGCTCATCTAATACACGAAGACGATCTTAGCCACATTCCCAACAAGCAGTCACGCAGGCGCAGCTTGATTTGGAGACTGTTTGAACATTTGGACAACTTGAACGCCGCTCGCTGCCGCATTTGCATGAAGAAGTTGCACAAAAGTGGCGGCATTAGCAACCTTCGTCGACACTTGGTAAAGAGGCACCCAAAGGTGCTTTCAGAGCTGCTGTCCACCAACCACCGCCCTGCTGTGCCCTCACAGGATGTAAATGCAGCCGGTGTCTCTCGTGAATCCTACATAGGAACAGAGCCCCATCCAGGTACGTTTGGTCAATGAAACCAGTTCTCTTCATGTGTAGTTTTATCAGTGAGGGGACAGCATGGTCTCTTGTCATCATCAGAGCTTCTTTAGGATGTTTATTTTTCTCTTGTTGTGTAGTGAAATTGGTTTTGGATGATGGGGAATCTCACATTATGACCACACTGAATGAACCTGATATTCCAGCGATAAACAAGCTTCCAGGCATACCACAAGGAGAGTCCGCTGAGAAAATAATAGAAGCAGAGGTAAGCTATTTGTCCACTTAAAACAATTACAGTTAAAAGAAGATATTTTTTCTCACTGTCCAACTTTAAATTAGCTGAAGCTTCTTCTGTTTGAGATCAGATTAAAAAAGCGTTTCTACTTAAGTCTGTTTATCGCTTACAAATCCATCATCACCTGGGCTTTCCTTTATTGTTTAAAAACAAAGGAATCTCAGTTTATGTACGCCTCTGATTGTGGCGTAAAAGAAAATTTCTCCCTTTATTATTCTGGCATTTAGCAAATAGAAATATTATAGCAGTGCGATAAAGCAGAAAAATCTTCATATACGTGTAAATATATGACTTTAACTTGCATAATGAAGCATTCTACACATAACTTAAACCACAGGAGATGAAATATTCTTAATTGCTGCAACTGCATTCAGAAATCTCAGAGTTTAAAAGGTTGTATCTCTTCCAGCCTGACCAAAAGACATGAAGTGTTATTTTAAAGTTTCTGTCCACTAAGCTACACTGGAGAACTTTTCTTCTTCTGCAGGATTCAAATGGTGACGGAACGGGGGGAACCATGTGGGACAGTGGACAGAAATGGTTTCCGGGTGAGCATCGATTGCTCTAACTTGTCTTATTATTATTTTTGATATTATTTTCCAAAGATGAGTCAAGATTTTTCTCGGTAATCTGAATTTCTAGGCTCGACCACTTCCTGAAAGGGATGTTTTCTTTCGGACCTAAATCCTGCATATTTTTGATGTGTACCTGTTTGAGCATGAGGGATTTTATTAAGAGGAAAAGACAGGCAGAATTCTGGTCCCAATGATCAATTCACACCTTTATGTAGAAAATCATAACAGCCGCAGTAATAAATGGCGCTTTTGCAATTCTTAGTATGTTGGATTAAACCAGCTGCACTCATATTCAGAAAACTTACTGCTACTGACTGTAGGAAAGTTATTTTAGACACTGAGACTTCAGAGCCGCATTTAAAGCCTCGATAATAATTGGTACTTAAAATTTCTTTTTCATCAGTGGAAGTTAGAGTGGAGGACGACAGCTCTGACGTCATGACCCCTTCTATCGAACCTGATGCCAGTCATATCATAAATGACAATTCCGACTCTTTGCAAGAAGGTTTGGCACAAGAAGCGTTTCAGTTAGAGGCAGGTGAAAGCTCCTCTGAGAGACCGCAGACCAAAGACCGCAGGAGGAGCGTGATCTGGAGGCACTTTGAGAGATTAGAGAGTTCAGAAGCAGCTCAGTGTCGCATTTGTATGAGGAAGCTGCAGTGCTACGACAGCGGCTGCACCGGTAATCTGCATCGGCATCTGTCAAAAAGACACCCGAAGGTGTTTTCTGAGCTGGGATCCAACTCACTCAAACAGTTGTCACCAGACTCAAATGGCCACGGTGGAACAACCGAAAGTCCGTTAATAAAACATGAACTGTCAGGTAAGTCTCTATTGCTGCTTTTGAAAGTGTTTATGGTTTTTATTAAAACCAGGTTTATGTATTCAAAATTAACATTTTGCACGTTTTGCACTTTCATTTGGCTCTCAACTGCTTCCAAACATTCCAAGCACTTAATTTTTGGCAGTAAGGTAATTTTTTCTTCTAGTGTCTGGAAAATTATTGCAGACTTCTGCCCAGGTCCCTCTTGAAAATGAGATCCAGATCTCAATGGGGTTTACATGGTTAAATGAATAAAACAAAAACAAAAAAATGAGCCATTTGATAAAGCTCTCAAATGTTCAGTCACGATCACAGACCATCCCACCATTACCTAGAGTTCCAGCAGAGTTCCAGCACGTTTGGTTAGCTGGCTTTATACCACTGTATGCGCTGTGCAATGGCTTCTGGAAAGGACAGGCGTTTTGTTGTGGACTTAACATCCAGAAGCCACTTGCTTCTTTGTTGTCGGTTGTGTAGTAAGTTCCACTTTTGCTTTTCAAAGATGTATGGTTGTATAATTGTGCATCTGTTTGCAGTCTTTTTGACGAGCAACTGTAAACATTGAGTTGTGGGCGTGGCCAGCAGCAGCTTAATTGGATTTGCAGTGACAAGATAAAACAGCTCAAAATAGACAGAACTGGGGCGTGCTGTGGTGGAGTAGGGGATAGCGCGACCCACATTTGGAGGCCCTCAGTCCTCGACGCGGCTGTCGCGGGTTCGATTCCCGGACCCGGCGACATTTGCCGCATGTCTTCCCCCCTATAACTCCCCTTTCCCTGTCAGCCTACTGTCATATAAGAGACACTAGAACCCACAAAAAGATCCCCTGGTGGGGGAATTAAAAAAAATAGACAGAACTGACCTGACTAAAATCCCATCATTTAAGAAAGATTTTGTGCAAAAAACACCATGAACATGTTTAACATAGCTTATAGATGCATTCTAAGCTCTTAAAGGAAGCATAGTAGGTCACCTTTAAAGCTTTTGGTCATATATTCCTTCACTATCGAGCATAAATATTTGTTTACATCAGCTTTCAACCGTCTGTTACAGTGAGATCGTCTTTCCCTTCAGCTGGACTGAAGATCTCCAGGCAACCAGAGGTGGAGGTCAGGGTTTTTGAACGGGAGCTGGAGCTGATTGAAGCTCTGAGAAGAACGCAGAGGGAGGAGGCTCAGGCTCTGCAGCAGCAGCGGGAGCTGCTGGAAAGGCTGCAGACAGTCGGCGCCAGAGAAGCCGCTGCAGACAGGGAGACAATCGAGTCGCTGAGGAAAGCCCAGCAGGAGGAAGCCGACGAGTTGATCCGACAGAAAGAGGAGCTGGAGAAGGAAAAGGCAGAGCTGCGGAAGAAGTGGGAAGAGCTCTACCAGGAAAAGGAGGAATTCTCTTTGCTCTCCAAAAGCAAAGCGACCCATTGATTCTTAGCCTTCCTGCAAGAGTTAGACTAATTCTAACACAGGGTGATGTAATAAATATATAGTTAACTTCCCTTCCAAGTGAAACATGTTTTTCCAGAAAATTGATGCACGGTGGCTCAGTTCCTGTTCCAGCTGATGTTTTCTTTAAATATGGAGGAAACTGACCCGGGGCAACGTTTCTGCCTTCAAATTACTCTGTATTCAGATACACTCACAAGTGGCTTTGTAATGTGTAGCATGTAGATTATATAAGCTTTTTTTAAAATAGAGTTTGAAAAATGAACTTCCATACTGTAAGATGTAAAACTGTATATAGAGCATTTTAAACTTGTAAACATTTAAATTCATGGTTCAGACTGTTTTAAATAGAAAAAAGCGTTGGAGAAATGATTTTTGTGGACTTTTTCTGTTGACGTAAGTTCTCATATAAATATGTTTCATTGACCTTGTTTGCTTTGTCTTTATTAAGGTTTACCTTTTCTTTAAAGGTAAATTTGATTTGGTGTTAAAAAGGTTTTGCACCAAACTGTTTTATTTTTTAAGGTAATGTTTACAGTAGGCCTGTGTTAGTAATTTTGGTGCTATGAATACTTAAACTCAGTTAAATGTACACGCAGGATAAATAAAATGTACAGAAAAGATGTTTATATCAATTTTTAAATTTTAAATATATAATTGGAATTGAAGTTTATAATTGAAATATTGATCAGATATTTTTTTTAACATTTCTGTATAATCAGAAAAAGTTTTTTTTTTTTTTTATTTTATTTTGAATCCTGTTAATACAGGTAACTATATTAGTGACATCCTTTCAAAGGGATTACAAATTGTATGGAGGACTTAATCTGCTTTTAGACAAGAATAAAAACAAGATTTCTAGTCAGATTGAAATAAACCGTTGTCAAATACCTTCAGATATAGGAGAAATTGTTTCGAAAGCTAAAATTGTTGTAAATTATATTTTTTTTAAATTACTTCAAAGGCAGTACAAATAATTATCACAGTGAAGATAAGGGCCAGAATTTATAAAAACTAAATAAAAAGAACTCATGAAAGCCAGTAAGGAGTCGTGCTTGGTGTGGCGCGCATGTGCACATATGCGGGGTAATTTACCCCAAAAGTTGTCTACTCAGGTTGGATGTTTAATTCGACAGTAATAAGTGGGAAGTTTTGTTTCATGTAATAATGTGCATAATAAAACGCTTATTAATTAACACCAATATATAACAGGAGGACAATGCTATAGACGTAAAGCCGAAGTTGTTGCTGGAGCGCTACCTGCCAGACTATACCGAGGGATTACTAGCACACTGATGACGTTGACGCCGGAGTAACTTTCGTGTGGCGGAAGATGGCTGACAGCGTAGCTTTGGTAGCCAAAAGATGCGACTCTGGCTCGTTGTCGTCTGTGAGCATGGAGACCATCTCCGGGCTGACGGAGCTGGATGACCTGGAGCGGGTTTACCAGCAGCTCTGTACCGAGGAGGTACGTATCGGAGGCAGAGCTCTGTCTGTTGCCTACGTCACCATGTAAACTTCCGCGATGCTGCTGCCTTTAGGAACAGAGCTAACCAAATCCGCTGTTGATTAATTATCAGAGGATCTGGACCAAAGCTACCACTCTGTGTTTTAGAAACTACTGTATTGTTCTTTGTGAAAACTCGTATTACAGTTAATTACAGCGGAGTTTAGCAAAACAATAAAACAGTCAAACCCGTGTGTTAAAGCTGCTATCCAAACTTTTCAAGTCAAATCAACTTTAGACATTATTTTTCACCTTTAATTGGTCTTTTTGTTGTGCTATTTTATTGGAAATCATAATTTAATAACTGTTAAAACAGGAATACTTACCCCATAGAGACGTCAAGAGTTGTAAGTGATTAGATGTTGTGCGTGGAATTGAGGAAAACAATAAAACACATAACAGACGACCAGGACAAACAACCTACTGCACATATTTTCTTATTTATGTGTTATAGTTCTTAGCATGAAACATATAACGTGTGATAACTGGAGTCACATAGTTAAATCTGTCCGGAAATGCCTGATGGATGCATCTCTGTGTTTGAGTCTCACAAAAGATTTCTGCACCCAATGGTGAAATTCGCTTTCTGCTTATAGAGACTTTACAGAGGTTTGTATTACAACGCCGAGGAAAAAGCTTATTTAGAATATTGGGAAATACTTTTTTATTGTTTATTGAGAGGTAAATGATTGGCCTATATAAAAAAAAATTCTCAGATTTTATTTCCCGTATAAACATAGAGAGTTTGTGCTTTACAACCTGCTATAGATTTTTTTTTTTTTTGCAGGACATGTTAGCTCCTAATTTGTATAGTAAGAGTTTTAGAAAGACTTCAGTATAGCGTAGGTTGTGCAAACGCTATTAGACCATTTGGAGAAGCTCCTAAATCAAATGAAAACAGTCGCTGTTTCTGGGGAGAATATAACATGGCCACAACAGAACATTTATTTGTTTAGAAAATCTTTTTGTGTGTTTACATTCTCAAAAAAAACTCTAGTTTTAGTTTTTGCTTGTTTTTCTTTTGTTTGTTTTTTTCTTTTTTGCTGCAACATATCATCAAATAAGCAAAAGTAAACTCTTGAAATATACATTTGAGTATATGAATTTATCCTATGTGACTATGTTGATGTTTTGTTGAGTTAGACCTTTATGCACACGTGATGTGATTGCACTGCATGCATGCTGCTTAATTTAAAAATATTGGTGTTTGTTCTGTTTATTACAGACAGAAGTGGAAGCTGAGCTTGACAGGCTGGTGGGACAGGAGGGCAGCATTCACACAAAGATGCTGGCACTGCAGAGAATGGGGTAAAGACTTAATAAATCTGTTTGAGGCTCACTGAGCTTTTCTGAGATCTTTATATATAGCTGATGCACTTAATTTTTTCCTTGCAGACCGAATCTACAGCTGATTGGAGGAGATGCCAGCCAGCTGTCAGGCATGATCACTTTCACCTGCAGTCTGGCTGAAAATGTCAGCCAAAAAGTCAGACAGCTAGACCTGGCAAAAGTAAGTGCAGCTCTTTTATATTTTTAAAGTGGAGACTTTGATAATTAATGCATATGCCTAAAGGTCTTATTTTCATTTTTTGTTTTGCTTGTAGACCCGGCTTTATAAAGTCATCCAGCGCGCTGACGACATCCTGGACCTGAAGTTCTGCACTGACGGCGTTCAGACGGCGCTGCGTAACGAAGACTATGAACAGGCAGCTGCTCACATCCATCGCTACCTTTCTCTGGACCAATCAGTAATTGAGCTGAGCCGTCAGGGAGAAGAAAGTACGAGGCTTTTTATTGCCATGGAAACACGCTGAGTGTTAATTTTGAACTTTTTGGTTGTTTTCCTGTCTTCATGTTTAGCATCTAATTTTTGCTACCATGTCAGCCTGCCCTGGATTGTGCATCTCAGTTCTAACTCCTAAAATATGACCATTATATTTAACCTTTGCATTTTACCAGCTGGAAGTATTTCTCTCAAATTTTTTGTTTTCAGTAGATAAACTCTGACAGTCATAATGTGTCATTTCTGAACAGGCAGCGCTGTGGACGCCAGTCTGGTGAAGCTGCAGGAGGCGGAACAGAAGCTGAAGGTGATCGTGGCAGAGAAGCTCGACGAGGCTGTAGCAGCTGTCGACTTGGCCCAAGTGGAGAGGTTCTTCAAGATCTTCCCTCTGCTGGGCCTCCACCAGCAGGGTCTGGCCCGGTTCGGCCAGTACCTGTGCAGTCAGGTGGGTTCCAGCAGAACTGCTAAAGTGCTGGATGGGAAAGGGGTTTTTTTGTCGTAGTTTTGTACGGTCATTTCAATCAATCAATCAATCAGTCAATCACATTTTATTTGTACAGCACATTTCAGCAACAAGGCATCTCAAGATGCTTTTTGTCAAGTCCCATCTTTACACATCAGAATGTTGGTTAATGTTTCATTAATAATGTTTCAGAAAAAGCTCTAAACAGGTGGCTGTTTAGTCGAGGTTTAAAGGAACTCAGTGTTTTGGCTGTTTTGCAGTTTTCTGGAAGTTTGTTCCAGAGTTGTGGAGCATACAAGCTGAATGCTGCTGTTCCGTGTTTGGTTCTGATTTTGGGATGCAAAGGAGACCAGAACCAGAAGACCTGAGAGGGCTGGAAGGTTGCTATGACAACAGCAAATCTTTAATGTGTTGTTGTGCTAAACCATTTAGTGATTTTTAAACTAAGAGCAGTATTTTAAAGTCTATTCTCTGAGCTACAGGGAACCAGTGTAGGGACTGTAGAACTGGAGTAATGTACTCTATCTTTCTGGTTTTAATGAGAAATTGATCTTTCTAGAACAGCTGCCTGTCTGATTTTTTTTTTTTTAGGCAGACCTGTTGTTTCTGCTTCCTCCAGCTTTTTATTCTACAGTCTTCCCTGAAAACTGTCTCCGTCTTGCTGCGAGATTCTCGTAGCTCCAGTTCATCACGGGATGATTTGAGAAACTTGTTGTGTATTTTTTCCACACAGCTCGCCTCCAAAGCTGAGGAGAACCTGCTGTTGGCGACAGGCGGCGATCTGGGAGAGAAGAGAGCTCTGCTGATATTTGCAGACACTTTGACGCTGCTGCTGGAAGGTGAGAATCCCCCTCTGCATGGCCGCCTGGGTTCTCGCTCATTAAACAATGACTCCAATAATGTGATGGTTTCTGCTCACAGGCATCGCTCGTGTCGTTGAGACTCATCAGCCCATAGTGGAGACGTATTACGGTCCGGGCCATCTGTACACCCTCATCACTCACCTGCAGCAGGAATGCGACCGTCAGGCCCAGAAAATTGTCGATAAGTTCATCCAGCAGAGAGGATACCACAACAAGGTGTGTGTTGCACCTGAGCTGCATGGTTTCTGCTCTTGATGTCTCCTCCTTCTGACCCTTTTTCCTCCAGTTCCAGATTGTCCAGACCAGCATGATGAAGAACGTTCCAGGGGAGAGGATCGAGCCAAGGTCTGCTTTATATTCACCCCGTTTGTCTCTGTAGTGGTTTAATTAATAGAAATACTGCAGAAAATAACCAATTACCATTTTTTTCTGACTATAAGCCGCTACTTTTCCCCCTCATGCTTTTTAACCATGCAGCTTACAGCCTGGTGCGGCTTTTCTGTGGATTTTTCTTCAACCACCAGGGGGCTCTGTAGCAGGAAGTGAATCATTGGAAATCAAAGAAGAAAGTGCAAATTTTCATTTAGAACAAGCTAGCAGCAGGCACGACGGAGACGTTTATTCAAACTCATATGATGCCGCTTTTAAGTTGAAGGCTATTGATCTGGCAGTACAGATTGATAATTCGGCGTGAACGAATCCATGGTTCGGCGTTGGAGACGCAGGACTGAGTCCTTAATAGCAGATTTATTAAGAGCAGCGGAGATATCAGCGGTTTGTAGACTTACATATATGTATGTTTCCAGTTTGTTTTTTTGTTTGTTTTGTTTTTAAAATACGGTGATTAGAAAATGACATCAAGTGAGGCAGGTCCGGATTGGTATGATTTTCTTTTGTCACATATAATATGTGCTTGGACCCAGGGAGGCCTGTCATGATAACAATTAACTGTTTCAGAACTTATTGCGATAAACGATAATATGGTTGTTTTGAGACCATGTTCAAGTAACATAGTGGCAAGTTCACCCTTTCAAATATCAGTAAATCTAATTTCAAACAAACATTTAACACTGAAGCTGAAGGAACATTTTACATATCTAACATAAATAAACAAAACAACAAATAAAATGGATATCAAAGTCCGTAAACAAAATTTTCCTCCACAAAAGTGGCTAATTGAGACCAACACATCAAACTGTATCCTTTTGTTGTCCAGTCTTTGGTAGAAAGAGAGAAAACAAACATGGAAATGGGAATTATAGAGCTCGTTTTAATTCATCATGCGATTGATTGATTTATTGTGACAGGCTTACTCACATGCCACTCCGACCGTAACCAAACACATCGGCTCTTTAGACTAAAAGTTATAGACAAAGTCAATCCACTGTCATTACTGTATCATTATTTAGAAAAATAATCTAATGAACTTTGACAGCTTCGTTAGTTTCTGTTCTCATAAATGCATCTTATATTTGTTGAAACTGCAGTCGAGTCATCAGAAAAGGGTTTTATTTTTAGTGTAAACTCTGGAACTCATCACCATCTGACTTTAAGACCAAGACTGACATTAAAATATTCACTTCAAGGCTCCAGAGTTGACAAAAGATGAACCGGAACTGTATTCATTTTTAAATATTGTAATTGTTTTGATTCAGTATCTCTGAAAACTATCTCTTTTGGATCGTTTTCTTCTGTTTACTTTTCATTTAAACCGTGAAAGGTCCTTCTAGGGTCGGGTGTCACAAATTAGCTATATACATAAACTCTGTGATGTTTCTTGTAAAATAAATAAACAGTAAAATAAAATAAAAAAATTTCCTGTCGAACAGGGAGCTGGACCCTGTGCTGACAGAAGTAACGCTGATGAACGCCAGGGCCGAGCTGTACCTGCGCTTCCTGCGTCGCCGCATAATGGCCGACTTTGAGGTTGGAGATGGTCAGAGCATCACACCAGGTAGTTTTATCACGAGGCAGGTTTTTTGTTTCAAATATTTCTTTTTTTTTTTTGGTTGTTGTTTTTAACTGCTCCATTGTTTTCTCCAAAAACCGTTAGAGCACCAGCAGAATGTGGAGAAGCTAATCAAGCACTGTTTGCTGAGCACCAGGATGCAGGAGCTGATTGGATATTACATCCCAATGGAGGAGTACTACATGAGAGAGTCGGTCAACAAGGTCAGGCTCACCAAGCGTCACATCTGTTGTCAAAATAATCTCCGAACTCTTTCAACACTCACAAAACCTCTGGAATTAGTAATACTGGAGAATTTGCTTCATAAACTACAATTTAATTCAAATTTACACAAAATGACAGGGAAATAGTGTCCAAATTCAAAGTTATGACAGTAAGATATTTCTAAAAAACTTTTTAAAAAATCACATCTTTTGCTTTCAACGCTTATTTGGAAGTAGAATGAAATAGAATAATTCACTGATGTTCAGCAGAGTAGAATACTGCCTTTGGCTGAGCGACATGCAAGATACATTTAGAAAAAGTTTAAAAACGACACCACTGTTTTCAGACAGAACTGAAGTTGATTATCATCCATCTTAATCTTAATGCTATCTTCTATTCTGAAATAATTTGCACAAAAAGCCCCCCAATATGTGCAACACTGTTAAAGGGTTGCAACTGGAATTTCAGCAGAAGGTGGTTCTACTATGTTTAGATCTAGGGGAGCTGAACACAAATGCAAGCCACACTTTTCAGATAAAAAAAAAAAAAAGTTGAAACCCACTAACTCTTCCTACCTTTTCCTCATTGTGTGTGACTCTTTGTTGGTTTGTCACATAAAATCCCAGTAAAATCCATCAGAGTCTGTGATTGTGATGTGACAAAATGTAAAAAGAAAATAAAAGGTTTCCAGGTTGTGAATACTTTTTAAAGAACTGTGCATCCTAAGTTACCGACCTGCTGCCAAGAAACCAAATTAGTTCCAGTTCATTGCAGATTTTCCAGAACCTGTACTGTGATTTTTATTGTTGCTTTCTACAGAGCGCTCTTTGAAACTCGTAAGCAAATAATTTGCTTTCATAGTTCAGTTGATGACGGGATTATTTGATTCAGGAGTCTTAACTCTGACACACTCACAGATGCCGACCTTCAGGCTTTACGCCCGGCTCCTCTGTTTTAAACATTTCCACGGTGATTAATTCTTCAGATCCATTTCTCCTTTTGCTGAATATAAACGTTGAGCTCCTATTATTTTGTTTTGAACGACTCTGTTTCTCAGGGATGCTCTGCTTTATGTCCCAGGTTACCGACCTGATTCCAGTTAAACGAATTACTTCCAGTTTGTTAGACTTGTTTCGACGCCTCATTATGAGATTCGCCCCCTGGGGCATTAGCAGAGGTTTCTAATCCTGCTGCGCCTTGCCTCTTGTTGTTAGACAGGATGTCCAGGGAAGAGCCACAAAATTAACAGTGTGATTCTTCTACTACTGTTTTTTTCTAAGTTATGCTGCTGACGTTAAACAAAAAAATAACATAGATTGCATCGTGACGCTATAAAGCAGAAATTGAAAAATAATGGATCTTAAAGTTTTTTTGGGCACAACAAGACTGTTGTGAGTGATACATTTTTGTCTGAATTGTGAAAACAATCAGACGTGAATGAAAGTAAAACCGTGTTTGTGGAGGCTATTTGTTTTCTTGTCATCCTTTCATTTATTCAGCTCTTTACCAAAACATTTTAGTTTGTGGAGTTCAGAAGAAGTCAAATATTTGATGTATTTTCTTTGTCTTTGCTTGAGTCCAAGAGCTGGAGGCTGCATCCGATTTTAACTCATTTATTTTATTCTAATCTTACTTCTTTAAGGATTCAACTGTATTGTCATATCAGCTCACATTTGGATGTTTATTGTGCAAAATTTGGACTCGCGTCCCAATTTAAGATAAATAAATAGATTTTAGAAAATGCTGCTGTAATTAGCTTTGCTAAATGCTAAATACACACGTGAAAGCAAGAGATGGTGCATAATATTACATGATATTGACTTATTAATGTGAAATTATGCTGCCTAATTTTTACTTAACTTATTAATTACTCTGACCTTCTTCAGGCTGTTACCATGGATACTTACGAGAAGGGTCAGCTGACCAGCAGCATGGTGGACGACTGCTTCTACATCGTTAAAAAGTGCATCAGCAGAGCGTTGTCCAGCTCCAACATCGACTGCCTCTGCGCCATGATCAACCACGCCAACTCTCTGCTGGAGTCAGACTTCAGGTGACTCCTCAGCCTCTCCACCAGACACAAATGAAAGACTTCTTACAAACCGCTGCCACTTGTCTGACCTCTGTCCTCCTTCCCTGCTGCCAGAGAGGTGTTGTACAACAAGCTGCGGCAGGGCTTCCCGGCCACGACGCTTCAGGACATCCAGCGGGGCGTCAGCAGCGCCGTCAGCCTGATGCAGAGCAGCCTGCAGCAGGGCAAGTTTAACACGCTGGGCATTGAGAGCACCGAGAACGCCAAGGCTGCCTTCCTGGTAAGATGATCGGAGACACCGCCGTGTGCGGCTCTCCCTTCTATTTGCTAGTAAAATCCCTTCCATATAGAGGTTTACAGCTAACAGCTGAGGTTATTATAGTGATAAAATCTTTGGCTTCAGGATATAGACAAAAGTAAAAAAAAATTATTTATACCACTCTGACCATTTAAAACAATCAGTTTCTCTGATTTCAGTAAAATGAACTTTGTTCTTTTATTCTATGAACTACTGACAACGTGTCTCTGAAATTCCAGGCAAAAATTTAGTATTTATTTGAGGAAAGTAACGAAAAAAATAACGAGAAAGATGCAGTGCTTTCACACCTCAAGTAATGCAAAGAAAACAAGTTCATATTAATTCATTAACAACAATACTAATGTTTTAACTCAGGAAGAGTTCAGACGTCAATATCTGGTAGAATAACCAGGAGGTTCCGAGCAGTGGGCTCTTCATTATTTACAGAGTTGTAATCTGGTCCAATAGAGTCAGATGAAGTCCGACTGATACCAAATATCTTTTGTAGAGATTATAATTAATTATAATCAGATAGTAAAAAAGTGAGTAAACTCAAAAAACTTGTTGTTGGTTGATAATTAACTGAAAGTAGCAGGAGTTTTTATTTCTTTATTCCTTTAAGTGCATCTCAAAATTCACATTTTGGGTATTTTTTTTTTTTTTTTTTGGTGTCTGGAAAATTTGTCTTTTAAAAAACTTCCAGAATGTAACGCCAACCCAGTGAAGCCCAGTTCATTACCTAGCAACGCCAGAAGAGTTCCGCCCGTCACCTAGCAACCCAAGCTGAGCTCCAGCACATTTTGGTCAACTGGTTTAACCCTTCTAGGCCAAACAGGAGATGTTGCGCTTTTCAGCCAATATCGGGTTATTACGGTAATTTCACCCCGATGCAGGGAGTGAAATTAATCTGATGAAACACTCTTTTAATAGACGGTAAATTACAAAAATAACTTGCTAGATATTGAAGGTTTCAGTTGTTACGGATAATAAATGGGCCAATATTTTTACTCAAAGGACATTTAAAGAACTGTGTGCAATTAAAATAAGCAAAAATATCCAGGCGGAGATTTGAAACTTATGACTCAAAGGCTTAACTGCAGACTGGTTTTATGTCGCCGATAGACCTTGAAGGAAGCATAATGGGTCACCTTTAATGAATTGGTCAAAAATCTCTTCTTCAGCATCTCATCTGCCAGTCAGGGCTTAGCTAGAGAATATTGTCCGGTTCAGATCTCTGTCTGGTGCAGTTCTGTTCAATCTTTAAACTTGCTTTTCAAACGCAGGTCACTCTGAATAACGTGGAGGTTTGCAGTGAGAATATCACGACGCTAAAGAGAAACCTAGAGGTAAAAGGCTCATTTCTCCCCTTTCTTTAGGAAAATTTCTCCGCAGGTTGAAAAAGCAGATATTTTTTTTTCTCCTTTTCCTGGTAGAACGACTGCTCCAAGCTGTTCAGTCAGGGAGTCGGATCTGGTGAAAAAGCAAAGATCGAAAGCTGCTTGTCCGACCTCATCGGCACTTCTGCAAAGTTCAAGGATCTGTTGCAGGTTAGACACGCGCAGAAAACGATGAATAAATGTCAGTAATTCTCTGCAGGCTGAGACGTATCTGTTCTAACTTTGACTTGAATGCTCTTAGCTCAATATTTAACCCGACTTTTATTTATATTTAGGAGGGTCTAACAGAGTTGAACACGACAGCTGTAAAGCCTCAAGTCAAGCCCTGGATCAGCAGCTTTCTATCCATCTCCCACAACATAGAGGAGGTTCTGCTCACCTCACACTTCCGCACAGACAACAACCAGAAGTCGGGTTTGTTTTTGTTTGTAACTGTGGCCGATCTTCACAGGAAGAGTTTAATGACTATGAAGCTAACGACCCCTGGGTGCAGCAGCTCATCGTTAACCTGGAGCAGCTCATGGCGGAGTTCAAGGTAAGGAACATCGAAGTAGCTGATTTCTGACCGGATTAATCATGTTTTTGTAATCGTTGTGGTTCTCCTCCCCAGACGGCCCTCAGTCCCGTCATCTACGACACTCTGACCAGCCTGATGACCAGCCTGACCTCCGTTGAGCTGGAGAAAACGGTGCTCAAATGCTCCTTTAGCAGGGTAAGCAGCTGCTCTTGGCCACAGGGTGGCGCCAAACTGTCCCTGCATATTTGAAAAGTTGCAGTGATTTGCTAATGAATCCTGCTGGTTTTGTGGTTAATGTATTTGCTGCTGCAGCTGGGAGGGCTGCAGTTTGATAAAGAGCTGCGGTCTCTGGTGGCGTACCTCACCACGGTCACCACCTGGACCATCAGAGACAAGTTCGCTCGCCTCACGCAGATGGCCACCATCCTCAACCTGGAGCGGGTAACTCAGATTCACACCAACACACTTAAAATCTGTCGTGGCGTTGCACTGCTTCTGGTTTCACTGGTTTTAAGTGTTAATTGCTACGATTACTTTTCGTGAAAAGAAACTATATTATTGAACTTTCTAGATAAAAAAAAATCTTAACCTTAATTGAAAAAATTTAGGTCAGACCAAATATTACTTTTACTAGTTGTAGCTATGAAGAATATCAATAATTTAATTAACTTTGCCCAAGAAAAAAAAGCATGTTTTCTCTAGAGCCTCTGACCTTTAAAGTCTTTGCTATGGAGATAAAAAATACTTAAAGGTTGCAGTAAGCCCAAATTTCTGATGACAATAAAATGTCCTTTAAGCTTGAGCCTGTATGAAATATTCACTGTGTGATAATCTTATTTAAAAACACCGTTGTCTCATGGTATTCACTCAAAAATGTAAAATGACTCAAATGATTTAATTTAAAACAGGTAACTATTAATATTGCACCTTAATTTCTGTTATATTGCAATGTTGAATTTTATTTTGACACGACACACAGGTAAATTTAGTCGTTTTGAAGAACTTATTGCACAGTGTATCTAATCTGTTTTGCATTTCTCATCTTAATAAATTAACAGTTGGAGAAAAACACGCTAGCTGCTTCAGACATCCAGTTAGTTACTCACCACATGCAAATAAGAGCGGTGGGTGATGCTTCTTTTGCTTCCATCTTGTTTACAACTGGAAATCCGTACTCTCAGCAACAGGTGGGAGAGGGGCAACTGTGTAACTCGGTGACTCAATCAATACAGGCTGGAAATGCTCTGGCACTTTCTCTCCGCTGGCTCATTCAAGGGGTTAAAAAAAATGTCTGTAACTTGACATCCTTAAAAAGTCTTAAATTTATGTATCTAAAATTAAAATGCCTTAAATTCATTCACCGAAAAAGTTCGTCAGCCTTAAATATGTTAATCGGTTAGGAGTATTTAATCATATGGTGTATGTCTTTTTCTCTCTTTTTATGGGACATTGAGTGTGACTGGGTAGTTGAGCCTACCACTAACTAGCTGCTAATTAAGTGCAAACCTGAAGTCAGTTGACTGGATAAAGTTCGTACATTTCTGTGGAGATAAAGGTCTTAAATGTACCTCATACTGGCCTTTAAAAGACTTAAATTTGAGTTGGTAAAACCTGCAGAAACTCTGCTAACATAATCATTAAAATTGTGTCCAAACCAAAACTGTTTCCTCTTTGTGCAATGTTTTATTTTTCTTAGAGGTAAGTTCAAATAGAATCAGTATGATTTTTTTAGTTTTCATGTGTTTGGAAAAAAAAAAAGTCAAAACTAAGGAATTTAAAGGTGGAGTGAGATCAACATTGCCTAGCTTTTTGCTAGCATCTTGACGTTTCTGCTTATCTGTCCCGCAGGTGACTGAGATCTTGGACTACTGGGGTCCTAACTCAGGCCCGCTGACATGGCGGCTGACCCCCGCCGAGGTGCGTCAGGTTCTGGCTTTACGGATCGACTTCAGAAGCGAAGACATCAAGAGGCTGCGACTCTAGATAACGAGCTAGTGGCCGTCTGCAACATGGGGGAAAAAAAAAAAAGAAAAACTCTAAACAGATGTGTGCGCGACACAAAACAAACACCCTGTTTGTTCCTCAGTGGTGTTTTTTTTTTTTTTGCAGTTTGTCCAGCTGATCCCAGTGTGCATCAGTTCCAGCTGAGCTTTCAGAGACGCAGTTTCAGAGCAGCGACGGCGAGCGGCCTGATCTTTAGTTAACTGTAAAATGTGTAATTAAAATCATAAATGTGTGACTGTATTACAGTGGAGTATTTTTAACCTGTATTGGGCCGAGAGAGAAACGGGGACACACTGGGAGCGTGGAGTGGAGCTGTGGAGCCGCTGGTGCAGCAGAGCAGTAATGAACGTCCCGACCATTAAACTGACAGAAGCAGGTCAGACAGCTGATCCAGCCCAGTCATTCAATATATGAATAGCTCCTTGCCGGTGATGATGGAACACTTTTAACCTAATAAATTGAGAGCTTGCTGCGCTGCGCTCCTGATCCCTGCCATCCAGCACATTTCACTGCCATGCCAGAGCTGCTCTCAATCTTTTTTTATGCGTCTTTCTGACTCCAAACGGCCAGCTTTGTTCACGAGGCAGTGATGCATCAAAAGTGGTTCACACTCTCATAATATGCAGCCTAATTTCCTGGTCCAGCCTTAATTCTCCGTACAGATTAAAGCAAAGGGAACAGCTTGTTACGTCGCGGCGCAATCAAAACTCAAGACCGGCAAAGCAGAGATAGTTAGGAAAAGTGTGGCTTTAATGTAAACACAACATTCGATTGGCTCAGCACAAACATTCCACATGAGAGCAACCAATAAACTACTGAATAGGATGGGGGTGCAGCACAGAAACATTCACAGTAAAAAAAAAGAAAAAAGAAAAAAAAAATCTGGTATAATCATAATATATATATACAGTACGGTGCTTTTTAGGGTGAAAATGGAGATAGGATGTGAGGACTGACTGATATGTGATGGGTTAAAGAGAGTACAGGGGATGGGAGGGGCAGTCTGGGTGAAAATGAGGGGCTGTACTTTAGATTTCCCTGCAACAGAAACATGACGGACTGTGAAGAGAGAGGAGGGGGGCTGCGGTGGGGGGGTTAAATCAGAAAACCTCCCCAAACAAAGACAGCCTGAGGTGAGGGGGCACTTATCTACCAATTTCACAACCAGGGACCTCGCAGCAGCGCCAAAGTCTGGATGTTGATGCAGAGCTGCTGCGACCCTCTGCACCTCGGTGTTTCATGAATGGAAATAAACACAGTGCTGTGAAGAAGTTTTCACCCCCTTACAGATTATTTCTTCTTGTTTTTTTTTTTGTTTGTTTGTTTTTTTTTATCACGTCTGTCAACAAACCAAAGAGAAACAAAGTCATTCATATGGACGAGTCAGGACGGAGTTACAAAGCCGTTTTCAAGGCTTTTAGCTACAAACCTTTAGCCACAAACGGAGAAAACATGGAACAGTGCTGAGTCTTCCCAGCCTACCTAAAATATTCGTTAAGAGTTCGTCGACGCCGCCTCATTCAGGAACATCTAAAGCACTGTAGGCCTCGTTTTCCTCCGTTAAGGTTCATGATTCAACATACAAGAAGCGACCGGGCCGAAACCGGATCCTTAAGAGTCCCAAGGCAAAACCCACTGAGGACCATCTCACATTCCCCCTTTAATATCCTAATGATCCCCACAACTTCTAGAAAAATATTCAGATATTGTTTTAGATGATGTGTCGTGTTACATCTGGCATGAAGCTGACAGCATTTCAGAAGAACATAACGGTCAAACACGGTGGAGGCAGTGTGATGATCAGGGTAATGAGCTGAAGCACAACAGTCTGAATAGTGCAGGGAGGAAAAAAAGCTAGATGGAGGTTTTGAAGTGGTCTAGTCAAAGTCCAGGCTTAAATTCAGTCAATATGACGTGGCATGATCTAAAACGGGCTCAAAAACTATACAGTCTGTAAGGGGGCGAGTTTTCACAGCACCGCATGCGGCACGGGACTTTTCTTCTAGGTAAGAGGGAGACGGAGGCATAAATAAGTCTTTCATTATAATAAAATCTGATATTTAAATAATATAAATCAACAGTATGAGCTCTAATTTCTGACCCTACTGCCCTATCTGTTATTCTCAGGTGGTTGGCACCAATGTTTCTCTTTGTTTTTCGTGAAGAAATGACTGGCTGATGGGCGGCAGCCAGCAGCTGCTCTGGACAGAAGAATCCTCTCTTTCATGAGAGCCAAACCGAGTGGGACAGACCTGCAGGCCGGCAGTTTGAAGGGAAGTTAACACAGCCTCCTTCTTTTCTTTGCGTCCACGCCCCTCGGCCACAAGACACCGTCACCGTCATCATCATCATCTCCACCTTCACACTCAGCAGCTCGTCGCGCGGAGCACCAGAGGCTGTATTCGGAGCGTAACGGGACGGCGTCCTCCTCTGCGTTTCTGGGCAAGGCTTCAGCTGAATAAACCTCTGGTGCTTCCAGCCTTACAGAACATTCAACTTAAAAACACATTTTTAAAAGACCAAAAAAAAAAAAAAAACGAAGAAAAAAAACTGGGGGGGTGAGAGGGTTTAGATTTAAAACAAAAACGACGGGGATACAAATCATGGCAATTATCCAGTGTGGTGTTTGACGGCAGCTCTTTGGGTCCCGTTTGGACGTGTAGAATTACATATTTATGTAGTTAAGAATCATCAAAATTATCATTATTAACACCTCACGCACTCCATGACGACCTTTGTGCTTCTGGCTCTGGGCCTCAGTACAAGCCGCAGCCTCTAAGGTTGTTTGCGATAATGATGTCGGTGACGGCATCAAACACTACCTGGATGTTCCCTGTGTCTGTGGCACAGGTCAGGTGACAGTAGATCTCCTTGTTGGGAGAGCGGTTCTTGCTCTCAAACTGAACCTGAATGTAAGCCGTAGCGTCTTCGTATGTGTTAGCACCTGCGGAGACAAGAGGGCCAGACGTGACGCTCGGTGCGTCTGTGGCGAAGACGAGCAGGAGAGGACGAAGGTCCACCGACTCACCTGTGTATTCTGGAAAACAAATCGTCAGCGGCGACTTCTTGATCTTTTCAGCAAACAGATCTTTCTTGTTGAGGAAGAGGATGATGGAGGTGTCGATGAAGAACTTGTTGTTGCAGATGGAGTCGAAGAGCATGAGGGATTCGTGCATGCGGTTCTGCAGGAGGAGGAACAGCACTGAGGGAAATCTTTCCAACTCGCTGCAACAGATCCGCTCCAACCACAGAAATGTCACAGGAAAACTGAACCCTGGCAGAGTTTGACCGTCTCTCCTGGTGCAACGCAGACACTTTATGATTTTATGAATGATCAGTATAACGCTCTGCTACCCTGAGGAATAAAACTGCTGCTCCATTACAGCTTCTACGGAGTTCAAATAGGGACAAAACCAGAAGCTGAGCTCACTCTACACACATTATAAAGTGTCTGCAGTGGCTACCTGAACTGTTTTGACCACAGATCTTTACTGGTGTCTAAACTGGTGTGTCAGATTTCCTTTGGTCCTCCAGGCCAGAAGAAGAAAAGTTCTGCTGATACCTGGAGTGAGAACTAAAACTGCGGCGCCATTTTCCCACAGCGGTCCTCACTGGGAGCATTTTCTGTATTTTAAAAATGTCATCAAGTTTAACTATTTGTTAACATTACATTTATTATTTATTCGTTTATTTTTAGTTTTGTTGCTGTCTTAGTTTAATTTTGAACAATTTTAGCAAGTTTTTGATTGATTGATTATATCTTATTATTAGATCATTTATATTTTAGTTATTCAATTATCAAGTATTCCATAGCTATAAATAACTAAGCTTTTATTTTTTTTAACCAAGTTGCTTTGCTTAATGTATCATTTCTGTTGTAGTTACTAACAATTACAACAATTATTTCTTTAATCACAGTTTAACCTTTTTTGTTTTAAAAATTGATTTTTTTTTTAAAAAAAAGGTCAATAGAATAATAAGATATATTTACGCTTTAATTGTTAACATTTATTTTTCTATGAGGCGTTATTTTAAAATTTTTATTGCCTTTTCAGCTTCGTTTTTCTGCGTCAACCTTTTAATGTTTCCTGCGTTCTTCATCGTTTAGAATAGTTTAAATCTGTATCTGTTCTGACTGGACTGACTTGGTCATTTCCCGCCTGTATAAGTCACTTTTTGTTACATTTGTTTGCATGAAAAATAATTCATAAACTCCCTGGGACGGACTGAAGGACGGCGGCGTAAATGATCATTTCAAAACGCGCCCACGTTTCCCCAGTACTTACAGTTGTCTCGTCTTCATGGAGCACCTGGTCATAACCGCTCAGAGCGACGCAGAAAATGATCGCTGTCACATCCTCAAAACAGTGGATCCACTTCTTCCTCTCTGACCTCTGACCTCCAACGTCAAACAGCCTGGAAACACGGAGCACGTAGGTTCAGAGCAGGAGCTTAAACTGGTGACATTCAGTCCTCGCAAGATGCAGCGGGGCTTTTTCCCCTCCCCACCTGAAATGGAGATTTTTGAAGGTGAAATGGGTTTCGACGATGCCAGTGGTCTTCACTCGGGTCCTCAGGATGTCCTGCTCTGTTGGCTGGTAATCTGCCGCCCCGATGCGGTCTAAACTGTCCAGGTAGCTGTTGACAACAGGAAAATAGGTGGGAAAATTACAGGTCTACAGTTTTTTTCTTCTCTTTTTGTTTCAAAAACAGTGGCTTCTTGTTGCGCTCACTATTGAGCCGAGTCGTTCAGCTGGTATTCCCGGGCGCGGTTGAAGCACTCCTGAGTCCCCGGATCGGCCCAAACACGCTTCATCGCACCGAGAAGCTCGGCAGAGTACGGCTCCGTGTCCTCCATGCGGCTGACGACGTCACAGACCAGCTTTGCGTCAGCCTGTTTCATAAGTTCAGGGGAACAGACACAGAAATATGATCTTGTTAATTATTCATCACCAGCTGAGACAGTTTTGTGAGCTTTTTTTAAACTAACTTTTCAAAACTGCACATAAATGCATTTATTACTCGTCCTACGGTCGACACCCGGCTCTTCTCTGACACGTTCACATTTCGAGGTTACATGAATAAAATTGAATTTCCTAGAGGTCAACTGTTCAGATGGTTGGGTGTGAGTGAGACTAACTTTTCTGTCCTTGTCTCCAAACTCAATTGTCAGCGAGTCCATGGCTCGAAGGATGGCTGCCAAGCTCTGGATGGTGTTGCTGTAGACCACAGGCTTATACTGCTTCACATCATCCCCAGAAAAGCCATCTTCATGGATAATCCTGCAGGCGTACAGAGATATTATCAGACAGGCACGAGCCTGGACTAAACAGAGAAGAAGGGAAAAAAAAGTCTCAATTGTCCATATGTTCCTACATTTCAAAACAAATGACTTATTACAGTAAAAGCTTTGTTCTGGAGCTGTACATGCTTCTACAGTGAGCTCTGGTTGTGTTTTTTTTTTTTAAATATCTTTCTTCCTTCTCTCTCATGTTAAAGCAAAGCAGGAATTGATCCCACTCGCAGTCTGCGATGTGTAATTTGGCAGTAATGTGATATTTAAATAATTTACAATGCATGACGAGCGATGGAGTGAAATCAGTCTGAGCACCAATCAATCACCACCACACAAGACCAGGCACAATTAAACTCCTCATGATCTGGTCCATCAGGCCCTCCTCACCCCGACTGACTGGATCTATAAGGAAACCGACCCGCAGCCCAACATTCATCTCATCACTCGCAAACACTGACTGGCATCCGATGAGGGAAACGGATAAGGGATCACGGTTTTCATGTTTCCGTCTGATCAGAGCACATCATGAAAAGATGCTTCGCTGCAGAGATCAACCAGATGGCCTGAATCTGCAGCACCATCATCAAAATTAACAGTTTTATGGAATAAATTTTTTTTTTACCTTTGCGAAGGGAATGAGAATGGCTGCATTTTTCGGGTTGCAGATTATGATTACTTTTATTTTGCCTATTAAAAAATAAAAAATAAAAAATCCACTGCTTATGTTTTACTGTGGAAAATACCAGTTTTGCTTAAATGGAAACGTTTAAAAAAAGAAAAAAAAAGTTGCTTTTGATTAAAATGGGTGCTTTACTTCACAAAAATGCCTAAACTCTTGTTATATTTTGAGACATAAAAATATTTTATAGTATAAATAGTGTATAAAGTCAAAAATAACTGGGGCTCTTTTGTTTGGAAAAAATGCTCTAAGCATTAAATGAGCTAAAATATGCTGGATTTACACAATTAGTGTCTCTTTAAAAAGCAATATGAGTTATTGATGAAACTCCTTCTGACCAACACAGGGTGCTAAAGAGGAAAAGCACAAAAATAGACATCACTGACATTTCTGCAGCTGACTGGCCACAGCAGCATGCCTGTTTTATTCATAAAATCCACCCCGCTGCATGCATCATTTCACCTCACTTTATGACCATTTTCAAGCCTTTGAACAGACTCCTCATGCCTGTGGATACTACACTTCACCGCCTTTCTCATGAACGCGACCAGGAAAAGGATTTCCACCGTATGTGACAATGATGTCATCACGCTCGCCTCCAATACCTGCACTTTATGACCCAAAGTGAGCAGTAAAACTCATCCATCCGCTGCCTGCCCAGGCCGGGGAAAGGCCCTGAGAGTATTTGCAAACTGTTTTTGAGAAGCGCCTTGGGTTCAGGGCAGAGCCGTACGACATGCTGCAACCTGGGAGCACTGGGAGGGTAATGAGGTTGAATGGAAACAAGAGGAGGCCGGGCAAACTTCTCCCAAGATAAATGCTCAATCCCATTTCACCTCTTGCTCCTCGTTCGTTCCTGAGGGGTAGGCCAAAGCCAGTAGTTTATGTAAAGTAGGGGGAGGGAGAAGCAAAATACGCTCACAAATGTGAAGATTTTCCCCGTTATCGTCTTTTAAAAAGGCACAAAAACCTCCAAAAAGGCCCCGTTTGAAGAGTTCTCATATTGTCAAAGTACTGTAAACCAACACGAAATGCTGCAAAATTATAAATATTCTCAACTGCTAAGATTTACCATTAAAACAACAACTAGGACGTTCTGATAGATATGGAGTAGCACCAGGAACACTAGCCATACAATTCTGCAGCACCTTTTTTGATGATTGTACCAAATGTACTATATTGGAAAAGAAACATAGACACACTTTAAACATATTAAGGTAGATTTATTTCTCAGTGGAGTACATTTGGTAATTTTTTTAAGAACGCCTGCTGCAGGTTTGCAACTGTAAGCTAAGAACATAATGTGCACATGGAAGTCAAATGTGTTTGTGTAGTAGAAATAAGTGGGAACTGAGAACGCATTGGCTGCTTGAAGGAGTGCCCCACTTCTATCTGATTTAATATACAGGTACAGGGATGACCCAAGGAAGTGGGATCCAGTCGCAACATTGCAGGGAGGTTTGTGTCTTTTCGTGCTGAAACATCTTTAACTTGACTAAGAGGTTTAGGGAAGACAACAGCAGTCGTTTAAAACATCAAAGGGTGATTTAGATTAGACAGGGGAAGGTTTAGATGCGGTTTTAGAAGCAATATTTCTGAGTAAATCCGCTTTATAGGCAAAGTACTCTCGGCGATATCGGGCACTTAAAGCCATTAAGATTAAAAGCAGAGGTATTCACTAATGGAGCAGTAGTGACCTCACACACACATACACACACACACACACGCGCGCGCGCGCGCACGCACACCCTGTACATATCCCTAGCTGCACACTCCCTGTAGTCAAGCGAAACCCTCGTTAACTACATTTCAGCACCCCCGGCGGTGAACAGCACCCTGGCACAGCCTCGCTGGCGGTCTGCAGGAGGTGCTGGAGTCACCGGTGCTCCTCTGGGGCTTCGGCCTCTCGAAACATGGCGGCCCAGCCTACCTCCGTGCAGACAGGGGAGGCGCAATCTCGGGCCTTTCACTCCGACTGAGTTTGTCAGCGGAGAAAATGAGCCCGGAATTTGAATAAAAAATAAAATAACAATAAAAATAAAAATAATAATAAAAAGTAAAGGGCACTTACTTCATCTGTTTGACGATGGTGCTTTTCCCGGACTCTCCGCCGCCTGCAAAGAACGGAGGCAGAGGCAGTGAGATCAGCACCACGGAGAGCACCTCCGCCCCTCCATAAGCGCAGCGAGGCGCCGCAGCCTCTCCTCTTACCGAGCAGCAGGAGCTTGACGTCCTTGGCGGCCACCAGCCCGTCCTCCTTCAGGTTCTTCTCGATGGCCTTGCTCCGGTCCAGAGCTGCGCGCTCCTCGGCGCTCAGTGTACATCCCATGTTTCCAGGCGAATAAGCGATCCCGTCGTCTCCCCAGTCCGCCCTGTCCCTCGCCGACTCTCGGTCGCTGCGTTACGTCTCACTTCGCTCTCTCCTCCGCGCTGGCCGCTACAGCATTAGGGCCCGGATTGAGGGCGAAACAGAGCCGGGGTCCCGGAACGGTCTTCTCTCCGCGAATGCGAGCCTGTCGCTCCGTGCCCTCGCTCAGAGGGGGTTGGGAGGTGGGGTCGCTGTGACAGAGCCTGCGGGGTTGGGGTTGTTAGGTGGGGAGGGGGTCTCCAGTTCGCTCTCTCTCTCTCTACAGGGCGGCGCTGAGGATGACGAGCCCGCGCGCTTTCGGCGTATCTTTTCAAGGAAAGCGCAGACGGGATGGTATGGCAGGCCGTTGTAATATATAATCAAAGAGGCGGCTGTGATTTAGCTCAGTAGGATAAATAACTACAAGTACACAAACATTGTACTCAAGTAAGAGTGTGACTACTTCAACATATTCTTACTCAAGTAGAAATGAGAAGCAACTGTCCGACAAATTACTCAAGTAAATGAATGACATAATGACACATTTAGGGAAAAGAAACATTTTTCCTAATCAATTCCCTTCAGTATAAAACTTATAAAACTATCAAAAACTTCGGGTGTGTGTCTGTGCCAGGGGGTGTTTATATATATATATATTAATAAAAAGTTTTGCTTTTCTTAACTGAAGATCTTTTATAAATATGTTGGGGTTTTTTCTGTAACTGAAATATAACAGAAGGGGGAAAATATTACTGGCTAATACAACCCTTTTAATGCTACACTCAAAACGTTTTTGTAACTGAAATGTAACAGAATGAGAAGTTACTTAGTAATATACACATCTTCATGCTACGCTCACAAATGATGTAGATGCTCTATATTTTATCAAAGAAAAAAACAGCATCAAGTGTAAGTGCCTACCAAACATATAAATACTTACAAGCACAAACGTTATCCAAAGTAGAAAGCGTATAAAGTACATTCAGAGAGTTTTTGAGCCGTTTACTCTCTCCTAACGGCCTAAATTCTTGTTGACATGGTTACCGGAGAAATATACGTCACAGATAGTTTGTTGTGAAGAGAGCTCACTCGGCCATGTTTCTGCGAATACAATATGACAAAAATCGTTGGTAACACAGAAAACAGTTACATTAGGATCAAATATCAAACAGATTAAAACCAATCAGTCAATTAATATTTAAAAATTACATTATCAGATGGACCAATATTGGTATTTTAAAGACCAAAGTGAAAATAATTCATATAGATTACAAAATAACAAAATCGAGCAAAAGAAACATTTATCCAAATCAATTGATTTCAATATAAAATTCAAGAAGCTTTAACAAAAACCGCAAGTGTGCGTCTATATCTGGTCAATTTATTAGGTTAAAACAAGCTTGTACTTCATTCAGTAACGTTATTCACAGAGGGTTGAGCATCCAGAAATGTTACTCAAGAGTATTGATATGTCATAATAAAATTACTAGTACAGCACTGTTAAAAAATACCCTTAAAAGTAAATTTTTTCCAAAATGTTACTCGAATAGATGTAACTGGAAAAATTTGTCACTATTCAACATATGATAAAACAACCCTTCTGTTTGAAATAGTTCATACTACTTGTACTCGAGAATCAAAACTGAGATCCATCTTGGAAAAAATTAAAATATCTGATCACCAAGGTAAATCAGAAATCTTACTATAAAAGTCAGAAGTTACCAAACACTGGCGGTCCTTAGATGAATGGCACCATGGGCATGCCTCCCATCCCATTCAGATAAAATCCAAGAAATGATCTGGGATTCACAGCACAATCCCAGATCATTCATGGGATTCATGGTTGTATTACCAGTTAACTAGGGAAGTTAAATCCATCTGAATAATAACATTTCTACTTTTGAAGCTTATATTTTCATTCTAGAAAATAGTATTTTTTATTTTATTTTTTTTTTTCCTCAACTAATTAAAAAGTGGCCCTTTTGAAATTCCAATGGTCCAGATGTCCAGAGTGGCTTTTGTCTTACAGAGTAACAGTATTGTGACGTAAACTGGATTTTTGGAAACTTTTTTTGTTTGTTTGTTTTGTTGTTGTTTTGTTTTGACAAGAAAAACTAAATTATGGATGTTTGCGCTGAATATTTATATGATAAATTGGCCTGCCATATTCAGAACTGTCCGCGCGAGACTCACCTAACAATCTGGTATACGTCAGAGCCGCCGAGCTCTAATCACGTCCGATGAAAGATTGCTAAAAATGACAGAAATATTGAAGTGGCAAGTGTCGCTTCGTGGTCTGGTGTCATTGGTGGAAATCGTGTCGCTGTTATGGAACTGAAATCTGAAATGTCCCAACTCGACTGCCGTTACTTGTCCTCTTTTCTCCGGCACCTGGGTGACGTTTAATCGTGTCAACAACATAAGTAGGTCTGAAAAACACCCGGTGGGGGACACAGAGCACCAAGTGCACCTTTAATTACGTCAATAATATGGCAGGAAATCCACGTACTGCGAACGTAAAATTTAAGATAGTGGTGGGTGTTAATTCGGCTGAGAAACTACAATGTAGCATTAAAAAGTAAATATTATAATCAGAGACTGTATTACAGTTGATTCTCAATTATATCTGATTATACGTTAAAATAAAATATACATTACAGTTTAAATAGCAGCAGATTTCTGTATTTAAAGTTGTAATTTTATAAGTGTTGTAAAGCTAATGTATCTAAAAATATAAAGTACGTTGCAATGAATTAAAATATTGAAAATATTCAAAAGAAGAAACTCATCTATATTACATACAATGATACAACTTAGGCATTTATCACTGCTATTCTAATGTACAAAATAAATAAAATAATTTTTGCATTTATGAGTTGACTGAAAAAGTAGGTTTATTACAGTACATGATATGCATGGAATACTGCACCAATGTACTGTACAATTACTGACATAATAAACCTTTCAATTGCCTTTACATACTTATTTAGGTGCACCTGTATGTGCTAAACAAGTCACAAGGCAGTTAGCTATTTTCAAACAATTTAGCTTTTTGATATCCCTTATGGATTGTTTGAAAAAAAAAAAAAATCACAATTTAAGTTTTGTGTCAGTTTTTGGACGTTTTCGTTTTACAGTGTAATGCAAACTGCCACCGTGTGTTACTGTAACTGAAGCTTTTTCAAATTTGACTTTTCACAAACAAAATGCTTGTACAAATGACACTGTATAGAAATAATTTATGTATCAAAACCAAGCGCCTGCTTTGTGGAAAGTTAAGCATCATTGCTGTAGGTTTTATGGTTTTCTTTAAAACAATTCTTGGGCGCACGCTCCCTTTCCTCCACTGGGCTCCAAATAAAACATTTTCAGCTCTGCATCTCTCTTCACTTCTCTCTTTAAATGTCTTCGCCTCTGTCTCTCTCTTTTACTCCCTTCAGTTTTTTTCTCTCTCTAGTCGTCTTCACCTCTCTCTCTCTTTCAGCTGACTTCAGCTTTGCCTCTTCAGCTCTCCAGTTTGTTGTCTCTCTTGAACTGTTGTCTGCTGTTTCTCTCTCCATCTTTCTTCATTTTTTTTTCTCTTTTCACCTCTGTCCATCTCCTCAGTATCTTTTGGTGCAATCTTTAAGCAGATCAGGATTCTCACTGCTGTTTCTGAAACAATCTCGTTACTTCCAATGACTGCTTGTCCATGTTTGTGTCCATACCATAAGGCTGTAAAAAGTGTGCGTGATAAAAGCTTCTAATCCAGCCATCACATCTGGATGGACGGTCAAGCAGAGTATGAATTGAGGAAGAGTGGAGGGGGTTGAAGCCAACCCTGTCCATCCATCTGATCTATGGTCGGCATGGTAAGACACACACACACACACACACACACACACACACTTCGGCCACAGTGAGACTCAAACACCCACATACAAACACATTCAGCAGCAACATCGGCAAACACTAGTTCAGTCGTAGGCAGAACGTGAACGTGTGTGAGTGACTGAGTGATGGCGGCGAACGGGAGGAGGATTAACACCAAATTACACCTGAGGGAATTTAGACAAAATTGTGTTTTCCGTTTTAATTACACTAATGCATCAAACAGAAACATAAGCCTTCTTTCCACAACCATTTAATTTGCTAGAACCCATTTTATCGGAGAAAAAAAAAAAAAAAATCAATATCCTTCAGTTGCGTTGTCACTAGAAGCAGGACCCGACAGGTCCGATCTGTAACACATGATAAAAACGCTTCACACAGTGTCTTAAACTCCAGATTGCATTTTCTTTTAACAGTGATGACAGATTACTTCAAACAAACAAAAGATTACAAATGTTGATCTGAATCTCTTCCTCTCCCTCACACACACACACACACACACACACACACACATACATAAACTGTGAATTCACACACACTTGGTTCTGATTCAAACATGAGGAAAGTCGGGAACAGCTACTCTGAATGTAAAAAAGCGGCGGGAGAACGTTTCCACTCCCACGTAGGAGCCCGGCCCTCAGTTTGGGTCTTAAAACTGGCACACAGAGTTACTCTCGGGGCTGCATGCCCAGCATGTTTTCAGCCAGGCTGGTGAGTTTGCTGTCCTCCAGAGCTCTGACCAGTCGGCTCAGCTTGGCCGCCCTCCCCTCCGCCTGAATGAAGCGGCTCAGCAGCTGATAGGCTTGCTCATACAGCCCTTCTCTCTCGTACTCGTAGGCCAGGTTGTCAATGACGGGGCCCTTCAGAGCCCGACAGCTCTTCCCCAGGGCCCTCCCTACATGTTTCCACTGGCGGCCCACTCCGTTCGAAAAGCTCTGAACATCTGCCGGTGTCAGCATTCGGTCCTCTGGTGAGCCAAAGGATGAAACGCCGAGAGAGAGGAAAAAAAAAACATTAATGTAAATTCTACTTAGCATGATTATGTAAACATCAAACTTTTCCCAGAATACTTTACAAATTAAAATTTCTATTTCATAAGAGGGTAGCGTTGCTGTGCATCTGTTACATTATGTTAAAATGCTTCAAGTAGGGCTGAAACGATTAGTCACGATGTCTCAATTTAGTAATCGATTAATCAGTAGCTGGAGAATACAGACTAAAAAAAAAGGTAATTTGCTGAAAGAACAACTTATCACAGCAGCAACTAAACCAAAATTGTACAAAAAATAAATGTTTTGCATTCAAGACAAAACAAAACCTTCCATCTGTAAATAGTTTAAGCTTCATCTGGTTCAAATTCTGTCTATAAAAAAATCCTATTTAGCACTTTTTTCTGTCCAGTTAAAATAAATCAACTTATCAGCCCCAGACTGTGTAGATGTCAAGTCGAGCAGAAATGGCTGAACTTTTCACATGTCTAGGTCCTTTTGACCTTTGAAACTATATTATTGCATTTAGGCAATGATTTCTTTAAACAAGTAATCTAAAATGCAAGCTTTTCAATAATAAAATAAAAAATGGTTCAGGATTGTGAGATATTTATCCAGATCCAAGCATTAAGTCCTTCAAGCAGTCAGCTGCTCTCCTCCAGTCATTTAGCAAAGGGTTTTGTCATTAACACATGCATTATTAGACGGTTAGCATTTTACATGTTTCTCTAATGTACAGGTAAACAATTTAAAAGCAGATCACGGGTTTTAAAGGTTTTTAGGACCAAATCTAGCTAGCTTAAGTACTGACTCAATATTTCTTAATATACTGTGTAGTTAATATCTTTCAGCCACTCATTATCATGTTTTTCATGTGACGCGATGCTCTGTCATGCTAACAAATACACAGATGACCACCAAACAGAGCCTATGTAGAGATAAAAGGTTGTTTTTCACGGAGGTTTTATATCACTCTTCATTCACTCGACTCTTCTTGGGGTAAATGTTAATAAGCCCACTTCCTTGAATGAGATGCAACCGCACATGGACTGCGGTAGATCTCATCTTTTGCTCTCCCATTAAATGATTTCCCAGATGTCCCAAACAATCAGGATGAGTCATCAGAGAAAATCACTTTTGCTCCAGCCTCTGTCCTCCTGCTGCTAAATTTCTCTCCGTTTCTTGGCTTCACTGAGATTCTTACTGCCAAACTTGAGCATCATTCTGTAAAATCCTCCTCGGTTGGTGCATCCAGGTGCTTGTTGGACTCTCTGAAGCTCCTTCTTGCAAATGAATCTGTAGCCTTGAAGTTTCTGATGATCCAGAAAACTGTTATTTCAGCTGCAACATCCCAAATAGTGATTTTATGGCTAACACAAGAATCCATCTGCTCCACTTTATAGCTAAAGTCTGCTCAATGGATTGATCCTGTAGTTTCAGCTGCACCCTTTAACGCCTTTACTCATGACTTTATGTAATACCAGGGCAAAAAAAACAAAAAACACTGAAAATCAATGTGCACCTCTTCTATGAACAAAAACTAAAGTTGCAAAATCTGAAAAAGCACAACATTGGTAGCCTGTGTTCATCAGCCAGAGGCTATGGGTCTGTTTGGAGCAGAGCAGTCGGTGCTCAGAGGAGAGCAGCTGCAATTAACTCTTATGAAAAAACAAATCAAACAAGTAGCTGCAGGCCTGCAAGCCAAAAGCAAAACAACCAGCTGAAAGAGCTGAGAGACGGTGGAGGTGAAGCTGACACCGTCTGTGAGTCACTGGGTGTCGGTAATAATGAAATACATTTTAGATACCGGTAGATTTTTTTCTTTTAATCTTACAAAATAAGAGCCTCCACATCCATTAGGAAGTTGCAGAAAAAAATCAAACTGAATTATTTTTATTTCTAATGGGGAGTCATGTTTTATGTAACATCGCAAGGCTTAAAGATAAGCTACAAATTCATGTGAAATTCGGGCGAGCCACTATGAAATCAACCCAAACATGAACAGCACATTTTGTCTGTTTCAACTAATCTCTCACCACAGACAGGTAGCAATCAGATGGATTAGAGTCAGCTGGAAACGGCACCAAACTCAATATTTAATCAAAAATGGTGGCCGTCGTCCAGGAAACATGAACCTGACAGTTTGTTGTGTTCTGGGAAGTTAGTTTGGGAAATGGAGACACATAATGAAGCTCCCAGATGGAGATCAAAACCAACTCTGACACATTGGATAGTAGTGAAAAGTAAAAAAAAAAATAAAATGAACAGTTTTCATAGATTTTTCAGATTTTTTGAGTTTTCAATCAACTATAAGGTAATATTAAAGTAATTACTGAAAAACCTGACACTGAAGTTGTTGCGGATATGATCACAGCAATAAGACAAAAACAGAGAGTGGATGTACAGAAATGTGAATAAATCTGCAACCCTTTGGACCTTCCACAATGGCTCTTCACAATTTGCCTAAAAAATGTGCAGAATCAAGCATTTCTTAAAAAAACGGATCCAAAATTAAATGCAGATTTTATCAGCTTTTAATTTTTTTCATGCAATAATTCCTGTGTTGACTTTTCACAATAAAATGACACTAAAAGCATCAGTGATGGTATTTTTTCTCTGGTCATTACATTGGAAACTAAGTGTTTTTTTATTTTTTATTTTACATTATTTCCCACAAACATCAACATCCAACAGAAGAAAATGAATCCACCCTGTTTTTAAAAAGGTTTTATGTTTGTCTTTATTTAAAAAAAAAACATAAACAAAATGGTGGTTCTTCAAAGATTTAATAGAGAATATATTAATCAAACCAGTTTAAGTCATTTTCTCCTGAAAGAGAAAGTTTTATTTTACTGGACAAAATTGGTCCTGTGAGAGACAAACTACTTATTCAATGGATGGATGGATGGAAAGCTGCAACTATTGATTATTTTGATGACGATTAATTGATTTGTTGTATAAAAACTCACATTCTGCAGATTTTTCATTTCACCAATTCAGCTTTTCCATACAACATTAGAAATACATAAAAAAATATGAGAGAAGAAATAATGACATTTAAAAAAAAAGAAAATAAACATTTTACTGCCTAAAATCCAATTCGATAAGAATCCTGAAGTGTATGCAAATGATGCACCTGCAGTTAAAAATAATTCAAGATCAAACACATGAAAAGCTTGACTTACAATCAATATAATTTTGAGCTGATCTGGTAATTATTTATTGGATTAAGCAATTAATAACTGGATAGTAAAAGGAACCCAGTAGGGGATTTTTCTTTTTATATATATATATATAATTTGAACCAGGTGAGGCTAAAATTAAGCTATCTTCCTCTTAGCTCGGGTCCTCTACCAGAGGCCTGGGAGTTTACACACAAAAGTTTTTTTTATCTTGTGCCTAGGACTGCACATTTCTGGACTGAGATGTCTGATGTTGTTCCTGGGATCTGTTGTAGCCACTGTTCCAGTTTGGGGTGACTGCCCCGGACCACAGGCACCACTGTGGTCTTCACCTTCCAGGCCCTCTCCAGTTCCTCCCTTAGGCCCTGGTACTTCTCTAGTTTCTCATGCTCCTTTTTCCTGATGTTGCAGTCACTTGGTATTGCCACATCCACCACAACGGCTTTCCTCTGTTTATCCACCACGACTATGTCTGGTTGGTTCACTCACCATTTTATCTGTCTGGATCTGGAAGTCCCACAGGATCTTAGCTCGGTCATTCTCCACTACCTTCGGGGTGTTTCCCACTTTGATCTTGGGGTTCCAGT